>NC_135076.1:8250000-8595000 GCF_051107435.1 Chaetodon auriga | reverse complement strand
CAAGGGACTATTCAGAAATTGAATTTTTAAAGTAGATTTAGACAAGGAAATAAGAATAAAAAATATACAAGCCACAACCTCCTCTCCAAATAAAAGAAAAAAAAATCTAACATCCAGAGAAGAGAGTATCAAACGCAACAAGATAAAGGTGTGAAACGCTCTGGTTTGGTTTTCCTGGGCCTTATTGGGGATCCTGGTTGTGTCAACATGCGCTCTTTACAGGCGTAGCAAATAAGCTCCAGCTTTTTGTGATGCTCGACACAAAAATATAAGATGACCATCAAACACAGCAACTATTCTCTCCATTCGAAAGGCTTTTCCAGCACATCAAAGGTGCGGCGCTCAGCCGGGGAAAAATAATCATTTCTCGGGGCCTCCGGGCCTGCAGGGGCCCGGCGTTCATGGCAAGAAAAAAAAAAAAAAAAGATTTAATTGCATCTGCGCGTCCGACCTTTAAAAAACACTTTGTTTATCACTGGTGTTCTCGGTTATTACAACCAATTCAGCTGCTTGGATCAATAATTAATGGAGCAACCAACGATCCCCTGACCTCTTGAAGGACCGACTGGGAGGGGGAGGGGGGACAGAGGGGAGTGGACGGATAAATACCGAGGGGCCTCTTCAAATATTCATCTGCCGGTTAATGTGAGCTCCGCTCCCCCGGGACCCAGCCTGCAAGACACAACGGCCCTAATCTACCTCGCCGTACACACACACACACACACACACACACACACACACACACACACACACACACACACACTCCCCCAGATTTAAAACCGTTAGTTAAATTCAGAACGCGCAGTTAGCTCATCATAAGGATTATTATTATGGGGGGCGGGGGGGAGGCAGCCTGGCTGGGTGCATGGGAGCATTTTGGAACCGGTTCGGTGTTTATCTGTCCTTCCTTTTTTTTTTTTTTTTTTTTTTAAGGCAGGAGGGGTGGTGGTGGAGGTGGAGGTGGTGTGGAGTCACCAGAGAGCTTGAACCGTGAGAACCAGGGTTAACGGGAAACAGCAGGGCCCGTTTGATTAAACATTAAATTAAAATGCTCTCACTCCATATGGAGCTATTACATCGCGAGACAAAAAAAGCATATCCCGGCAGGTCCCGCTGGCCTGGCTCCTTTCAAGAGGGCTCACCTTCAATTTAGACTGAACATTTGAGCTGGAGGAGAAAAAAAAAAATAGCGTCCAAAAAAGTAACACACCTTGTTAGATCAAACCAAACATCCAGAGGAACTGTTCCAACATGAAAAAGGCCTGGGTTCATGAGATTAGGCTGTCGCACATACTCATAAATATCCACATATGCTGTTGTCACAGTCAAGTGTCATTAGAAAATAAAAATCCAGCCATGACAGAAATCCTCCTGTCAGTTTACACAAATGTTAGATAGCTGTGAAGGACGGCAATAAATGGGATTTATGTCTGTTTAGACACTGGCATTAGCGCCATCTGATCATCCCTCCCCGTTCGCTGTCCCATTCAAAAGCAGGCCCCAAAATACTAAGAAGTCCACAAAATGATATAGAATGCAGAGTTAAATTAATGTAAAAAGAAAATCTATTTTTTTATGTTACTTGGGCCTCAATAGCAGTGCTGATTAGTATTTTTCAGTGATTATAGAAGAGCAGAAATGACAGTCTATACCTGGGGATGTTGGACATTTGGGTGGAAAAATCTTCCCCTTTTAGGAAACAGGCAACAAACTTTGGCTTGATGGGGCCATCCGCAGGCACTAGAAAATAGAAACGTGGTTAACCACGACGGACAAGCTGAAATACTTGATGAGAGTTTAAAAACGAGGCAACGTGGCCCTCACAAACTGTTCTTTTTGTCAGCTGAAGTCTGACACTTTATATCCACGAAGATGGAAGGAGTCAGTGTTAAACTTACAGTAAATGTTCACATCAGAGGAAAGACAGATGACAACTGAACATGTGATGACTGCCTGCACGCATGAAATGACAGAGAAAACAAATCAAAACTCGTACAATTTCATGTATCCAAATTTCCAAAATTTATTCATTTCAAACTGCATATTGAAAAAAAATATACTCAGCTGAAATTGTAACTGTTATAAGGATGGTATTAGTTCCGGTATATATATACATGGAGTGGTTGGCTTCTGCGTACAGGCCACAATTTTTAAAATACAACTACGGGAATGAATTTCGAAATAAAACTTAAAATATCACAGTAAATATACAGAAATTGTACAAATCAATTAGAAAATAAAGAGCACAAGCGTCATACCTCTAACAGATGAAAAGTGGGAGACGGAAATATAAATTAACAACCTATATTTTAAGCTGTATGAGAGAAAACAAAGTGTCTTATCTTTTTTTTTTTTAAAGAAATTAAAATGTTTAGTATTATTGACCTTAAATGGAAAAAAAAAAAAAAAAACAGCATTACCTGCTTCGTTTTATGTCCCTTTTCTTTCCAATGTTTGCAGTAATAAAGGAGCATAACTGATCGCTCCCATATAAATTGCAGTTCTGCCGTTTTCACTTTTAATATTTTCTGCAGAACTGGCCTTGCTTTATATAAAAAGAAAAAAGAAAAGAAAAAACGCAACCTCTTGCAGTTTAACGAACAATTTCATCTGATTGTAATGTTTCTTTGATAAATACTGTACAAAAGGTGATTGCAATAATAAAACATTTGATTGCGACTCCCACTTTCTAGTCTTCCGAACTTCATCCACCAGTGAAGAGGGGATCTCCTACCGTTCCTCTAGAGCTTCCTTAGAATAAAATGAAAGAAAAAAAAAGAGTCGTGTGTCCTTTTCCTGGAGACTTCTATACAACTTTTCCCACCCCGAAATTTTTCTGTACAAAAATAGTCCAACGTTAATAGTCCACAGTTTCTCTTATAAAAGTTCGTTTTCTCTCTCTCTTTCTCTCTCTCTTTCTCTTTGCTTTGTGTCTCTTACATGTGTGTTAACGGCAGCGTGCCGTTGATCGTCGTCCCGGGCACGGTGCTCTGGTAGTGCCCGGACATGTGTAGCCTGGTCTGGGCGGTCTGCTCGCTGACCTCCGCCCCGGGCAGGTACATGCTGATCATGTCCCTCAGATCTCCGCTTTGGCAGCCCGGGGCGGCCCGGTGGGACGACGAGGTGACGACGGGCGGGCTGGAGCTGCTGGACTCGGACTTCACCACCGAGGAGGGCCCCATGGAGCCCAGGGCGGTCATCCCCGGCGTGGTTTGCTGGGAATAGGACATGGAGTATGTCGGGGAGCCGTTCATGTAGCTCTGGGAGCTGGTCATGGTGTTGTACTGCAGGGCGCTCATGTCGTAGCGGTGCATGGACTGCATCTGGCTCGGGTTGTGCGCGTTCAGCCCCGGGTGCTGGTAACTCAGCTGGTCCTGCATCATGCCGTAGCCACCGTTGGTCCAGCCGTTCATGTGCGCCGCATAGGTGTCCATCCGCTGGTTCACCCCACCGCCCAGCCCGGCCCCCACTCCCACACCGACCCCAGCTCCCATCCCGTTCCCTCCCGGAGCCAGCAGCCCGCCGGGCAAGGTGTACTTGTCCTTCTTCATGAGGGTCTTGGTTTTCCGCCGGGGCCGGTATTTGTAATCCGGATGCTCCTTCATGTGCAGGGCCCGCAGCCTCTTGGCTTCGTCGATGAAAGGTCTCTTCTCACTTTCCGACAGAAGTTTCCACTCTGCGCCCAGCCTCTTGCTTATCTCCGAGTTGTGCATTTTGGGATTTTCTTGCGCCATCTTCCTCCTCTGGCCCCGGGACCACACCATGAACGCGTTCATGGGTCTCTTGACCCGCTCCGGACTGTTTTTCTGATTGGCGCCGGTGCCGGACGTGTTGGTGTTGCCCGAGCCCCCCGTGTTGGTCTGGGGATTCGGGGGCTTCAGTTCAGTCTCCATCATGTTATACATCAGGAACAGCTTTTAGTTTGGAGCTCCCGAGCAGAGGAAAAAAAAAAAACCCCACACAACTCCACAAGGCAGAGGGAGGACAGTGAGGAGCGCGGAGCTGCGGAGGAGAAGTTACCTGTCGATTCTTCTCTGCAACTTTTTCTCTGGACAAAAACAACAGGCAGCACAGCCGCGTCTCCACACACTCTCCCTCTCTCTCCCTCTCTCTCTCTCCCTCTCACTGAGTGTGTGTCAGAGTGTGGGTGTGAGTGTGTGCGACAAAGAGCCTTCTCCCAATAGGTCCCTGCTATGTTGTGTCCACAAAACTTCTCCCGTCGCTTCTCCGAAAAAGCATCAACAAACTGTACTTTTTCGCCTCTGTCCGCCTGAGCCTTGACAACTCCAGATAGTTTTTGAACAAGTTAATAGACAACCATTCATGTGACGGGGCTGTCAGCGAATAAATGGCTTCGACCTGGCCAATCAGAGCCGGCCTGCTCCCCTGACACACCAATGGGAGGCCTTAATTAGCATAAAGGGGCAGGGTCTGCTCTGCCCCGACACACACACACACACACACGCACATTTACGCACACTCAGGCTGCCCATATGAGCCAATACAAAGTACATATTTACTATTTTCAGACTTGTGGAGATATTTCTCTGGGAAAATACATATGGAGGCACTTTATGAACATTTTCTGGCGTTATAGAGAGGAAGAGGGATGTGCAAGAGCTTGCTGGCTCTAGTGGGGAAATTAAAAAGTGTCGCCCTGCAAACTTTGTCAGTAAAAAAGGGCCAAAAGGTTTCCTAACAAAAAAAAATAAAAAATAAAAAAAAGACTAAGAATTTTTAATAAATAAGGACGCTCTTTTTATCTTTTAGTTTATTTTCTATTTAGATGTGCAGCCTGGATTCTAACAGCAAACCCAAATTAAATAAAATGAGTTCAAAATCAGTAAAAAGTGTCAAATAAATCCGCCAAAGGTTGACATTAATGGTGTGTGTGTGTGTCATCTAAAGCTGAAGGAGGGAGCAGCATTGTTCTGACATTAAGTCCCGGCCCGTGACACTGCTGTTGTTCAAAATCAAAAAGTCACTAATTCCCCCACTTACGGCCCCAATAACATAACAGCACTTAAATAAACTTTGTTAGTTAACTCAAAGCTCTGAATGGCGGTGGTGTGTGTGCGGATGCGTGCGTGTGTGTGTGTGTGTGAGGGGGGAAGCCACGGCTGGTTTTTAGCGTTGAAAAGAGGAAAGGTAATCCAAGATGTTTCCCCCAGTCCTTTTGTTTAGTGAAGTTGAATGCCAACACACAGAAGGCAGACGGGCTCATCTCAGCACAAATAAGCGGTTTTTGTTTGGGATGTTGTCGCTACATCTGTCCGGACAAAGCCCCAACTCCACTCCACTTCCACTGCCACAGTGCTGCTGTTGTTGTGAGGGCTTTGTAGTTTGGGAGGGGGGGTACGGCCTACCGGGGACAGGAGGGGAGGAGAAATAAAGGTGAGGAATATTTTAAGATAAAGTGTGTTTGCACAAAAGGCGCAGCTCATTCATATGAGCCTGAACAAGCGTGTCGGCCAATTAGCGTGAATGAAAAGCGGCCTCCACCTGCTTCACTTTCCCGTGGATCAAACCGAGCACACAGCGATTATTACGGGACGAAACCGGCGTCGTCGCCCTTAAAGCTCCATAATTCACTCATACAGTTTTAACGTCCAGAAACGACTAAAGTTTTCTGAGGTTTGGGAGTGTTGCTGCCACTTGTTTTGCCGTTTCCCCCTGAATTTCCATGTGAAAGGCCAGGCGTCCTGCTGCGTGACACCAGTGCCGCCTACTGGAGAGAATGAGAACTACATGCAGCTCCGAGAGCCCAGAAAGGCTTTTCTCAAACAGAGAGAGGGAATAGTGATGGCTGTTTGCAGAAGTTCGGTTAAATACACAGGAAATGCTTAAAAAAAATCTTAAAAACATATTTAGTACACCAACAACAGTAAAAGAGCTGAAAAGCAGCAGAGATGTTCAGTCACACCACAGCCACACATCTGCCTGCAAGCCAGACAATCCCAATAATTAAAGATAGATCAAGTACACACACCTGAAATAATTTAATTTAAATGCGTGTCTCTAGATTAAATCATAATTGAAAGTGAATAGATCAAGCCTTATTATTTTGTTTTAGTCATTTGATAATAAATGGAGGAGCGGAGCCCCCGTGCTCTCATTATGCCGGCCCCGGCAACCTTACATAAGATTCATCTTGTGCTTAATAGGCTGCGAGAGGCGACACATGCAGCTCGGTCCATTATAATGCAAGGTTGAAATGGGCCGCTCGGCTGCTATCTGCATCTGAGTGTGTTCCCCGCTACCTCTAATCTGCTTATGATAATAAAGGAACAGCGGGGCCCTGCAGCTCTCTGAAAGCAGGCCCCATCCAGCCGGGAATGGCCCCGCATCCACAATCATCCTGAATTAAAGCCGTTGTTTGACAAAAAACAGGAGAAACTAGCGGGGCGGCTCCCTCGGACCACTTGTAAGCCCCCTGCTTTACCAGGTTGGGATGGATACAGCAAATACAGCGAGCAGCACGCTGTGATATCAAAATACTGTTTTGCGGTTGCACAAATCTAGGTGATAGGATGACTGCAAATAAATAAATAAATTCAATTAAATTAAAAAAAAAAAACAAACAACAACAACAACAAAAAAAAAAACAAGAGACAAAAAAGAGCAACAATACAAGTGAAAAATTATTCGAACAACAGCCGCGCAGGGAGGATGTCTGACTGTCATTATCCAAAAATACAACTTCTGAGCTGATAATACTCGCACACAGAGTAAACACACACATTTCAAAATCGGTGAAATGACTAATTATGCTCAAGGGAAACAAAATGGTAACTTCTGTATGGCAATGAGGCAGACAGATTTCAGGTGAAATGGAAATAAATGGCTCGTTTCTCGCCACTAGGGGCCGTACCAGAAGCTGGGGACGCAGCCGGGAAAACACTTTATGAAAACATTAATAAGTGCTGCTTCACCATAATTGTGGAAAACGGACATTTAAAATATACATATTATTATATTTTTCCTTCCGGATAAATGCGGGAATAAATTTGTCCTCAGTGTCTGAAGACACTGACGAGCCTTTAGACAGGTGCTCAAGTTATGGTTTGTTAAAATGTCACTACATTTATTTTAGTTATTTTATTTTCAATAGATTTGAATAAAATATTTATTTAGTTTGCTGCCGTGACAGACTAAAAGAAATCCGATTCGAGCATAAAGCATGAACGTGTATCAGGTTGGAAAATTGACAAGACGTCGTTCAACATTCGGAATAATTAATTAAAATATAAAGTGCGCGTGCGATTAAAAACATGATAATCTGTAGAGCAAAATAAAATGAATAAATAAATAAGTGACTCTAATAGTGTAATAAAGGCGCATCACTGCGGGCCAAAGTAAAAATAATCCCCGGCGTTTTGTTTGATTTGTAAGTCAAACCTCATGTTATTTAACAGCGATGAAAACAAAGAGGAAAATTAATGGAAAGAATTAAAATACACGCAGAAAACAAATGTGAACTCTGATGACTCACAACATACATTCTGCCTGTATGTTGGGTAGAAAATCAAAGCGGCCAACAACAGCTCAGGCAGTCAGTCAAGCTCATGATGCCATGCGGTGTCATTCCACAACACTGCATGTTTTACATACACACCGCCTCAAACACACACCAACATACACACCGACACGCACACAAACACACACAGGGCTTCTCCTCTCCACCGCACTCCAACTTACTGCCAGTTTGGGAGTTGTCTTCCTCTCGTCTTGATTGGCAGAAATTAAACAAGATGCCATTTTCGCTCAACCTCCTCCATATCTCCCCCTCGCTTCTCCCCGGCGAGGAAGCCTCCAGTTGTCCGGGACAGAGCCCCCCGACGCCGGCCGCGAAACGTCCACCCGGCGCCCTCCGCATGTTCCCCCCTCTCCCCGATAGTCCGCGCGGTTTCGACCCGGCAGCCGGCGCGCGTTGGCCGGCGTGCAGCCCCGTGGAGCCGCGCTGTCTGTCTGGAGCTCCGCTGTCTTCTTTCCGCGAGCCCTGCAACAAGAAAAGCCGTTTACGGCGACACACAATGTGAAAAGGGGGCCGATTTAAAAAGGAGAAGAATGCAAGCAAGAACAACAAAAGTCAGTTATAGCAAAGTCTATGCCTCTCCTCTCCTATCTTCCACCCCCTAGCTTAGCCCACATAATGAGCAGGAAAAAGCTTTATATTTTGTTCACTGGGTATTCACAGATAATTTGAAGCCATTGTTTCTGCCACAGATGGTTCTTTTTAATACAATAACGGTGCTCTTTGTGAATAGCGAGCCCACAATAAAAATCTAAAGCGTCCTCCTGAATAACCATTTTGTTCTCTCTTGTATAGGCCGAACAAAAGCGCCAGTGAGGTAATGGCCTGCCTTATTGAAAGCCTCAGAATGGGGATTTGATAAAGATTTTTTTCGCTCCTTTTTCCTTTTTGCACAAAGTACACGGCAATGTCAAAAAGAAACTGACACGGCATGAAAAGGAAAAAGGCTCTAAAAAGTGCTTGCTGCTGCAGGTTGCGACAGTTATTACTATTATTATTATTATTATTGTTGTTATTATTATTATTGCTATTATTATTATTACTATTATTATTATTAGACTGTTATTTCCATTTCTTAACTTTGTGCAGAGGTGAGAGGTTGTTTTTGGGGGGCTGCAGCAGAGCAGGTCAGGTGCAGGCGTGTTATGGATTTTACAATGGAGCTTAAATCCAGAATACATTAGCCTCCAAAGGTCTACTGTGGATTTGGCACAGTCTCATAATTTTGCATAGGGTGAGTCAAGTTGTGCTTGATAGAATTAAGTATTCAGGGCGCATATCCTTGGTGTCTTGCAGAAACCTCCTGTTTCTAATTCTACCCTTTCATTACAATCGCCTTGAAAATATTGCATGCCCTTAAAGCGTTGATAAGGCACTGTGAAATGTCATAAATGTATGGATGTTAATGGGGTGGGGGGTGGGGGGGGGGGAATCAGGTAGACTAATGTAACCTGCTGATGGTGAGAGGCAATGCCTGCAGGTGTGTGCAGTCAACATGTATTAGCTCCTCCAGGATGGATCCTGCAGCCATGTACAAGCCACCTCCGTCTGCCCACGCTTGATGTAATTTGTAATTAACTCATGGCTAATCAATAAAGCGTTTAACAGAAAGCACAATGGACACAGGGGATGATCCCAAGCCAAACATATTGGATGTCAGTGATCGTTACAAGGTGAGGACACCCTGTCTATCACAGGGATGGAGGGTGAGGTTGGAGGCGGGACGCAGCAGGAGGAGACAGGGGCAGGAGATGAGGGGAGAAGTGAATGGAAGGAAGGAGAGAAGGGCAGAGAGGAGAGAGGGGATGAAAGGGGGGATAATGGAGGACAGGAGAGGTGAGGAGAAGGGAGCAAAGAATCTTATTTCACCCTGTCTATAGATCATACACACACACACACACACACACACACACACACACACACACACACACAACAATAAACACACACAGAATCAGTTTCCTTCTTGCAACCACGATCGCTAAGCCGTGAACCAATCACATGTCAACCCTTACACACAGTTGGATTAAGACCAAGGCCTCACATCTTACAACAGCCTTCCTAACACTGGAAGCATGAAAAAAAAAAAATCAGTGACATAATTTACATTATTTATCATTTACTTAATCAGTTCAGTTCATCAGAAGAGAAGTGGCTGTACACTTAGAAAAAACATAAGGAGGCTTTTCAGATGCAAGAAAAGAACCGTTTTTGTTACAAGTGCAAAAGGTAACGAAAAGGTTAATCCACTTTTTGTATGCGTGAGGGCTATTTATTTCCTGTGACATGAGTTGGTTTACTTTACTGCACGCACCTGATTTTACTTCCTAAAAAGCCTGAATAAACTCTCTCACATTTGTTTGAACTTATCAGTTCCTCTCCATGTCACTGCAAAGATTAAATATGATATAAACACAATATAAAAATAGTTATTGCAGTGATTCAGCATCTTGACACAATCAACAGTGACAGAAGGTTTGAAAACAGATTTTTTAAATAAATATTCAGCATCACTTTCAGATGCTGATTTCTAGTCTTTTCATTTTCTGCAAAACACTCATGGCTAGGCAACATTTATCTGGCTGAAACCCACTTTCACACAGGCTAAGTGATGCATTTAACATTTCTAGAAATAAGTAGTTTCCCATGATGTTGGCCATGATGAAATTCAAACCTCAGAAAATGAAAAAGACGTCCATGGGCACTGTGTTTGCACACAGCATCCCCCTCATTGAGCTTGCAAGGGAAGCACATCCACACCGAACAATCCAAAGACACAGAGCTGTTGACAGCTGATCTCTGAAAGTGCAGTGCAGAACCACCACAGCCAAGACCAGATGGGACCAGTCAGTGAGACAGGTTGAGTTAAAAAAAGAGGAGAGGAGAAACACCAGAATCAGATTTAAAGACTCAGAGAGAAACACAAAAGCAGAGAAACAGAGAGAGGATGACACAGACAGGCAGACAGAGAGAGAGAGGGGATCAGCACTCTCACTGTGATTTAGCTTAGCAGTAAAGAAATATGACTTTGCTCTTTATCTGATCAATCTGTGCCATACAGTGCCATACAGACAAATCACAGACATACCACTCATATTAGAGAGCTGGAGCGCTTTTAATTATAAACCCACCCACAGAGGAGAAGGGGGGACCAGTGGCACCATGAGAGCCTTTAGAAAGACAATCATCATCACTGAATGCTAATGCACTTTACATAGAATCTGTCTATTGACACACACACACACACACACACACACACACACACACTCTCCTGTTAGTATCTCCATATGCATGAGAGTGGACACATTTGCTGCGTCTGTTTTGTGTGTTTTCTCGCAGCTCGGCCTGATGGGAGATCCACAGTGGGCTTCTCTCCCTTTGTGTGTATCTGCATAGTATTGTGTGAGTGTGTGTGAGAGTGTGTGATACAGACACATTGACACAGTAATCAGTGATGGGGGGGGGGGGGGGCTATTGAAGGAGATGTGGCCAACCACCTGTCAATCATGTCACACGCACTAACCCTAACCCCCCAACACACACACACACACACACACACACATCTAGCCCATTAACACTGCTATATTTTCCCTTAACTGGCTGTTTTGAGGCTCATGCTCGCTCACAGTTACGATTCACAACGTTTCCCAAAGTATGTTCAATTTGGGCTCCAAGTCTGCTTTTCAGGCCCTGTTCTCCCCCATCCCCACCTCCCTGATGCTCTAATAACCTTAAATGCTCTGAAAACAAGGTATCGGCAGCAGTCATAGAGGAATTATTCAGATCCTTTACTTAAGGGAAAGTATTAATACCACATTGTAAAAATACAACAAAAAGTCCTGCATTGAAAATGTTACTTAAGTATGAACATATAATTAGGAACATATTAGGAAAATGTATGAAAAAGTGAAAGTACTGAAGTCAGAACATCGGGCCCTTTATGGCTGAATCTGATGATTACTTTCTCCATTAACTGACTGATTGTTTGGTTTGTAAAAATTCTGAAAATAGTGAAAAATGTCAATTGTCACAATTACTCAGAGCCCAAAAGAGACACGTTTGCAATACTTGTTACAGGAAAACTTACTGAAATGATTAGCAGAATAGTTAATTATCTGTCAATGAAATAATCCATGACTTGACTAATCATTGCAGCTGTACTTGTATAAACTGTTGGATAGTTTAATTTCTAACAAAATACCATATTTTACAAGCTCTTCATATGCTTTCTATGTAAACATCTTAATTTGTGAAGTAAGTAGTAACTAAAGCTGTAGAGTAATTGTACTGAAGTAAAAAGTACAGTACTTCCCTCTGGGACGCAGTTGAGTGACAGCTGCTGGGTATTAAATAGTTTGAATCTACATTTGGGCCATTTAAATGTAAAGCTATTATAGCAGCATTATTTCCAGTTATTTTAAAATGACCACTGCTGAGTTAAAGTTTAAGAGCATTAAGCCAGTAAAAAACCTTTAAAAATGAGAAGGTACAAGATCCTTTCATTATTGTATTGGTCTCTGTAAGACAAATTACCTTCAGATAGGAGCTGCTGACCATAACAACGTCAACAGAAATAAAGGAGCATGTCAAAAATGGCTACATTTAACAGTGTTTCACAGTCTGCAATGATGAACTTTTTCGAACATTGTTAATTTAATTCTCATTTTTCCAGCACATGCACTAATATCAGCGACTGAAACAGTAAAGAATTTCAAAATGGAATTCTAATAAATGTCACATACTATAACAACGATATGTATGAATTGTTTTTATTACAGCACGTATAGGTTATCTGTTCAAATAAGCCCACGGAATATGAATTTGCTTTCCTCCCCAAAGTAAGCCAGTACTTTTAGAGTATAACAGAAACTTTCGACAAAATGGAGAAATCCTTATTGCTTTATTGCAGTCAGGATCCATGATAGTGCAAGAGACTAAATAAAAGATGTCTTATTCTGAATGTCAAAACAGCTGATCACACATTTCTTTAAGCTGCAGCCAAATTCCCATTTTCTACTCTTTTACTTCTCTGTCAACAGTAAATATGTTAATGTGAACAGTTTGGCTATATTGAGGGACAGAACATGTGATAATGGAGAACAGCAGTCGATAAAGTGAAGGTGTCACTTGCTCACGCTCAGCAAAAAAACTGGCCAGATGATGTCATGCACAACTTTGTTGCCGCTTTACAAGTTTCGGTTGTGGACGGACAACTCTTCAAAAAAGACCTGAAAATGCTAGTGTGGACATAAATTTCCATATGTAAACAGCATTTTTTCACATTTATCTGCTGTGGTCTGGACATGGTCAGACCGTGAAAAGTGCAGGACAGACACTGTAAAGTTGAGGATTAGAGCTTTAAAGATACTAAAATGCTGACCACCAGAGGGGAGGTGGTTGGTCAGTCCCACAGCTGTTTGTTCAGGAACCAGGCAGGAAGAAAGACGCGCAGACACAGCTGTCAGATATTTACAGAACAACACACTCCACCAGCATCTCATTAATGAAGAATGCAACATAAACAGTTTCAAGGGAGCAGAGCAGGTACAGGAAGTTTCCACTGGTTGCCTCTTGTAAGCCACCATGCTTCTCAGCTGTGGTTCGTGCTAGCAGGTGACTGGAGACTGCCATGCTAACATTAGAGCTCTAATGGCAAAAACACTATTGGATGGATTGCTGTGAAATTTGGTACAGACATTGAAATCCTCTTTAGGGCACATTTTAAAAACTTTGGTGATCCCCTGACATGTCCTCCAGCTGCATCATCAGGTCAAAATTTACATCTGTCCACCACTTTGGTTTGTGACCAAATACCTGGAAAAGCAAAATTAGCCTTAGCTCTACTTAGTGCTTAATAGCAAATGTTAGCATGCTAAAAAGCAAAACTAAGATGGTGAGCATGGTAAACATGCTAATTGTGAGCATGTTAGCATGCTGATGGTAGCCTCACAGAGCTGCCTGTGCCTGTAAACTACAAGGTAAATCTTTCATTGTGAAATTGAAATAATGTATTTAATGAACAGAACGACTATGATCATTTTCACTTCTCTCAGTCTTCATCTCAGGGGCTCGTACAATGTCATGAGAGTCGTGTACTGTGCTTGGTCAAAAAAAAAAAAAAGAAAGAAAGCCACGCAGGCTGTAAAAACTGAGAGACAGCCGAGGCAATAACAGCAGATAAATCACACTCGGGTTAATCACAGCCATTTTATATACAGCTGCGGCTGAACAGTGGCATGGTATCTGATAGCGACACCTCAAAAGCACAAAAGATCCCTCAATAATCCTGCTGTAGTTTTATTTTTTATTTTTTTTTTAGTCTGATGCATTTCACCAAACAAGCCTTCATCAAAGCACCACGAGAGTGGTCTCAGCCTCCTTTTACAGTGATTAAACAATCATCCCCAGGTGTGCAGGGGAGGCTCTGACATAGAATAACCAGCTACATATATCAGGCACGTTTCATCACATACACTACTATATGAAAACAAACACCACTGTGAGCTAACACCAAGATATCTGTGGAGTGTTCAGACACTACAGGAATAAAACTGAAACACCAATTAAAGAACTAGTTAAATATCACTTTGTAATGAATCCCAAATCCAAACAGAAGTCTGGATTTAAGAATGGTCACTAATTCAGACTTAGATTATCTAGATGATGATGAAAATGACATTTTGGGAGATTTAGTACTTATGGGTAGTATTTATAATGTTTAAGTACTTGATTACAGGCTAACTTGCACCATTTAAGGACCACTGCATGACAACCAAACCACAGCTGTTGACTGATGGTTACTAATGGCTAAAGTCACTCTTTAATATTGACTAAAGTCAGATCATTTGACCAACTGCATGACTGACATTATAAACCGAGAAATTACAATGATCATCATTACCGGACTGATCAAATGCTCAATGAAGACACGTTAGCCTGATCATCAGATCAGCCAAATATCCCACTTGACATCATATTAAAATGATGATGTGTATAAAAGCTAAATCAGTTGGTTTGATTGAAAGCTAATAACGATCAAAACCACTAATAACCGATTACTTATAAAATTGATGAGCATCAGAACATGTGATTGATGGCTAAAATGCCGCAGCATCTGGTGGCATTTCAGGGCAAAATTAAGCCAAAAATATTTAATCGAAACATCAGATCCTCAGATGAGCCAGATGAAGAAGACTGCTTTAAAATAACACATTCACTGAGCTGATTGATGCTTATTAATGGTCCAGTCAGATTAGCAGACCGGCTGAAAGGACAACTCTCATCACTTGAGCAGAGCCCGTGACCAGCGGCTGCATCCGGCACATTGAAAAGAGCAGAAAGTAAAAGCATCTGAATCTGGTTTACAGCAGTCCGTCACAGGACAAGAAGAACCCAATGCTCACACAGTCAGCTGACAAAACGACCCACGCAGATAACTTTAGTTTCACTTGCTTTGTTTTGAGACGTCCACGTGAGATTTGTGCCGTGATCCCAGTAAAATACAAGTGAAGGGAAGTTTGGTTGCTGAGCTCAGCAACATGCTAGCCATTCTGGATCAGAAAAAAAAAATGGCGTTAAACTTAGGTAATAATTTAGTCACATGGGCGTAACTAATAACATCATCATTTGCTGTGTCACACTGCAATGATTACAGCATTCATCAAAGTTATTGGTTCCACCCGTGCTTTGTGGGAAATGTTTAACCCATGTCCAAACTGTAGCTATTCATGCATAGTCATTAAATATTGATAGATCATGCTTACTCCCTGCTTTGACAAGTCAAACAAATTTGAATTTGCTTTATTTGGAGAGGCCATAAAAACAGCTGACAGTGTGTTCTTTGGGTGATCTGAGTAATGGGGACTGATTCTAGAAATAAAGACTGCTGGTGATTTTTTTAGATGCAAGTTTGCAAAAGAAAAAGTTGAATTCCTGCACACTTTAAGTAAGTTTGTTATAGTCATAACATTTCAGGAATGGATCTTCAATAGATTCACAATAAGAGATGACATCTTTATACTAAAGTGGCAAGCTGTAACAACCAATCAAAAGGGATAAATAATACATCAATAATTGAAAAAAAAGAAAAAATCCGTAAAATGAGAGAAATAATAGATGTGAAAATCCACACAATACATGATCTAATTTTCCTGTGTATCTCGGAATCAGAAATCAGAAAAAGCTTTATTGCCAAGTACGCTTTTACACATACGAGGAATTTGTTCTGGTGAAATTGGTGCATGACACATCTACTAAAATAAGAGCATAAAATATAACAATTTAAATATATATACACAAGTCTGTTTTTTGTTGTTTGCTATTTTCCGGAAACACAGTCTGTTTTTCTTTTCTGTGCGTGTAGGTAACATATTTCGAGAAATTTTTAGCACCTAACTTGAAATTCCATTGACCTGCATTGTGTTGGGAGAGCACCAGATGTCTCACAGACAAGAGGCCTTAAAAATCTGGACAAATTAAACAAAAACTACGAGCATGAGTGGACCAGAAGAAGAGAGAAAATAATGCTTTTTTTGTCATTTGAAGTACACTGTAGGCTGAAATTGCTTCTTTCACAAACACTCTTTGATTCTGGAGTTTCTACCAATAGTTAAAACTCACTCTCAGGCACACACAGGCCTCAAAATACACACCAGACACACACACACACACACGCATACTGCAGCTATATTACACATGTAGACATATAAGATGTCTCTCACTCGCTCCATCATACACTCATCTCTCCCCTCTCTCATCTCTCTCCTGGCCACCGCTGGTTTTGTTTACAGGCCAATTTGAATGAGAATGAATCTCTCTCGGATGTTTCTAGAAAGCGGTCTAATCCACGCAGGCTGCTGCGAGGCCCCGGCTCTTTGTTTGGGATTACTGCAGCTTAGCGCTAGCTAACAATGAGGAGATGAGCAGCTCACCTCATCGCCGCTAATGAAGTGTGGAGAGTCATTTAGCTGCTAGCTAGCTGCTACCGAGCTGGGATGATACCTTCACACACGCCTGCACACACACAGATACATACACACATGTTTGTATTACTATGCATGTGAGGACACTGACTGATGACATTTATTTCTGAACTTCTTATCCCTCAGTTACACACTGAACCACATCAACTCAAGTGTTGGCCTTAAATTTCCTCTAAAGTAGCTTCAAAGTTAGAAAAAGTTTATGATTGCAAACTGTAAAGTACTGTTCTGTACATCGTCTGTATCACGTTTGATTGAAGCCATCATGGCTGTGTTGAGTGAAAAGCACAAATACATGATGTCATTGTGTATTGCAGCAACAGCCATCAGATGGAAAACTCTCTCAACAATCTGCATCTTTGGGAAATTTGTAATCTTGAAGACAATTTAAAGCATAATCAGTGAAATGTGTCACATACTGAGCTTTAATCCCTGACTCTGCATCTTTCAGCTCACACCCCTCAAAGCTGTGAATATACTGGAGAAATTAGCAGAGCCAGACATTATCCTGAGTAGCCGGTGGAGACCAAAAAAGAGTTAAAACAACAGTGAATATTGGACAGCCATCAGGTCATGATTGAAAATAAACGCTCATGCTGCTCTGTGGCTGCTGGATGTGCTCACAGGCAACTGTTTGCTAACATATTTGACATATCAATTTTAGAAAATGATAAAATGTCAGTTGTGTGTTAACAGCTTGTTTTTTCTGCTCCCAAGTCGAAAAATCTGTTAATGCAGATTTCCTTAAAGTTCTGAAGATCTGAATTGTATTAATATTAGGATGTTTGTGGGGTTGAAGAGGTAAAAAGCTTCTTGTTAATAAACCTCAGTCTAATCTTGACCCTAAATCAAAGTCACAATGCTAATGTGTGCTAATCACCCTTAAACTTACCTGTACTTCTACATTTTGACCACATTCCTGATAAATGACTTTGTGACATGAGTGGCTATTCTACATGATTGTTAGCATGACAACCTTTCAGAGATGTAAAACCCGGTGTCACACAATGATAAACTGCTGTTCTGTGTTTTGTTTTGGCATTGAATAACTTTCAAATATATATTATTCAAACAGGGCTTGAGGGCTGATTTGAATGACACCTTTTGACCAGCAGCTGCAGCAACATTACGCAGTTTCAAGTGTCTTATACTGTCGGAAACTGATGCTTCTCAAAGCAGAAAAAATACATTCACTGATGTTCATGTTTACTGGTTTATGTGTGTGTGTGTGTGGGGGGGGGGGGGATTATAAGCCATGGTCACCAGGGTGAGGAGGCACAGAGGCAACAGGAGAAGCAGGAAGATTTGAGCTTGGCAGAGACACACACAGATAGCAGTGGTCCACACTGAGAGTATGTTGGCTTGTCTTCTGACAAAGTGACTGAGCCTGGCATCTGATTAGCAAGGACTGAGGAGAGGAGAGGATTTTGATGTTTATCCAGGTCTAGAGATGATCATGGCAGGTTCAGACCGCTGTGGTGGACTTGGATGGTTAGCAAGGGAATGGCAGTGTGTTGGTAATGAACCAGGACATTCCCCAGGCTTTTACATAGACACACACACATAGAGTGCATATATGTACACACAGGTACATACACAGAGGGTTACAACCATCAGTCTCCTGTAAACCTAAGCTGTCTGTTTACTGTCACAGTATGGTGTCATATTTACTGCAGGACATCGCCTTGAGAAACGTACACTCCTTACATACACGTAAATATTTGAGGACTGCTCTGTTCCACCTTTCACCCCCTCCACCAAGCCGCCCAGTTAACTGCCATCAGGTTGCCTTTACAAAGTCCCACTAGCCTGGAAAAACATGGACGAAAAAATCTTTTATTCCCTCTGCATCATCTCCCTGTTCTTGTCAATTTAGGTTTAACAGTTTTTAGTTCTATTCTACGCATGTGTGTTCTCAAATTTATTTATGGCTGAGTCCCATCAAAGGAAAATTAATGTTACTTTGTGGCAAAGCTTTTTTCTGCTCTATTGTCTATGTATTGATTGGATCACTAAAAAAGTTCAAACAGGAAAAAAGAAGTTCCTTCAAGAATTCACAAAGAGGCTTTGCTGACTGCTCAGACAGAACGTCTTTAGGACCAGAAAAACACACACACTCATCAGTATATGGCTGTAAAGTACTACGACAGCTTGACTTTTCATGACATTTGTCTCGTTTTTATTTCTATTCAATGATACCATACAGGTCCAGGGTCCTACTTCAGTTCTGGTGTAAGACTAGAAGACATGATGGGCTCTATAACTCTAAATATTCTTTTTCATTCAGGCCTTCTAATAAATACGTTTGATCTGTGAGTACAGACTGGATTGGTGCTTATTTCTGTGGCCCAACTGGATGGGATGTTAAATCTGTGTCCAACAGAGTTGCTCATAACAATGCAGGATATCATGTTTGGGTAAACCTTCAGGTATACTGGCTAAGATAAAGACCCAGGTTATAAAAAAAAATACAAAATGCCCCTTTAATGACCCAACACTCGTCTTTAAGACACAAAATTCCAACGCAGACAAAGTCATTGATTGAGTGGGAACGTTTGCTTTTCTGCAACACTAAGTTGCACGTGCTCTCTCTCTCTCTCTCTCTCTCTCTCACACACACACACACACACACACACACACACACACACACACACACACACATCATTTCATCCTACAGTGTCTGCTACAGAATGTCTAACAGTCAGAATCACAGAGTCAACAAGCTGTAAAGCGAAGAAGTCATAAATGCTTGGTGTTTATCTTCAGGCTGAGAAACCTAGCACCTCACTGATAATGTGTGTGCGTTTCAGGAAGGCCTCAAACTCTGTGGTCAGAGCCAGTCGTGACTTAACACTCCCTGAACACACACACACACACACACACACACACACACACACACACACACACACACTTGTCTCCATCCTATTTAAACAGAGGCTGTTGAATTTCACAACCAGCTCATAAAGGACGTAGAACCTCATTGAGGTCCACGGGAAAATAAATCAAGTCTATTTGCTGATGTGTGTGTGTGTGTGGTGTGTGTGTATGAATGTGTGTAAAAGGTAAAGACAGCGTGACATTTTAGAGACCCAATAAGAATATTCACTCAAAGGCATAATGTCATGGCTGAGAAAACCGTGAGCGTGTGTGCCTTTTTTCTCCAGATACCATTAACATAGCAGTGTCAGTGAGAAGAGAGAGGCTGTAAACATGTTTACATCCACCTGTTTGTGTGCACTATTGGAAACTGTGCATTCAAGTCGCAAATAAAATATTGCTATTGGTACATGAGATGGAAACATTATGAAGAGAATTTGCAATTAAAGGTGAAAGGTAAACAAAGAAATGACAAGTAATGATATTACAGGACGTGCTCTCACTTCTGCGACTTTAGACGAAGAATCAGTGTGTTTCTACCAGCCGCCGTCACAGACCAGCACCAGGCAGAAAACACCAAAATGAAAGATAAAAAGAGTGGCCGACAAACACGGAGGAGAAACTTTAATCTACTCAAATAATACATCTTTGGTAGAAAACAGCGATTAGATTGTGTCATTTACAAAACGTGTTATTTTAATAGACCTTTTACAGAGCACGCTGACATGTCATGACAGGAAAAGCACAGCTGTAGATAAAAGAAAAAAGAATAATGGCTGAATTCCATTTAGCTGCTTCAGTTTCAGGGTCCTGGTGTTGTGCATGCTGGTATTTTTAGTGCAATATTTGACTGATTTGGCAACTTCTTGAACTTTTACTGAAAATGTGCATAAAATTCAGATGAAAACTACTAAGTTCAGAGACAATAAGTGGACTATTTTTACATATAAAAAAGTATGTACAGTATGTAGTAAGTACATATATATTTTTACATGATAAACTCTTAAATTATTATACATGGTTATAGATTAAAACTGCTATATAAAATACTGAAATGCTACAAAATACACATAAGGTTCTTTTTATGTTACACTGGGTATATATATATATATATATATATATATGTGGACTTTTACTTGTATTTGTTGCGCTTGCATTTTCTTGCCTGCTGCTTTTTAAGCAAATGACTTGAATGTTTTTTCCACCACTGACAGAAACACAGCTTGTGGCACATGCAACAGATGGCAACATCTGTCTAGCTGTGTAAATGAGTGTGCGTGTTTGTGTGTGTGTGTCTCAGCATGTGCACTCACTAGCGGATACATATTGCCAGAATATGCTCATACTTGTGAACTGCTGCCATGTTTGCTTGTATTACTATCACAAGTGCATTCCAGTGATTATCATCATGTATGATTGTGCATGTGCATGTGTGTGTGTGCGCGTGAGTGTCTGTCTTCCACCAAAGAGCTCCAAGCTGTCATGTTTTAGCCTCCTACGGTTAACATCCGCTGCGTTTAGCGCCGCCATGTCGCTCTGTGACACACACCGTCTAATAGAATCAAAATGACACGCTGCCGTGGTTTATCGCGTAACACACACACACACACACACACACACACACACACACACACACACACACAAGCTCATTATTCTGCCAGCCAGTGAGCCAACTAGTTACCGGATTATTTACCACTGAAACCTGTTCTGAACATACAGAACTCACATATGAAACATTACAGGGCTCTAGACATTATACCTGCTTTACATTTCAGAGTGAAATTAACCATGCTGACATACTGTACTCGGATTAAAACATCAGTGAACAGTGATATCAATATAGAATGACAGATGTTGTCCGCTGATAACTCTATGTTTTGCGATTTTTCACTAATGCGTCTGCTTTTGGCATCATATGTGAGTTTTAAGTGGGACTTCTCTTAATGCTTATTTGCCAACATCTCTGTATCACTGCAACAAACATTCACAGAAGATTTCACAAAGAATGAAGCAGCGTTTTGGATGACTTTGGCTTTTCTTTTTGGACCATTTAAGGGCTTTAAGACTTCATCACAGCTGGACTCTTTTGGACTGGACACTTCAATAATTTCAAAGTACCTAAAAATCACTCTGCTCTCTCATTCTCGCATGCAGGCGACCATAAAATCCAATCTTCATAACAGCTTTACACCTATTAGCTCTGATGTGAAAAACTAGATGACTCCACTGATGTTCACGTCATCAGCCCCAATACCAAATATTTCTGGGCTTCCGAACCCAAACAATGGCGGCATCTGCTGCCGGACCAATTCTTTAATGGAAAACCTCACTCTCACTCTGTCGCTGTCTCTGTGTCCTTCGCTCGCCCATCCAGGCACTAATGTAAATGAAAAGCAGTGGGACGGGGTGTGTTGTTAATGTGTGGACAGGGACAAAAAGCCAGGCTCTGGGCTGGGGCTATTGTATTGGCCCTGTGACACACATCCCAACATCAACACACACACACACACACACACACACACACACACTCTCACCCTCCTCCTCCTCCTCCTCCTCGTCCCTCCCCTCCTTCCCCTCTGTTGACGGCCCCTCAAAATCAATAAAAATGATCTTGAAGTCCATCCACCATTTGGCTGCATCATCTTGGAAGTGCCTTCTTTAGGATATAGCAGCCATACTGTACAATGGGCCAGCAGAGCGCGTGTAATTTGCCATTGATTTCCCCCTCCTCCCCCCCTCCTCCTGACTCCTTAGCCCCTAGTCACTGCACACAACACAAAAAAACTAACTTCATCATACACCCTGTTAATGCACATGCACAATAAGCCTCTTTTCTCCTGCCCTCTGGTAATTTCACTCTTTCTTTATATTTTTCGCTTTCTCTTTCTTTCCTCCTTTATCTCCATCGTGCTCTGGCCCTATTCCTGAAATCTCTTCACAGGTCACTGTTCTTTCACTGCAGCTATATACGACTTGTGCAAATGATGTTTGTGCAAAACCTGTTTTTTTTTTTCTCATTTCTCTCCCTCTTCTCTTTTTCTGATCCACCATATTGATGCTGTCAACTTCCCATTTCTGAACACGAGTAATATCTTACTCATCTTATTGTTTTATTGTATACATCAACTTTTATCAAGCAGCAAACTAGGTTCATAAATTAATTTTTTTTTTCTCATAACTATCATGTTCTTTATGTTTCTGACATTGTTTTCCTGTGAAATCAATGTGAAAATTTGAATTGATGTGAATATTGGAAGACTGATGATGTGCACTCATTTTGTAATGTTTTATTTCTCTTAGTGATGAATTTGTTGTTGTTTGTTGTGTTAAACCACTAACCAAATGCCTCAATGTGAAACAATGATTCCTTTTTGAAATTTGTTTTACCAGCAGCTTATTTAGGAATCATAAAAATGTTGAGAAAACATGGAAACATTCAGCGACAGTCCTTGGAACTGAATGATGCCATTTGGCAGATATACTGCGTATAATAGAATCTCTAAGTTTACAATATTCATCCTGGATTTTGTCATGGTTAACTAAATACAACGACTAAATAATGGCTGTTTTTATATCACAAGTTTCATTTCAGCTGTCAAACTTAAACCAAACAGCCACTGCAGCATATTTATTGCACAATTAAAGGCGTATTGAATCTAAAATCTTGTTTTGAAGCTGCTTCATTAACCCGAGTGATGTCATAACCTGGACAGAAATGAGGAGTAAACGGTTATAAAAGCTTTAAATCCATGTTTAAAACCAGATCCCACAGACATTAATGTGCCACGCAGGTGTTTTCAGTGACTGCGGTAATCTCAGGTAGAAGCTGGGTGGCGCTCCACTGATAATTCACTGAGGTCTCCAAAACCCATGTAATCAAAAGTATCAGAGACATGAAGTGGTGGGAAACTGAACAGTAGCAACAAAAGTGACTATTTCATTTATACAAGAAGAACAAGGAAACTGGACTTCCTTCATATAGAACAAATAAGATTAGACTTCATGCATGTTAGGTCATTAACATCTGACATCAAAGGAACATGGTCCAGTCAAAAGCAAACTAATTTTACTCTGTGTTCTGTGAGCATTTGATTCTTTTTTTTTTTTTTTCCAGAAAGGCATGTTTTTGAATTATTAATAAGTAAATAACTTTGTCATCTTGGTAGCTTGAAGGCACAAAGATCAATAATGAAATACATAAAATACAGTGTGACACGTTGTGTATAGTCCCACAGACCTTCTAATGATGAGATGCATCTGCATGACCTCTCATAGAGACACACATGACCTCGGGACATGTACTTTTAGGGCTGCAACTAGTGATTATTTTCAGGAAAGATTCATTCATGTTCAGTCTATGGAACATCAGAATGATACCAGCATGATATCCTGAAGTACAAGACCATACGATCAAATGTCTTGTTATGTTCAAGTAACAGTCTAAACCTCCCAAAACAATTTACTATAATGTAATACTCCTTTCAGGTTTTTGGCATTTTTGCTTGAAACATTAATTTTCCTCCAACTGACTCATCGATTAACAGACCAATTTGCAGCGCTAAGTACATTTGACACCAAGTAAACAAAAGCATGTAATACTCGTCAAGAAACAGAAAGTACTCGTACTAAAACTATAAAATGACTCAAAGGATTTAATGAAAGCAGATTTTACAGGTTTTTATCGATCTTTGGTCAAGTTTGAAAATACAGAGGATGTACTTCCAATCTGCACTTTGACGACTGGTCTTTAGTAAAAGCTTCTGATCATGCCGTTGCATTTCCATTTTTGTCATTGCTGATGACGCTTTCCACTCATGGTGGTGACATTTGTGTCAGACTGGCGATGCCTGAGCTTACAGTGGCGACCTTTCTAAACTTGGTGATGATGTTTCTCGCCACAGTGATCAAAATGTCTACTCACTGCAACAATATTCCTTCACGTGGTGATGATATCTCTGAGGCAATTACAACACTCTTTTGGCTGCAGGTTTACTCGTCTGCTGACGGCCTCTCTGGGTTGGGTGATGACATGTTTAACCTCAGTGAGGAGCGTCTCAAACAGCAGGGACGACGTTTGAAAAGATCCGATTGTAAAAACTGTGTTCAACTTACACCTGAAACTGAAGAGCTTGTTGCACACTGAACCACATGCAACATACATGTACACATGTACGCTCCAACATACATCTCTCTCTCTCACACACACGCATACACACACGCATACACACACACACACACACACACACAGACAGCTGTCAGTCAGTCTTTGAGAGCAGCATGTTGTTTGCTAAGTCTGACACTCTGCCTCAGCCGCTCTAAGCCTATTACTGTATTCTTTTGCGGCTGTTCACAACACACACACAAACATACACACATGCAGCGGTGCTATCACTAAGACCTTATTCAGTAAGCCTATAGCATATCCTCCAGCCATATCACACATCATCCTCCCTACAAACACACACACACACACACACACACACACACATACACACAAACGATATCTGAATCTTTTTTCCCAGAGTGTTGTCATCACTGTTTGTTGAGAGTATCATTTACAGCCAAGGTGTTTGAAGAAAGACACCCCTCCCATGGCGTACTGTGTGTGTGTGTGCGTGTGTGTGTGTGTGCGGGTCTCTTTAGAGTGGGGTTTTGCAGCTCCTGACACCGTTATCAGCTCTAGTCGAATGTATTTCTTATCGAGGTGGAGGTGTGGAGCGGGTGGGGAGGAGGGGGGACGGACGGCCGACAATACAAGCTTATCAAACGTCCTCAGCCACGATTCGGCCTGTCACTCAAGACCCATGTGCACGCTCCCAGGTGTGTGCACACACACACACACACACAGACAAAAGCACACAGACAGCAGGCTCTTTTTGATTGATAGATGGCTTTCCCAACAAATAGAAAGCTGGGATCAACATCCTCGTGGCCCTTTTTACCCTGCACACACTTATGCTGTGGCATAACATGAGTGTGGATGTGTATGTGTGTGTGTGTGTGAGAGAGAGAGAGAGAGAGAGAGAGAGAGAGAACATTCCTGAGTAACAAAGGTGGGATTAGGGATGCATTAGTTGGCCGTGGAGCAAGAGGCCTGTCAATAACAGCAGCCAGAATAAACCCTGAAACCTCGATAAGAAGACAAAGGCCGAGCCAGATAGCAGCAAGCAGAGAGGGAGAGGGAGAGAGAGTGAGGGGGGGGGATCAATAGAGAGAGAGAGGAGGGGTGAGACAGAGCAATGGATGGATGGAGAGGCAGAGAAGGGATCAATATCAAGAGAGACATGGGGAGAGAAAGTTTTCACAAAGACAACTGAAAGGGTGAGGCTGGGTGAGGACGAAGTGACTGAAGGAGAGGAGGGTAATGGATTGCAGGATGGAGGAGAAGATGTTGGGATGTAGGTACGAAGCAGAGTTTGACTGAGATGGGTCGATAATGATAGCAGTAATGTTGTTTTACATCCTGCTGCAGCCAAAAGTTTGGGGTTATTTTCAGTGTTTTTATTGAACGGAGGAAGGCGACGTAGACTTCTCAGAGAAGAATGCATCCATGAGTGTGACCGAACGAGAAGTTGGTCTTCGTAAGCTTGTTGTTGGGATTAGGAGGCCTCATGACTGACTGGCTGCTACTACAAATCTGCCTTCATTTCACATCCAGTGATATAATCACCCAGTTCTTTGTCTGTAATGTTTCCTTGTATCAATGTCCATCACGTTCGTGCAATTACACACGAGCTTAGCTACTTGTCGCTCCACCTCAGCCGGAGCTCCAGCAGGCTACGTAGTGACCGTTTTCCACAACAGGAAGTTTTCCAGTAACCCCAGAACTTTGCCTGCATGTCGAACAGGGGAACCAGGGTACAAATACGAAGGACGCTACAAGTGGTGTGAAGTACACTATAGTTACCTTGCCTGTCTGATTGAAATGGCAGACTGGGATGTTTCTGTAATTATCTCAGCAGACGTCCTCCAGAGACAGCACAGAGAGACGGCCTTGTGTCTTTACCTGAGACACAAGCAGTGAACCGAGACATTCATTATCGTCAGATTCAGGCTTTGGAATCTTATTTTGTCTAAAGAAAATGTAGAAATTCTGCTATTGGGATGACATAATAGCACTAAAGTGAGCAGAGCAGCTTCTTTCCTCAGGCTGTGAGACTCCTCAATTGTTTATTTTTATTACTTAATTCTTCATCCATTTCTATCATTTTTTTGTTTTGTGAGTGGCATAAACAGCTGGCATACGACCCTGTGCTGTAGAATGATATGAAATGAACCTTGTACTTTAAAGGTCCAGTGTGTAGGTTTCAGTGGGATCGACTGAAAAATAGAATATTCATCATTGTGTTTTCAGTCGTGTATAATCACCTGAAAATAAGAGTCATTGTGTTTTTGTTAAGTTAGAATGAGTCTTTTATATCTACAGAGGGAGCGGACCTTCTTCCGTGGAGTCCGCCATCTTTCTACAGTAGCTCACGGACAAACTGAACAGGCTCGAGAGAGTCTTTTGCACTACTATAGGTTTTCCTACTAGTTTGGAAGGGAAGGGTGAGAAGAGGTGCATTCAACCTGCAACTTCACTACGTACACAACTAAATCCTACACACTGGACCTTTAATTCAAAAGCAGTTCAGACGAATGAAGTAGTCCCAAGTATGAACCAAGGAAATTCTTTCCTCTCATTAGAAATTTTGTCAGTAAATTCAAACATTTAGGCCACATTTCTTAATCAACATCTAACCAACAGGTTTGTCACTTCCACTCGATACCAAGGTACACAAAGTGTCACAGGTCATCTTCATCTCTTGGCAGAATAAAGTTGACATCCAGCTGTGGCACAATGGGCTGTGATGCCTCTGATGGAAAAGGAGCGAATAACTGGCCTGTATGCTATTTATCATCCTGCCAAAGACGTGCCATCTTGAATTGGTGGTTGAAGAGCGGCGGGCTCTTATTCACAACAATCCTACAGAGGCTTGAACCAATGACAGCAGGGCGGCGGGCGGGGAGGGGCGTGTAATTGTTTCACTGGCTCTCATTAATTAATTTCCCTCCTTCATTTATACTGGAAGCATTACATAGGTCTGGGAGGTATAGGTAATGATACACAGGGAGAGATGTGAATACTGAGAGAGAGAGAGAGGCATAGAGAAAGCACAGAGAGAGAGAGTGCATCCTATTCCCGTCAGCGTGGCAGCGAGCAGCTAGCTGTCACACAAAGACACAATGAGGCCCGGCAACAAACAGCCACTTAAAAAACAGCCTGGCAACAGAGAGCAAATTCAATTAGAGAAGTAATTAGTAGATACAGGGCCAGGCAGCGGGCTGCCACGACGCCACAACACAGGAATTAATAGGCGCGGATAGGAGGAGGACGCTGTCATAATTAAGAGGCAATCACCTATGTCAATGAATACCTAAAAAAAACACAGCCCCCCAACGCAAAACTATTAATTCAGTGATCAAAAAATATTTCAGGAGATGATTAATACAGCAAATTCATTTTAAAAGACTAATTTCTGGAAAGATAGCGAGACAATTGCACATAATGTACTCCGCCTGGCATTTATATTGCTAATTAAATTTTTTCTTTCTGATAATTTGTCGAAGGATTGGTCTTCCCTGCCTTTCTCTCCTCCAGTGTGTGTGTGTGTGTGTATGTGTGTGTTTGCTTCTTGTAGAGTTATGAACCAATGGAGGCAGTGTTGCAGCAGTAAATACACCGCAGAGGCTGTCAAACAGAGCTGTGTCGAAACGCCTCCGGCAAAATGCCGCCACGCATGGACGAAAAAAAACAACATGAGTACAAAAAAAAAAAACCCAACACAAAAAAAAAAAACACAAAAAACTTGCTGTTTCTTTCCGTCTTCAACTCTTGCAACATCCCTCCACCCTCCCCTTATTTATCTCCCCCTCAACACCACCACCACCTCCCCCACGACTCCGCAGATACAAAAGACCTAGCAATTAAATTAGACGATAAGAACGTGAAATAAATCAGCAGGTTATTGATTGATTTGTCTCTCTCTTGGGGTGGGGGTGGAGGGTGGTGGCAGCTATCATTTCACACCAACAGCTCCTCTATCGCTAACTAATTACTCTGTTTCTGAAATCCCTAAGATGAGACACCAAGGTTTCATTCGACAGATAGGATGGCTTTGCAACAACAACACAAAAAAGCCCCACATCCATAGAACGGAAAAGAGACGGAGGTATCTGAAGGATTAGAGAATCATCAGAGAGTGTAAACAACAAGAGAAATGTTTCTTCTGGGTAGCCTTGGTATCAAACACGCGGTAAGTGACGGGATTGTTTGTCTTTCGGCCTGATGTCGCCGTCACCCACATCCGTGTAGACGTCCCGATGCTGTCAGAAAGTCATTAATCCAAACAATAACCAGCGAGCTGCCCCGAGAAGCTAGTCCAAGGTTGTTGGTGCATCGACGTCTGAAAGGAAGAGACCTGAGCACAATGTGAACTCAGTAATAAGCTTATGAAGGTGTGCTAGCCACGCTGTATATGTACATATAGAGATGCCGTAGCTCAACAGTGGGAAGTAGAAGAAAATCTGTAACTTTATACGTCTTCATAACAAATACAAAAATGGTGAAGGTGCTGAAGGGTGGTCCCTCTCATTAGTTCATGTCATTGTGTCTTCAGGGAAACCTTCTTTACAAAATACATCAGAATACATCAGAATACATGCAGTCCACAAATACTTAAATAAAGAGAGCATCATGAAGTCAACAAACTGAAAAACCAAGACGCAAGAGACAAAGAGAACAAAAAAGTTGAGCGTTACACTGATGTAGTTTTAGTATCTAATGTAATACTGAGTGAGTGGATGTTGAGTTTAGATTATATTTTTGTTCAAACTTGGTTTTAAAGTCAAGAATGAACCCTCAGGCCCATCAAACATAAAGAGAAATTTGTCTCAATGTTTTATTGCAGACCGCTGAGGCCATCTAGAACTGTGGTTGCCAACCTTTCTGGTTTGAGATCCCTTAAAGTGAATCAGTGTTTGCTGGAGACCCCTGGTCTCAGGTCGCACATGTCCATGAGTCGTAAGCAGTGATTCTCTGATCGAAATGTAGAACTTCAGTATTACCTGATTTTTTTTATTTTGAAAAAACAAAAGCAAAGGAAGAAACAGTCAGAAAAAATGAACAGAAATTCATGTAGGAGAATTTTTCTTCTTCTTCTTTCCCATCTAATTCATTGTCTCACCATTCATCAGATTTATCTTATGACCAATTGGTGGGATCCTGACCCCCAGGTTTGGACCCTCTGCTCTACACAAAAGGCACACCAATAAAAAACTTCTTCAACCAGTGTTTTTTCAACTGTTTGCTGTCGAATTCAGTTCCCATAAAATGTTCATCTGACTATGAAACCACACATTAGGACCAGCCTTAAAGGAGATTACAAACCATTTTGAACACTCTAAGACAGCGAAGAAACAATCCAGAAATCAATCAGATTGCAGCTGGACTCTATTTATTTTATGCATTTATTTATTTTTTAAGTTCAAGCTCTAGTAGAATTAAATGCAATGATGCAACAACCAGAAACGGATGGAGCTCTAACCTTAGTGTTCAGTAAAAACAATTGCTGGTGCACTTAAACTGAGGATGGATTTTGTGTTGTGAGCCTCTTGAAGGAACACTAAACCAATAAAGACATCGAAAAAATTCCGGATGAAAACTCTTTACCTCAACAGTCTCCACACCGGAGAGAAAGACCTTCATTTTATTTCGCCTTCTATGCGGAAATGAAAAGCAAGGCCCACGTTGAGGGGGTGCAGGCTGTGATGATGAGCTGAATTTCCACATCCACATCTTTTAAATACAGATTTAGTTTTTCTGGCTCGGTTAAAAAATGGAGGCAGATCTCCATACGCAGAATTTACATATTCATCTATGACAGTTGGGGGTTATTTGGAGCCCCATTTTGGAGTGATGTGAGAAAAAAATATCCACTTAGCCATATCATCTGCTACGATCGGGACTCATAAGCCTGGCAATAGGCTGAGAGGGGAGGATAACACTAATATGGCCTCAGAATTCTATGCGGGACTAGTTAATGCTATTTACTGAGGAAGGTAGATGATCGACTGGGGAGCAGAGAGAAGAAGGGAGGGAAGGAGATGGACATTAAGTGGCCTTCGGAGTCTGTGGCCGCTGCTTTAAGAGCCAATTACCAGGCTAATGGAGTTAATGCCAGAGATGAGATGGGCTCGGGAGATGAGAGAGGAGAGAGGAGAGAGGATAGCAAGGATGACACGGAGACAGACTGCAGCGGAGAGAACGATTAGTGTTTGTTAATCTGATGGGCAAATCATTAAGTATCAAACATACTGTAACACATCAGGAAAGAAACCAAAACGGGCTGGAGGGGCAAGGAAAAACGCCACAAAACACACACGGACGAGATCTGTCTCGATTTCATGATCCGTCATGTTAGGCTGCAGATTAAAAGTGTGATCTCCGGGCTCATAAACGATTTAGCCAATTACCAACGTTATCTAAAAACGCTTTAATTTGCCATTCAGAGCTGCAACAGGGGCCCTCGGAGCCGTCAATGAGGGTGATTAGAGCCCAGATTGCAGCTTCGAAAGGCCCCAAACATCTGCTGTCAGAGTGACTTGGAGATGTCGATGCAGGAAAAAACTCCTCTTCAGAGCCTGGCATCTGATTAGCGAGGAGAAGACTGGGGCAGAGGAGAGGAGGAGAGAGGAGAGGAGAGGAGGAAGAAGGAGGGAAGAGAAGAAGAGGATGAGATTGGAAAGGAGAGGAAAGAAGAGGTGGAAAGACCTGAGTTGGTCGGCTGCCAGCTAGCTCAGTGTGACAGGGAAGGCCCATCTGCGCTCCCCGACACTCAAGATGGCAGATGTAGAAGCAGATTGATTTTCATTCAGCTGTCATGATACACAAGTGGGAAAAAAAAACACTCGTGCATGCACGCACGCACGCACACACACACACACAATCATGGTGTTTGAGAGCTCAGTCAAGTGCCTGTGCTGCTGTTGGCTGTCGGTCTGCCAAGCTGTTTCTCTCCTCCCTGTCATTTCCTCATTCTCTATCCCTCCCTCTCTCTCCCTCTCTCTTCCTCCCTCTATCTCTCTCAACGAGCCCTAGCAGAATCTAAACGCCACATCTGGCGCTCAAATTAAATCATTTACAGTCCATAGAGAGAAGCGGCGTTTAGTGACAATACAGCCGGTGGGGAATCAGTGTGTTTTCTCTAAGCTCTGACACCATCGTCTCCTCCGGCATCTGATTAGATGTCATCGCGGCGCAGTTCAGATGTGCAAGACGTGTTTTCTTGCTGCACATTCAAAATCAGGGGGTTGAAAATGTCACGGAGGGAGCTGATCATCTGGTGGCGTCGCCTCTGACACCTGCACTCCTTCCTGTTTGTGTCACAGCTTCCATCTGCGGGACTCTTAACTTCAGCACATTTTATGTTGTGCGGGGATGCAAAACTGTGCGACTGAAGGTTACCAGAAGAAGAATTGAGATCACATTTTCCTTCTGCTTTTAAATCATGAGATAAACGTGTGGAGTAACACAGAAAACTGAATAATGTAGGTATGAAAGGGAGTGACTATTCACCTTCAAAGTCCTCTGCCTTTGAGCAAAGCATTAGCAGCATAATTGCAGGTGGAGCTGGTGGCTGGACTGGTCAGCCGTGTGAATGTGTGCAACTCTGAATGTGAAGCAGGGTACAAAACATCATTTGGGTTTTATTGCCTGTGACAAGACCCTGAGGTCCTCACCTGTGGAAAATCTGTCCACACCTGAAGAGCATCAATGCGTGTTCTTAAAAAAAGAGACGTGATGTGAACTGGAAACGAGGACAGTCAGACCCTGTCCTCACCGACCAGAGGATAATTAGACCTGGTCTAAATTGTGGTGAGGCCAAACAGACTCCAGCGCTGCACTGTCGCGAAATGCTGTAAAAATACAGGACATTTTGTACAGTAATGTACTGTTCTTCATAAACATCGTCCTCCATCCTGCTCCTGTGCTTTACTGAACAAGCTCACTACGGTTTTATCAGCGTCAGTGTCAGCCTGTCATCTCACTTTTGGGCTGAATTCATATTCTATGAACTTTTCTTTTTCGTGTTAAATGCATGATGCTAGCATGCACAGGTGTTTTCAGCTAACGTTAGCTAGCGCCTCCCCTTCAGCTGCTGAGTGGACAACATTTGACGTCTTTCTGTTAAACCATGTTACCAGTAACCAGTCAATTTATTTGATTTTCAAAGCCACGGGATCTGATTTCTACACAATCTTCAAACTAAGCTGAGTTAGCCAGCTCGGCCGTTCATGTTTAACTCATGTTTGTAATCTAATCAAACGTCGAGGTGAGATGTGATCTTCCATTGATTTGTAGTAAAATCTACATGAAGGACCAGGCTCCATTTTACCAATTTGTCGTTGAGTTATTTCGAGTCTTGCATGATGTGTCATGTCATGTTGCTCTTTTGCTCATCGAGAGTGTGGAAACTTGTAATCATTTTTTGTTTCTCATAGTGATAAAATGGTTTATAAAAACAAGATGATTGTTTCATAATGATGAGACACAGGTCATTTCATGGGACAACATCCTCCAATTTTTATTTGGTGCATGCTTTATGTGCAGATCAGTCATACCAAATACATGCTTTCTCTGTTATTACATATTCAGGTGCTTCATTGGTGTCAACCTAAAGAGAGGAACAAAGGCCAGAGAGACACCTTCGTGGTGTCCAAGAAGCAACTGTTGATCTCCATAAAGAAACCTCATGGACTCTGAGTGGGGCTTTAGGGGATGGTGCTTTTATGGATACTGTTTTTATGTATTCTACAAAAATGAAAGTATTTTAAATTTGTTAGTTACTGAGTGTGTTGGATACTGCATTGACTTTAATAAAAGACTCATTTTGTGAGGCACTGACTTGTCCAAGTCATTTCTGTGATAGCAATTTTCAGGGTTTTCATTTTAGATTCCACAGTTCTATAATACATTTCACAGTAATAAACTGTGAGCTGTGGAGATTACAGTCAGAACACTAAAATAACAGTATCATGCAACCAACCAGCTGACAGTATTATACTGTAAAGCTACAAATTATACAGCACTGTGAAGTATTTTTTTTACACTGATAAACTGTTATAGATTTCGGTAGGTACACTGCAGAATAACAGTTTCATGCTGGCAACTGTAGCTGCCAGTAGTTTACTGTAATTTAACGGGATCATTTCTTACAGTGTGGCAACAGCATGATGCTCCACCAATTAACAAGCTGCCACAGTCAAATAGAGCAGCAGCACTTCATTCTTCCTGAACCGAGAGGAACCTGTAAAGACTGCTAGCTTGAATGTTCTCTGCTCAAAAAAAAAATCATTCAACTCCAAAGCAATAACACTGACTCCAGCGCCACAAGTGACCAGACATTTGCAACTCAAAGGTCATTTGAAGTGGAAGGCGTTTCTCCCCCTCAGTCTCCCACCTTCACTAAAGGCCAAGGCAGAGCTGTCTGAACCTCTGGTTAATGTTAGCGAGGGTTCAGCACATGCAGAGGCATCAGAGGTAGACTGAATGGAAGGTGTGTCTGAGCGGAATCAAGGATGTAGATTTGCCACAAACTGCTACAAGTCCTACTGCACTCGGTCACTCACTCTCCATCTCTTGACTCCAAACAAGAGCTCTGCAACTCAAATTTACATCCAAAGCCAATGTTCAGTGGCAGTGCAGGGAGCTGTGTGGGGAGGGTGTGAAGGTCTGAGTGTTTGGAAAGGTGTGATGTGTGTCTGACATCCTATCAGAATTGACTTAAACACTATTTTTCCTTAACCATAAGCATGTGTTTTTGTTATCTAATGCTAATCATAGCTTATTTTGCAGGAACCACAATCTAGCACAGCATGGGCACATATTGTAGAAAGTGAAAATGATGTCAGTGAACACAATCTGACATTTTGCAGAATCATTCAATATCAAGATCCTTGTATGGCAATGAGGTTGGCTTTTATATGTCTTATTAGGAGGCCGTGGCTCAGACCAGACTGCACGTGACACTGCCTTGCACTTCAGGAAGTCGTTTATGAACTATAGACAGATACTGTCAGAGTCAAGACAGCGGTGTCTATTTCCTCTTGAAATGAGCAAAAATGAGTTGATCCGGACCAGAAGAGACAAGACAGGAAGTGAGGGAAGAAATGACATGAACACTTGTCTCTAGTCAAACCTGTAACACCGACCATGATCAGCATCCTTAAGGCCACCAGGGCGCTCCATTCAGGTTTTACTGTTCATAGTATTTTCTAGAAATGACTATAAATATATTTTTAAAAAATCAAGAAGAACTGCCGTTGGTTGGAAAATGCTTGAAATGAGCTGAATTTGAGTTGCAGTGTGACAATGCCACCCCACTAGCAGCTTCTTTTTAGCCTTTCTTAAGAAAACCAGATTTCAGGACTCAATAACGGACTGAATGACTTGTTAAGACGGAGATTTACTCTCTTAAAAAGGTCCCATTAAAAACACAAAACACACTTTCACAAGACGACTGCTGTGCATAATCTGTCCACACAATCCAAAAGTGAACTATAATGACCACTGGGGTTCTGCCAATCAGCTAATACTGACACTAATAAAGCATTCCACTCCCTGCTAATCACATTCAGCTGTCATTAACTGCTGCTCCGTCAATGGCTGATTCAGGCCTAATAAAATCATAAAACATTTCTGCTTTTTTCAAGATTTCGTAAACATGTCGTCTTAGAGATTTTGGGAAGCCTCATAGAGGACTATTGACTTGTAGCTCAGCCTGGGAACGGACTGACTCTTGTGAAATCCCTATAAAATATGAGACTGCTGGTCATCCATCATTATAGTCAGACAGCACAGGCCTTTGTTTGTCCGGCACCGGCCAGCACTGGACTGGTCTGGCTACTGGCGAGACTGTTATGTGTGTGTGTGTGTGTGTGTGTGTGTGAGAGAGAGAGAGAGAGAGAGAGAGAGAGACAGCTGAAGCAGAAACAGTGTGAAACAGAAAGCAGTGTGTGTGTGAGGGTGTGTGTGAGTGTGTGAGAGAGGGAAGTAGTTGACCTAGTGTCAATTAGGAGCCCATATCGTTCCATTCCCCAGGGGCGAGGCCGACTCTGAAACATTAAATCATTTCATTCACTTCAAACCGATCCTGCTGTTTCCCCGCCTTACACTGCCTGCGCCTGAAAGCCCCCGCTGCTCGCTGGTTTGGCGACATTTTCGCTAAACTGCAGATGAAAGTAGCTTGACTCGCAGAGGCTTCGATGCAGCAGTAATGCCTCGTTGAGCAAGCAAAGAGGTGAAAGAGCAATAATCCCTCAACAGATGCACAATATGTTTCAGCAAATCTGCTATTTGATCAATTTACTGATGTTTATTTGGTTGATTTAGAGGATGGCAGGGGTGCAAGTGAAAGCATATTTATGGCCACTCACGTTTAACACATTTCTCTGCAGAAAACTTTTACCCACATAATAAACTAAAAAGTCTGACATTAAATGCAAGAACATAAATTCATGTAGAAACGAGTACCAGACAGACGTTTTCTATGGAAGTTATACTTCCTTTATCATTTATTTGTATAAGTTAGCAAAATATCCCAAAAACTTGAAATTTGGTGGAAAATTTGATGATGTAATTATGAGCATTATGAGTTCTGCTATTTTTCCATAACCTCATGCATTTACTTGGGTTTTAAATGTTTTGCACATGTACGCTACGATTGTCACTTTCAGATCAAAATTGTTTCCATTAGTCAAATAAATGACTCTGAGGGCTTTCTGTTCCTCACACTGGTTTTGGTCGTCTGATTATGACCATCAGATGGAGAAAATATAATGTACCATTTTTTCCTACAGTAAATACTAAAAGTTAGAAGACTGAAATCACCAGACAGCTGATGTTGAGCGATGTGGATGTGCATTCCAACACTAGCTGAAGAAGTGTTAATGGAAACTATGTTTATATAGCAAAAAATGCTAACAGTGTAATGTGCAAACATCATGTTAAGCATTCACAAAGAGTAATCAGTGCAAAACAGTGACGTGACAACATAAAATACCAACACACTGCTCACACACACATCCAAACTAAAATAACTTTCATACCATGTCTTATTGTTGAAATTTACGCATGAACACACACACACACACACACACACACACACACACACAAACACACATACGCACACACGGCCACATTTAGAAAGTATCACACACACTTAGGCATTGTTAAACTTCATGCAAATTCTCAAACTGATTTAGTAATAAATCCCATATTTCCGATCGTTGTTTGTTGGTGGCAGACTCCAAATCAGCTTTTCCATAAAATCCTCTCTGACAAAATGTGACAAACTATTGTTGTGCTTTGTCTCCATGTCACTCTAATCCTCTTTCTCTCTCTCTGCCTCTCCATCCCTCCATCCGCACTCCCCAACCACAGAGAAAGGCCTCAGTACTGACCGCGGTGAGCGCATGCACAAACAAACGCACACATTCACACACACGCACAGCTACGGTCGTCTCTGTGGGTCTTACTGGGGGGCTAAGCTGTGTGGTCACATTTTACATATGTGTGTTTCTGTGTTAAATGGGGAGTTGGCCCACGTGTCAATGGGTCTGGCTGTTGGGCATGTGTGTGTGTGTGTGTGTGTGTGTGTGTGTGTGTGTGTGTCTACATGGCTACAGTAGATAGACTTGGCTGGACTTAGGAGAGGGCTAGCCGGATTTGGCTGTCCCTATATGTGTGTGTGTGTGTGTGTGCAACTTTTTGGCACATGCTCAGGTTGATCGGGGTTGCTGTATGTATACATGTGCATGCCTGCATCCATATGTGCATGTGTGTGTGTGTGTGTGTGTTTGGCCGTTGTTGTAGGTATGCTACAGATCAGTTTAAGCCTTATAAACCTATTGTTGTGCAATAAAACCATCCTCTCATCTTTTATAACCTCTTTGTCTGTCAGTCTATCCATGCTTCTGTCAATATGCACACACACTGAGGTCTAATACTCTATAATACATGGCTGCAGGTCGAACAATGCTGTACCTTCATGCCTCCAATTTTTTAAATGAAGGTATTAAAAAGCAAATATAAACCAAAACAAAAAACAATATGTTTCTTGGGTTTATTTAGGTTTTCCTTTCAGGGGTGTCATGTCACGGAACTGTTGTGGGCTAAAAAGGAGGAAAAGATGAATTACTTCTGATACGTTGTTAAATCAATGCTTTTCATAACATTTCAGTGAGCAACTATGCAGGGAGATAAACACTTGCAATAAATCTCAGTGTCCAGGTGATCATTGTGTGGTGGAGCCCCCACATATTTTGGTATGTTATTTAGCAAATGTTTCATGTGTTTTCAAGATTCACTTGGTCTGATTTGTATGTTAATTCAATAATATATTTGCATGCAAGTAATGTTGATATTATGCTCGATTTATTAAGTAGTAGTAAGTAAATTAGCTACACAGTTTTTTGATATGGTGACCATTAATTAGGTAGATTGTAGTTTTATCGCACCATTAACAATGAGAGGAGGTTTGTTCATGTTTCAATCGAATATGTGATATTCAAATATGTTTATTTATTTATCTGAAATTCAATATGAGACAATTCACTTGCAACTTTGGCAACTCCTGTAAATTATCCCTATAATCATTTTTGGACACGATTTGAAGATAAACAACAAATAAATAAATGCGCACATTTGGAAAAATCAGCCAGCAGCCTCATCTCTAAAGTGTGTTCTTTCATTAGGTCGAAGCATTTTTCATCAAAAGCCGTAGATATGTTGGGTGTTACTGCGCTCCTCCAGGCATCCCCATACACTTCAAAGTCTGAGTGCTTGGTATTGTGACGTAAGGACCTTTCCTTCTTTTACAGTTTCCTTGTTTTCCAGGTTGTTGTTGTATTGTTGCTACTGGCAACAAAATGTCCAACTGAAATAAGCCGCTGGTGGCAGAACAGTTAACACGGATGAACTGCTGTGGTTCAGATGCCTAAAAACAAACACCCACATCTGCAAAGTTCTGATCATTTTCAAACCTGCAATAATTGATATTTGGCTCTACCATGCTGGAGCTTTTTACTGAAAAGAGCCGCCTGTTGCATGTCAGAGCGAGCCTGGTAAGTGTTGTGAGAGTGAGCCCAAACACTAAAGTTGCTGTAAAACCAAACCAGGGAGAAAGAGGATGCTAAAAAAAAAGCTCAACAGAGCTGTAGGGAACTGCAGAGATGGTGATGATACTCACTCCAACTGCACCTTTCACATAACCCAGTCATCTGATCCACTGCTTGTGCAGAAATATCAATTACAGCAGCTTTAAGTAACCAAATAGTAATCCAAACTCAACACACAAAGACTCTGGGATGTGTCTGTCAGTTCATTCTGACTGACAATAAAAGGGTCTAATTCAAGTCATTATGTCTGTATGTTTAATAATCACAGACAAATCTTTACTACTCCCTGATGATATATAATGACATGTCTTTCCAAGACAGAGCTGTACAGTGTCACACTGTCACTGAGTGATAATCAACATTTTCATATAGACACAAATCTGTAACTTGAACTCGTTCACCGAGCCCTCACGCCACTGTCAGTCCAACCCTTGTACCCAGATTACAACGCTGATCTCCACAAATGTTTTTCATGCAACTTTAGCTTCATTAAAGTTTATTAGCGCAAACACTGAAGTGTCAATTAGTCTGTGTTTATTCCCCCGACTTCTCAGAAAAGTCCCTGAGCTAAACGAACGCTGCGCTGATTAAAGTGGATTTAGAGCTTGTTGCATTTGATCAAAGTCCAGCTGATATCAGAATCGCAGGCCAGCTAAGCTCTCAGAGCCAAATCCATAATAATACTCTTACACCACCCACAACAAAGAGACAGCCAACACAAGTAAATAAACGTAGGCAGAAAATATCATTTGAAGACCCCTCCCCTATGAGTAAAATAATACCACCGAATACAAACTGCCATAATTGGTGAGAGAATTAGGTTGATAAGAGATGGGAGTGGGACAGTAAATCCATTCAGCTCATCTGTTTTACGATTGAAGCTTTTGAAGAAAAGTGTTGTTTGTCCTTGGTGCTGTGTCACAAAGATTAGTGTCACAAAGAGTTATGGATTTGTAAAATTATTTTACTTCATTATTTTTATTGATCTCTTAACAGCAAGAAAAGCAGTCATCAAAGTAAAAGGCTTTAGGTTTCCCACCGAAAAAACTATTCTGATGACAAGATACGAGTTTGATCGTGTTTGCATGTCAGTGTTTTAGCGCGGAGGCTTTTCTAGCCGAGCTGCATCTTCAAAAGCAGCGCTGTGAAACCTGGAAGCAGCACTTTCAGCCCTCGTAATGTGCACCATCCAACTTCACTGTCAGTATTTTCTCCCTTAACATTAACCTGAACAATAGCTGCACGGCAGGAATGGTGCAACACTAATGTATAATGCCTTAATGTACAATAAAAGAGATGCAACCTCTAAAAGAAATGCACGTGCACACTCTTCTATCCCATCCACATGCTTGCCTCTCCGCCTCTCAGGGAGGGGAAAAGTTTTCTCCGTCAGCCTCTTAAGTGTCTGGCCTTCAGCTATATTACCCTCCCTCCACCTATCCCTCCATCACATCTTAATGTGTTTGATAAAACATCAGGCATAGAGGGAAGGGCACAAGGCGGATGATGTGCTTTTTTGGCCAAAACAGGCATCAGCTAAAGGACGAGGATAAAGGGCTGAGTCTCCTCCGTCTGTCTATTCGAGTCTGTCCGTCCACTAGCTGCATTAAGAAGCCGTCCGGCTTCTTTTCAAAGCCAGCCACTCTCGTCGGACCGCTGCATCTCAGGGCTTTTGTCCCCCCTCAATCTCCCCATCCCACCACCACAGCCACCCACCCCCACCTCTGAGCCCGCTGCTGAGTGTCTATAATGGCCCAGACGAGGAGAGGGGGGGGAAAACTAAGGAAGTGAGAGAAATGGAGGAATGGAGTGAGAAAAGAGAGAAAGCAGGAGGAACTGGAGGGTGAAGGAGGGAAGGGACAAAAGGAGGAGAGAGGAAAGTGAAGGAGAGAGTGGTGGCAGAGGAGAGAGAGGAGACACAGGAGCAAGATGTGCGGGGGGGAAAGGAGGCCGAGTCTTTAGGAGGAAGCCAGGCGGCACTAAGCGTCTCTGTCGCTGCCCAGTCAGGCCTGTTCGCCCCCCCGGCCATGAAAACCTTCCCTCCACCCCCGCTCTGCATCCCATCCCGGCCACGCCGCACTCCTCTCCTCCCCTGTCCACTTCTTCCTCTCATCCTCACACACTCGTACTTTCATTCGGTTTTGCCACACTTGTAAGGACTGTCCTTGGGATTACTTTAAACCCTCTGAACCTGGGGCTCTTTCACTCTTTATTTATAGGCTTATTGCCTGGTAACTACTGTACTCAGCTAGGCAAGTCACATGTTGTTATAATGAGGACAAGCTAGGCGGGAATGCCATCATTTGGCATGTGAGTGGCCTAGTTTATATCAGAAAAATCAAATCAGAAAAGTAAAACTAATTTCTATGAAAAACAGTTTGGTGCACTTTGCTCAAGGGGGTTGAAGGGTTAAAGGGGGCAAATGTCACAATTACAAACACAACTTCCTAAAACACAAATGTGAGCAACATCATTTAAAGTGCACATTTTTGGATTTGGTGCAAAATCTTTGCATTGCTTTACTGCACAAAACACAACAGGGCGAGGGTGCTCTCTGTCCGGGTGTATACGTGAATAAAACAGATATTCACAAAGGAATAAAACCACTCCAAAATCTTTGTCCTCTGCACTAAATTCACATGGAGACAAGCTGCAACATCTTTGCTTCACTAACTTATGACAAGTGTCTTCATTTTGACATCCTTACCAGTCATCCCTAACATGGACAAATTTATTAACAACAATTGAACAATATCAATTAACAATAGTGATAATTATGTTTAAAAAGTCTGTGTGTAAGACGAAGGTATCTCAACTTGGCACAAAAGCTCTGCACTGCAGCACAGAATATGAAGATAGTGATTCACGTCAAGTGAAGAATTAGAATTTCTGATAATTGGAAAAATCTCCAATCCAAAATGCTCATCCCCTTCAGTAATTCCAGACTGACAAGGGGCGACACAATGCAAACAAGGAGAGCAATAAGTTGCAGGATTTTCTAAAGGGGCTGACGATGAAGCAGTCATCAATCATCGGTGTGAGGCTAACAATCATCTCCTCTGCAGACTAATATGTTTACAATAATCACAAGAAGGTACAAATGTGAAATTAGCAAGGATATATTGATGTTTCAGAAACACAAACAACAAAATCACTCTTTGGCTGTCACCAACTTCAGTCTTCCTGGTCCACGAAAGGATTGGAATACAAAGAGCGCGCGTACACACACACACACACACACACACACACACACACACACACACACACACACACACACACACACACACACACACACACACACACACACAGCCAGTGGCCTCAGGACTAATTGCTAGATTGGAGCAGATTTTCTAGTTCAGTTCAGGGCTGTAATTGTGAGGAGAGCAGGGAGGAATGACAGGGCTTCAAGCTGAGAGGACAAATCACCAGGGGCCGCCGATTAGACTGCACCGATGTTCACATGTCCATGAGAGTGTGTGTGTGGGTGTGTGTGTGTGTGTGAGAAAGAGAGAGAGAGAGAGAGAGAGAGAGAGAGAGAGAGAGAGAGTGTGTGTGTGTGTGTGTGGGTGTGTGTGTGTGTGTGTGTGTGTGTGTGTGTGTGTGTGTGTATTGGCGGGTGAGGGGTTAAGCCAACCATCTCTCAATTCCAGGTTTCCGTGGCACTGACCCCAAACTGTCACACACACACACCATGTTGACCCCTGTAGGCCCCACGTGCCGGTGAGAACAGTGTCTAAAACGACTTGTGTTACCTTCACTATAAAAGAGAAAACTACCGCTCCGCTGTGAGTGTTTACGTCTCTGAAGAAGAATCCATAAATACCAAACAATTTCTTATATTTTCACCTTGTGGAAGTTGTGAAAAGAATGTGGTATTTATAGAAATACATATATATATAAGTTCTGAACTGGCTTCTTAGTGCTCCAGCATCTTAAGGTTTGATAATTATCACGACCAAAGTGAAATAATTCTTAATCCCCACAAAACTGCCGTTTGCAGGTTTGCAGAAACCACAGGTGACAGAGGTCACCAGTTTGAGCAGCTGGGAAAATCTGAGCATGGAAACTCAACAAACGTGCCTAAAACCACACCACATACCAGTTCTAGGCAGGCAAAATAACATATGCTTGAAATATTAATGTAGTACTATCACTATCAGTAAATATACTATAAACCCATTTATAATGGCGGTGAAACACTTCCAAGATCACCCAGGAAAACAAAAACAAATGTTTTCGGAGTTTAACTGACATATGATGTCCAAGCATTGTGTCGTTTCCTGCTAACAAATAAAGGTAACTGCAAAAACACTATTTTAGTATTTACTGTTAGCAATGTCTAACCCTGATTCCCAAAAAGTTAATAAATCAAACAGAATATGATAATTTGCTGAACATTTTTGACATATGCTCAGCTGAAAACAGTACAAAGACAGTTTGTTTAATGTTTGAGCTCATCAGCTTTTGTGAAAATCTGCTTATTCTTAATTTGATGCAGCAACACGTTTCAAACACGTTGGGACAGGAGCAACTAAAGACTGGGAAAGAAGTGGAATGCTCCAAAAACACTTGTTTGGAACATTCCACAGGTAAACAGGTTCATTGGTAACAGGTGATAGTATCATGATTGGGTATGAAAGGGGCATCCTGGAAAGACTCAGTCGATCACAAGCGAGGATGGAGAGAGGTTCACCACGAGCTCAGGAACACTAAAACCGTTGTTGGTGAACACAGTTAATTTGCAAATGACCATGTTCTGCTTTTATTTACATTTTACACAGCGTCCCATTTTTTTTTAGAATCGTGGTTGTAGTAGGGAATTGGTGCACATTAAATGACTTTGCAGTGCCCTTAAGCAAGGCATGTGGACCTCTCCTCTGCTGAACAGGAGGCTGTGTTCATGCTGCTCAGCTCCCTGTGTGGATGTGCCACTGACTTGCTGTGGCTAGCTGAAGTGCAATACAGATAAAACTGTGTTAAACTGCTCCTTTAACATAGTGTCACTCTGCCATGACTCCAAGATGATCATCTGAAAGCAGAATCTCCAAACAGAGGGAAAAGATCACTATCGACTCCATCTCTCTTCCCCTCGCCCTGCATCTGCGGGAGCTTCATCAGACACAGCGGGACAGGAAGGGGGACACACGGAGGGAGACCACCGAGGTCTCGACACAAATAGACAGAAACCTCATCCTGAGCAGCACCACAGGCATTTTGCTACCAAATAAATCTGCATTAAAACACCAGCACAGCCACGAAAGCCTGCATGGAAACTCTTCATGGCCTCCGACAGCTATTCCTCACACACCCCACATGTGCATCCACACCAGGACTCTTTCTTGGTTGAGCTTGTTTCAAGGAGAGTGAGAGAGGAGGTGAGAAAGAGGGATGCAAAGAAGAAAAAAACGGAAATTCAGACAGCCAATCAAACTTTTCTGTGTCACTCAGTTAGTCGGTAACACAGTCACAGAGTCAGTCAATCATTCAGCCAATCTTTCAGTCAGCTTACCTTGCAGTGATGTCATGGTTGTCATTATGACAAGGCCTACGGTCCTGGTGTCTGATTGGACGCTGGCCGCTGTCCAGACCAGCATTACATCCATGGCAGGAAAAGGAAAACAGAATCCCCACTCCTAAAGCTTGATTACTGAATTCCTCTCTCTTATTCTCTCTGTGTTTGGGTCCAGTTGTCTTGCCACCTGTCTCAGCCTTGTCTACTTCCTACAGCTTAACAGGGCTTAGACATCTTCATCTTCAACTGTCTTCTCCTACACTCAATCAGTATTTTTGTGCAGGAAAGTCATACATTTCTCTCTAGTTCAACCCCTCATATCAATTCCTCATTCTCCCAGTTTTTCTTCACTATCACTTCATCTTCTCTACCTGGCCTCCTCCTCCTCCTCCTCCTCCTCCTCCTCCTCCTCCTCCATTTCTCCTAACCTCATCCCTTGTCTTTATCCCTCCTTTAGCCTGGCATTCCTCTTCCACCTTAATCGTGGCCTCTCCTCCGCCTCACCTTTCTCCCACCTTAGCTTGGTCCCTGTGCCCACCACACCCTTCCACCTTCACACATATCCCCCCAGCCTCCCCTGGCCCATCATCCCCCTCACCCCCAGGCACGGTGTTCCTACCCCGGCCTCGGCTCTCTCAGTCCCTGCCTCTCCTCCAGCCTGCCTTCCCCTCTACTCTGCCTCCCTCAGCCCCAGCCTTCTGCTCAGTGTTCAAGGGGAGAGCCAGCTAGGAATGCTGTGGCTCTAGACGTTTTGTCCAAGCCCTAGGTCTCTTTCACTGAGGCAAGATTAGTTCATACAAAAACTCAACAATACACCACTGAAAGCCATTGTTGATATTCAACATTTTTCACATAGCGGAGCAGAATAGACAATGCGGCAGGCGGGAAAGCCCGAAGCGGACTAGCAGGGTTGATGGCTGATGGTATCTCAGCTGAGCGAGGGCCTTAATCCCTTTTATACACACACGCACGCACACAAGTACACACACTCTCAACAGCCTGGAGACAGCAAAATCAATACTGCTGTCTGTGTGTGGATCAGTGGGTGGGTGAGTGTGATAGGGGAAAGAGAGAGAATAGTACTGTTTGCACCTCTGTGTGTACACACACACACACACACACACACATACAAACAATACACACACACTTGCACACACACACACACACACACACACACACACACACACACACACACACACAGGTGTTGGACTGCCTTAGCACATAAGGACTCTCAGATCTTTGTGTGTAAAGGATTTCTCAAGGTTCACTAAAACAGGAAATGTTAAAGCAAAGTCACAACATTTTTAATTCAGACAAAAAAGATGTAAAAAAAAAAAAAAAAAAAAAAAAAGTTTGTTGGTGAAACTTTAAAATTCAGTTCCTCTCAAATGCTGAACAAAACATATAATAGTCTTGTGGATTAAGTTCCCATTAGTTAATTGATCATTTAAATGAAACTGATGCTTAATGATAAACACTGTCGACTTAATGAAATGGTGTCATGACATATGATCATATTCTACTATTGTTTTACTATGATTAATTTTTTAGTGTTACACATGTTTGTTTGTTTGTTTTTTAAATATGATGCAGAACAGCACAAATTTGTTGTATTCAACATCTATTTGATAATTAAATATGTAATTTGCCTACATTTGCCATTTTGTTTGGAGCCCTCAATGTGCTGAGAGATTCTATTTTTATTTTATGCACACGAGGTATCATCTTGTGTGGATAAAACCAAAAAATATCACCTCTCATGACTGTATTTTTATGAAACAGCAATTGTGATATCAATGTCAGCCACATCTTTCAGCCCTGGGCTAAATTTAGGTTTAAGGTTCTTCAAGTAATTGATTCAACTGTTTGGAGCTTAATATATCATAACAAACTCAAAAAGCATTGGTCAGTTTAACACAAGTGATTAAAAACACTATGAAAGTCATCTTTCAGACATCTACATTTGGCCAGACACGGAATATTCAATATTCACATCCTTAAGTAAAAGTTGCCATAAAACAGGGAACAAATACTCTATTAAGAGTACGTATTGTGAATTCAAAAGCTTAAAAAAAAAGAAGAGAATATGAACAAAATGTACTTAAAGTACAAGTACTCCTTATGCAGCAGAATAGTCCTTTTCACAGCTTTATGTGAAATACGCACAGTGGAAGTGAAAAGTAACAGAAAATGGAAACTCAAGTACAAGTACCTAAAACCTGAGGAAGTGAGGATCTTAATAAATGGACTTGGCTGCCACAGGTAGTGTCAAAATCCCTGACAACACATTTCTGAATGAAAACTGGCTCAACAAAACAATTACGTTGGCAACTACGGACTACAAAACTAACCTAAACAAAAAGCAGCTGAAATCTGACACACCTCATCGCTAATATTACCATCCTGAAGGTCTTCTCAAACAGTCACACTCTCTGCAATTTTCTAAAAACACGAACTGAATCATCTTTAGAAAAATTTACCTTGACACACCGGAATGTGCTGCAGAATGTAAATTGCATTCCTGGAAGACTAATAGCCAAGGAAGCACTAAAATGAGAAATGAATTGATGTGAGGTTAAAAAAAAAACAAAAAAAAAAAACGGATTTTAAATAAACTGCTTCTCAATTTTCAGCCACAAGGACAGAGCAGGATTGTGACTTTGGACCTGGAATCAGTCTGCAGCAGCCTTTATGATTACAGCTGTTTAATGTAATGAACACCATGTCATGTAAAACTCATAAATCATGTCACGCTGGCAGAAACATTTCATAAAACATGATTAAAAGTGTCGTGTAACATTGGGAGCGACAGTGTCAGAGTGAGACATGTTAATTGTGCACTAATGATATGTAATGAATGTCATCAGCCCCGAGGCTTCGGCTAACGAGCTAAATGAACTGGCACTAATGGGCCTGTTAGCTTATCTTAGCGCTAACATTAGCTAGCATAATAAAGGGTTCGTCCTCTGCTGACAGCGGCTGTGAGTGGCACAGCAAGTTCCCAGAGGTGTCATGTTACAATTACAAACTCCTTTTAAAATGCTATTTGACAACAAGAAAACAAAGACGTTGAGGGCTTCTTGACACACACACACACACACACACACACACACACACACACACACACGGCTGATCATGAGGACACAAAAACAGATTGTTACAGACTTACTTTTATGCATCCTCGCTTTGCTTTGCCCCAGATCCTCTTCCTGCCCTCCACCTGGACTCCAGATCCAGATCCGGATCCAGCTACCAGGCTTTCCCAGGACCCCCAAGTCTGCTAGGTAGCAGAGGAGAGGAAGAGGAGGACGAGGAGGGAGGGAGCAGGGGCCTTCTCTCCCTCTCTCTCTCTCTTCCAATTGACCAATTGACAGCTGATTGATGCCTATCTCCTCAGCCCGACAAAGAGCAGCATTAGCATGACTAAAGCAATGTACAGTAGAGTGGGGCAAACAGTAAATTACATGTTACCCCCCACTTCTCTCTCTCTCTCTCTCTTGTCTTTACCTCTCTCTCTCTCTCTCTCTCCTCCACTCACTCACTCATTGAGCTGAACGCCACGGCAGGCAAACAAAACAAAACAAAGTATGCTTTTTGTCCCTCCTGTGAGCCCTTAAACAGTACAACTTGACAGCTTCTTTTGAAGGAGACACATAAAAGGCCTGACAGAGAGTGAGAGAGACGTTAAAACACACACACACACACACACACACACACACACACACACACACACACACATACATACATACAGTGTACCATTTGAATAAGACACTGACCTTGGGGAAGGCTGTGGTTTGGAATGGCTGTGTGTGTGTGTGTGTGTGTGTGTGTGTGTGTGTGTGTGTGTGTGTGTGTGTGTGTGTGTGTGTGTGTGTGCGTGCGTGCATGCATGCATGCATGCGTGCATGCGTGCGCATGTGTGTGCGTGTTGGGGTCTTTACCAAAGGACAACGGGGACCAGGGAGGAATGGGAGACACATATTCCAACAATATTCAGAGGGAATATTGTTGGAATATGTGTCTCCCTGTAAACAGAGGGAATATTGTTGAAATGTTTTCTACACTGTTTGTTAGTGTCTTCAGAAACAGTTTGGTGCCTGTCAACTGTCTGACATTGTCCGAGACATGCACCACCATTTCCACATATGTGCTGGCTTAGCTTGACTCTGCCTCAGCGCATCAGCCGTGCTACAGTGATTTGGATCTGTCTCCATTTCAACATGGCAACCTGGGTGTGCCTTTAAGTCGATAGCAGAGCCCTGTTTAGCGCTGTTTACACCTGCACTGTGCAACGGTTGCTGGCTGCCAGCTCCTCATCATCGTGGATTTTCAAGCTGTTGTTCCTCTGATTTTGCTTGTCATCAACCATTTATCGCTTGAAAAATGGAAACAGGCTGATTGAAACCAGTGAAGTATCTGCTATGTCTGGCAATAGCTGTAGAGACTGCTTAAACATGTCTCTGAATTGTCCCTGAAGGATGACGAAGAACATGTGACATCACTACAGCCCACTTGGAGACGGTCCACCTCGGGTGTGACTTGGCGATGTGTTTAGACTGGTAATGGACACATAAATCAGCACGGCAAGGTTTGACTTGGCTTGGCCAAAAGTGCCAATGGAAAAGCCCCATAAGAACACCTTTGAGAGAGCCTGTTCATGTTAAATGGCGCACACTGGCAGAATTCATCGTATCTTGTCCCTCTCTACAATGGCAAGCTTTCCGTCTGCCTTTGAGTGTGGCCATTAGAAACAGCAATAACATTTTTGCCTTTGGTTGTGATCAGGCAGCACTCTGCACAAACTGGTTTCTTTCAAAAATACCTCAAAATTTTGGTATAAAAACTACTTGGCTAAGGTTAGCAAAAGATTGTGGTCATGATAACAAGGCAACAACATTGATGGTTGGGAGGAAATGGGAAGCAAGCAACGGTCTTCCCTCTCTTTCACATGCCGTGAGCGCTTTTCAAAGAATAACGCTCTGCATGCATAAACACAGATCCCTAATTAATTTCAAGTCAAACCTTGTGAAACTTTTCCAGCAACACAATGCAACACCATCTGGCAACACACTGCACTGGCCAGTGAGAGCCGTGCACGCTCACGTGATTCCTGTGCAACATACAGTAAACCCTGTAAGTCTGCTGATGATCTGTTTACATGTTCTACTATTTGTAGTCTATAACAGTATATTCATTCTGTCATGATATTATCATTACTGTTACCTTTCAAGACTTCTCAGTAAGCAAGAATAATAATAAGAACCATGAATCGTCTTTGAATTAAAATATTCATGTTAGCTATTTAAAGGTTGAGCACACTGCCAATGATGTTGATTAAAGCAACACATAGGACATCCCTGGATGGATGGATGGATGGATGGATGGATGGATGGATGGATGGACGGATGGATGGATGGACAAACAGAGGCATGACCACACACAGGCGTCGTCTCCTCTCTCCCTCTGTCTTTTCCTGTCTCTCCCCCATTTAGGCTAGCAATCTGTTCTCTAATTGTTCATTCATGGTGTGAATCTTTAAATAGGAGGCCCTAGCCTGGCGCTAAGATAATGACTCGCTTCGTGTTGTTAGCTCGGTGCAGAGTTACCATGGAAATAGGCCACAATGAGAGTGATTAGTCTTGTGTCTTTTACACACCGAAACGCTTTGCAGTTCAGCAGGAAACACAGTCACCCTCCTTCGTTTCCTCTCTCTGCGTCTGTATCTACAGCACATTGTGTTTTCAGTCAGTTGCTTGATGACAGGCATGCTTAGGTTGCCTGTTGGCAGTAAATGAGAATTAATACAAAAGTGCAACAAGACGATTTTTTTTCCAGCTGTTGTTTGTTTGACTGTTTTTTTTTTTTTTTAATCTTTCCCTTATCTGATTGGTCAGGGAGGCCTGTCACATACACATCAGATAGGACGATATTTGTGGCTTCATATAAAGATATCAGTTTCATCTTCAGCTTTGTTTTGTTTGCAGAGTCAACAGACACTTTCAGACGCTTCTTTCTTGCCAGGAGTTTCTTTGACAACCTTTTTCAATTACCAAACCCCAGTGTCTGATCCTCCGTTGAGGATTTTCTTTCCTCTCCCGCAGCACAGACTTTTACGAGATTTTAATGTCTTTGTGGAGATTTGCAGCGGCTTTATTCAACTTTTTTCAATTTCATAAGATCTCCTCATTTTGGAAAACTTTCTTATGAACTGGCTTATCATGCTTTGTGTCTCTGTTTCTTCTTCATTTATTTCTGCTTTCCTCTGCACTCTCACTGCTGTTTCGTCTGACTTGTGCTTGTTCCCCTCCTTCACCGTCTCCTCTGCTCCTTTCCTCTCTTGCTCAACATACAACTCTTTCTCTGTGCAGGTGTGTTTGTATAAACGTGCCTATGTGTGTACTTGCTCATCCACATCTGAGGATCCCAGGGGTGAGGGTGAGTGGCACGCTGCTGATACACAACAGGAGAGTATTCTGCCCACTTCCTATCTGACTCTGTCCCAAACAAGGCGACAAGGCAAGAGAGGAGAGGAGAGGAGATTATCTGTCTCAGTGTGAGGCTGCCAGTCAATGTGAACATCAGGAGTAGAGAAACTGAAATAGCCATCATTACCTGGTCTGCTGCTGGCACCCACTGAGATGTCTGTGTGTGTGTGTGCGTGTGTGTGTGTGTGTGTGTGTGTCAGTCAAACCAGTGGTCTGCAGAAGACCAGTGATCACAATATTTCTCACCAGCGGAGGATGAATGCTAATCAGCAGAGGAGTGATATGATGATTCAGGCAGAAAGTCGTACCGTAAACGTTGCAGCACAGCTTTGTTTTGGAATATTTCAACATATGCAAAAGTGAGTGTAAAACTTCTCGTCTTCCCTTTGAAATCGCCAAACTATTTACTGACGTGCTGTGGGTCAAAAGGTCAAACAGATGCTGGTGTTTAATAAGAAAACTTAACCTCTGCTGGATTATGTTTGCTGGCAACGCATCTTCTATGTAGTACTGAAAAATAAATCAGAAGGAAAAAAGCTTGCTTTCTTTTCCAGACAAAGTGAAGACATCAGAGTTAAACAGTCATTCCAGTTCCATGGGGTTCATCTGCACACCAGAATAGCTCAGGGGTGTGTCGAGTGATTTCAAGGAGCATGAGCTATCATCAATCATCATAATTTGTAGAGTGCTAAAAAAAAAAAAGGGACTCACTTTCCACTTCACCCAAATCACACAGCTCACACCATCTGCTCTCCTCTACAATACTTTAGAATCAACCAAGCTCAATGGCCAGAGGAAGAAGCTCTCAGCTGTGCAACCGAAGGTCTTTGAATTCTTTGACTTCCCTCGCCTCTCAGTGGGAAGCGCTGCATTTATTTACCAAATTCACAGGGAGGCAGTCGGGGGAGACTGTGGGGCTACAAAGAGCAGGGCTATGACAGACCAGGCTTTGCATCCTGAGTCCCACATGAGGTTCGGTTTAGGCAACAGAAGCGCTACGGTTAAAGGTTCATGAAAGATCATGGTTCGTGTTGAATGTTAATTAAATAAACCCATCGTGTCTCATGCTTCAAGTCTGTGTTGCCTTTATCAGCATTTAGACAAGTCGACAACCTTCTCCTAACCAAAACTAAGGGCGTATTCAGACCAGGAAAGTCCTTTGGCCCGCTGTCTTTGGTTCGGACCAAAATATAATGGTATTTTTTTTGGTTTGGTGCAGTTCCTATTCACATTGCAATTTTCGCAAGAGCCCCAGAATTTGTCAACAAACCCACATGTGTGCAAAGATCGTTCAATCATTGGACAAAACGGGCAGGGGCGGGATAACTTGGGGTAATGCAGTAAAAAGGGGGGGGGGGGGGGGGGGGGGGGGGTTGACTCGTTGTGCTTATATTGATTTGTTTCACACAGTTACTAAACGTTTGCAGAACTTTTGGAGCATCAGAGGCGTTTGGCACAACCACACTAATCAAAACAATATTTCCCATAATGCCCGCAGCAACGGGAGCCTGTTGTGTCCAAAAAGGCATTGCATTTTTAGAACTGGGTCGGACCGAGCGCGGTCGCTCTCACATATCAAGCGAACCACACCACTCTCCGGCTGGGTCTCGGTCCAGCTGTTTGGTCCGCACCAGAGTTCGATGAATTGTATTCACACCAGCTAAAAAGGTCCGCACCAGCGATTTTTTTGGTTTGGTTCGAACCAAACAAGGCAGGTGTGAATATGCCCTAAGTGCTTTCAGTGGTAATGTGTTCCAGAGCTTCAGGGCAGAATTGACTGAGGCTGCATCCCCGATTTTCTTTCAGTTGTTGCTGAAAACCTCCAATAAACCAGCAGCAGATGATCGCAGTGTTCTTGAAAGCAAACCGTGAACAAGGGATTTAGCAATGTAGCTTGGTCCTAGTTCATTAAGGGCTTTGTATACAAGGAGGAGGACCTTAATGTCAAGTCTAAATGTTACAGGAAGTCAGAGCAGAGCAGCTAAATCTGGACTAATGTGCTCTCTCCTCATGGTTCTGGCTAATAGCCAAGCTGCAGTTTTGAATGAGCTGAAGTCTCTCAGTGTGTATTCAGGAGGCCAGTAAATAGTGCATTACAGCAATTGAGTCGTCTTGAAGTAAAGGCATGAATCAGTTTCCCCATCATGCATGGTGTACTTTAGCTATGTTTGAACATAGGTTAACATTAAATATGAAAAGTTGAAAAAGCTGAATCATGATTCAAAAGAAACTTATCTGGGTGGCATCATGTTCCTTTCAGAAAGCATTCTTTACGAAACAGGGTTGATAGAAATACGACAGCAAACGTCGTCTCTAAACTGCATCATGTCCATGCATTTCCAAAGCGTTTGTTCTTTTAATAAAGTTAGACAAGATTTTGCCAGTCGGCCAATATGTTATGACAAGTTTTCCAAACAAATGGCAGCTGAAAGTGTTGCATCAAGTACTCAACTATGGGTAATAATGAACCTCGGGCTTCAATCAAAATGGGTCCTTAGCAGAAACGTTTCATCACTGCAAAGCATTTTATAATTTAAGTTCTCATACCAGAAATGGCACAGCGCAGAGTTCCTGTAATCACTTGAGAAGAAAGCAGCAGAGAAACATTGATTGATTTGCAGCCTTTAACAGTAGAAACAAATGTTTCTGCTCTTCTGGGTCATAATCAGAGTCAACATGGACAAGGATACTGTATAAGACAAACCCACAACATAGACAGTGAAATATGTTTGTGAATACTCTTTGTAGATTTAGTGTGATAATTAACTTGCTAAGTCAATGCTTTCAGGTCTTAACTTCATACAAAGCAGCTTGATCGGTCTGTTATCTAAGCTTAATTAGAATCAGAATGAGAAACATGTGAGAAAAAGATTCTCTAACCTGTATCCACATTCTCAGATATTTGCTTGCAAGCTTTTGCCAATTACATCCTGGTATGATCTTGAGATTTTCAGATTTGTAATTCCATTCGCTGGTGTCCAATTTGGCACCAATAAAATTCCACCTCCTGTTGTTGAAAGTCATGGTAGAAAAGGACGGATATGCACAGTTTTCACTCACAGCATTACGAGCACTGCCGAGGACGTACATCAGTTCATATTTTGTGACTGGAATTCTTTAAATTCAACAGTAAATGTGGTTCATGTAGGCGACACTGCGTATTTAAGCCACTGTTGAAATGATCCACTTCCTTTCAATCTCTGGGGTCAACGGGTGCACAGATACAAATATCATTTTCAAAACTGATGACACATGCTCGAGCAACACGTGTCCATGACGAGAAACAATAGTCGTCAAAACCTCAGCTGAGTCTCTTAATGACCTCTGTTTCCGGGATTTTGGATAAGCTGATAAAGTCCACTTTCCTCTGGCGTTTCACTGACTCAGACTGCCCTATTCAGACATGCATCTATCACACATGTGTTTCTCGAACACACAAACTTTGCTTGACATACACAAGATATTGTCTGCAAACTTGCTGTGTTTGGTCCTGCCACCTTCATTCAATTAATGGCAGCTCCTGGTTATTGTCTGATACTTTCTAACAATCTATTACCCACCCAGGCCCAAGATAATGCTCTTAACGCACATTACGAGCAGTAATCCTCATCTCCAAGCTAAAGCGGTTGTGTCTGGACAAGTAAGTGGGACTGTAGCAGTGACAGCAGGTGCTAAAGCCTCAGCTAACCCTGGCTAACACCGCCTGAGCTCCATAAGACAGGAAATGCTGGGAGGGATACTTACCTACTTACTGAATTACGTACTTACTCATACACATGCATCACACACACACTCTCTCTCTCTCTCTCTCTCTCTCTCTCTCTCTCTCTCTCTCTCTCTCACACACACACACACACACACACACACACACACACACACCCCCCCACAAAGGGCGGGGACTTAAAACAAAGGCAGCATGCTAAATGGAGGAGATGATCGTTGGGTCACATCTACATGACAGTGCTGCACCGCAGGAAAACGACCGGGCTTCCTAAACCCCTGGAAGGGCTACTGTTAGCCCCCAGGCCTGTATTCTCACAGTCTGTGTTAGCTAAAGAATAACACATTTGAAATTCTAGATTAACGCCGCATAAATCACTGGCATTAGCACCTGGTAAAACTTTAACATCTGTTAAAAAGGTGCTATAAACTGCTCAGTCAAACCTCCATTGTCAAAAGGTAATATTTCAATGTTTATTCATTTATTGTGAAATGTGCCTTTTTGAATCAGAACATTTTGTTTTCTGTGTAAACGCAGTAAATTTCAGCTGAAACAGAGTCAAGGGAGAGAAAGATAGGAGGATAGACACGTTTAGTTTCAGTTAAACAAGCCTGGTTGTCCAAGACTTTACATTGTTCCAAAAACTCCTCATAGTCATAGTAATTTAGAAATAAAAGCTAATAGTTAGAGTGCTCCGACTGTATTGATTTGGTCTGTCAGAACTGGTGGAAAAGGTGAAATTATCTGAGTTAGGAACAATGAAGTCAAATGATAACCTGCCACCGTGACAGGAAAATCCACGACAGTCATACAGAGACAGCTGAACCCAAATGCACAAGAGAAGAAGAAAAAACCAAAGCTTGGAAGGAAGAAAAAATAAAAAAAAATTATACTCCATGCCCTGTATGACAAAAGAGGGCAGCTAACAGATGCTGGCCAAGGTTAGAGAAAGGCTGTCTTCTTGAGAAAGTCTGAACTGACTTGAAGCACATGAACAATATGTTTAAAAATAAGCAGTATATGAAGATGATTTCTAGGAAATAGGGCTGTTTGCTTGATTCCAGTGATGAGATGCAGTTGTCAAGATCCTGTTCAAACCTTCCTCAGATCAGACCACTCTGTTTCTACAGGCACATGAAACATCACTATTACTCACTGTTAGGTTACAAGTACTATGTCAATGTGACGTGCATATCGGAAGGACAATCTAAAATTTTGTACTGGGAATCAGAATTGACAGACTGACTGATTCCAGGGGAAAAATAATAGGACATAATAGAAATTTCACAAAATTCAAAAAAAAAAGAAAGAAAGAAAAATAAAAAGATAAGGCACAACCCCCCCCCAAAACATTACAGACAACCCTTTCACTATATTTAAGATTGCAGTGATTACACAATTACCTGCACCACTTACTGAGGTCATTTCACTCACATAATTCCCATTCGAAACATGACACGTACATACAAAATGTTGGATAAGGGGCATTTCGTTACACAAGTGTGATTGGATCAAAAGGAGTCGCTCTGGTAAACAGCACTCTAGTAAAATAGCATTTAATATGTCATCGCTGCAGCTACATCCTTTGCTGGTGGAGGGTTGGATATGCCATGAGATGAATCATCAATACTGACAGCAACAACGTGTCTCCTCACTGGCCCACCAGGAAAAGAGTACAAACACTGTTCAATCATGGGACCAAGAGCCCAGTGAATACCTGGAAGAAACTCCTGTCACGATACACGTGTACACAAAATAAAGCACTTCATCACAGGGCTTCCCTGTGAGGTTATCTTTAGATGCTCTCTCTTCATTGACGGAGAGGTGACAGACATTTCCCAAAGCTTGTTTCATGGTACTCTGATTACCAGACCTTTGTAAAGAACTAGCAGAGGGTCTTCTGACCTCTCTTTTTTGGAGGTCGGATGATTTCTTTGAGGCAAAACTATCAATCAGCATATTGATTAGCGCTAATTAACATCAATCCCACTGTGTTCTGCTCAGCAGGTGAAGTCTGCTGTGTGTGTTTGGGCAGCCATGCATGTATGTGGCCCCATATGTGTGTGTAAGTGTGTCTGTATACATTCTTCTGTGTGTGTGTGTGTGTGTGTGTGTGTGTGTCTTTGTCATGGCTGTCACCCTGAAGGTTATCTCCGTGGTGGCAGCATCGTCAGGTGACAGCCATATCCCAAGATGCCAAGCGAGACGTCAAACTGTCCTTCCAACCAGGGTTCCCTTGACAACTAGAGTAACACACACACACACATACACAAACAAACACACACACACAGGCATGCACACATACACACACAGGCATGCACATATACACACACAAAGACACACAGGGCATACTCACTAAGCTCACCTTCCTCTTGTAGAAGGTGAAAGGTATATATGTGTGTGCGCGTGTGTGTGTGTGTGTGTGTGTGTGTGTGTGTGTGTGTGTGTGTGTCTGTGTGTGCATCAGAAGGGCTGCTCAGACTTTGATAAGCTATCACATGTCCCAGGTGATGGTCTCTAACAGCGCATCAGTCCAAAGGCACTGCCTGACAACCGAATCAAACACACCCAGACCAGACATCCTGGCAACACAAACCATACAAACCCGAACTGACAATATGCTACATATTATACATACATCTGCCTGAAACACACTCTCAAAAAGGAAAGCCTTTCACTTGTGACTGATTACCCAAAAAGGAGACAACCACCCTGATAAGGAAGTGTTTTAGGGACACGCCAGAGGTTCACCACGTTGGCCAGGAGAGCCACAGGAGGGCCTCAGTGCAGCAGGCCACAGCGATGCTAAGCTAAAGATCACTTGTCAATCAAACACATTCAACGGCACATTCAGCACTTCAACATTTTCTCTTTCATTCTTTAGGAGGTTCTCTTTTCACTGCACCTGCTAACCACGTTCTTTATATATTTCTGCAGTATTCTTAGACTTACAGGACGAGCTGTACACACAGAAAGCACATTGTTGTTTCTATTCAGAGCTGTATCATTATTATTATTATTATTACTACTACTATAATTATTATCTTTATTATTGACTGGTGTATGTACCTTTGAAGCTTTATTCTATTCTACAGTGGTGGGTTTTGGTTTGAAGTGGGTGCCAACAGTGAAACAAGATTTAAAATTCTTCTTCACTCTAACACCTCTAGAGGGCAGTGCTCAAAAAAACACAACAGTGTATTACAACTTAGATTTTATTTTCAGAGCTTGGGTCACAGATTCTATCACCTATGATAACACTGTTCTCTCCAAAGTAATTGCTGAGGTCTGGGAACAAGCAGCTTTGTGAAAAAAGGCCCAATGGGAAAAGAAACTCATCAATCGTACAGGAAAAAACAGGTTAGCCAAATTATTTGAAGGAGAAAACCAAGATGAAAATAACATTCTTACCCAAACTGTGCTTTGTATGTTCACTTGTTCACTTTGGTTTTACCTCCAAACAAATTGGTTTAGACAATTTAGCAAATTTTGGCTTCGTTTGGTTGATTTACAACTTATGACTGTCTGATCCCTCCTGTTTCTTCACCCACTGGACCCATTTTTCACTGTCTCACCTCCACAGGATTTCAGGAATTATCTATTCTCAGAACTAATAGAGCTGATGGCCGGAGCTTTAAAAATAAAACCCAAGCCGTAATAAAGGATTCAGACAGGAGACTGTAACAATGCTCTTGTCAATAAAGTCATACTGATACATGTCTGTGTGTTCAATGGATACAATGGCAATAATATGCAGATGTGTGTGTTGGATTCAGAGAGACCATATCATGTTTAAAATAAACCATGACCTGACTGGATAAAGTTTCTTACATCTAAAAAATGCATGAATGAAGCCTGCACTTCAACCAGCATTTGAAGGAACCAAAGCAACAACACTGATGCTTCACAAGTCCAATTAACTCACCATTGAAACCTTCCCTAACAATGGATTACACTGCTTTCTGCAACACATTCTACCTTTGTTAAGTGTGTTGGGCCAATAATCCAATCTAAAGTCTCCTTGTATAGAAAACAATGGCCTATGAACAGAGAGTAGCAAAATATCAGTGGCTATTTATATACATATCTTCAGAGGAAGAAACTCAAGAAGATTCAAATCGATTTTTCTGAAGCTTTTTCGTAGCTCTGTTTCATGTCCCCCCAAATAAACAATTGAGTAAGCAACCGTTTCTGTTATCTCCTTTGAGTTCAACATTTAGTTTGTGTTTCAGTGCTACATAATCAAGGTGCACTGCAGAGAATAATTCAAACCTAAAACTATACACACAGACACCCTCAGCATGCCTTGTACAATTACCGAATTACAGCACCTTGGAAATGAGACATGACAGAGAAAGCATGCTAGCACTGTAAAGAACTGTTTTCTGTCACACACACACACACACACACACACACACACACACACACAACGTTCCCATAATGAAGTGTTTCCCATGAATGTGATGTCAGTGACACAGGTTCCATTACCTGGCCTGTCACCACATTGCCCGGGTGATAGCCTGTCAGATACTGTTTGGTTGCCATGGCGAGAGACATTGAAATACACATGATTCAATAATGCAAGGCTTTGATTGGTTTAGCTATTGAATATTATGCTGCATAATGTGGCATGTATGTGACTGTGTGTTCATTTCTACTTTATTTCTCCATCAGTGCATTGCTATATGAGTTGCTTTTAGGGCTACGATTACATTCAGGGTTACAGGCATTTGAGCATAACCAATTTGCACATCTAGACCTTTTTCTGTGAGTAAATAAATGAAATCTCTCTTACTGCTAGATGAGATCCTACCTGATGGTGAGATAACAGTGGGGAACCCCAGAAGGTTCCTTCAGCTCCGTATGTAAGATCCAGGGCATGACACGATGCTCTGAATCCTACACCAGAAACTGGTTGGGTATTCTCAGCCAGAGATAAGCCCAAGTTAAATGTCAAAGTCCAGAACCACTGACTTTTCATCAAGCGCCACCATAAGGGTCAAAAAATTCTATGTTTATCCAATGCTTTGGTCTACAGCTGCAAAAAAAATGATACTCCCATTAGCCTCAGCTGTACTTTGTGTGTAGTGCTAATTAACAAATATTAGCATGCTAACACAATAACCAAGGTTGTGAACATGGTAAGCAATGTAGTGCTAAACATCAACATGCTAGCACTGTCAATGTGAGTATGTTAGCATGCAGATGCTAGTATTTAGGTCAAAGCAGTGTCTAACTACAGCGTCACAGAGCCTCTAGTGTGACTGTAGACACTTGTTCCTTCTTGACTGAGAACAGCAACACAGCAGTGATGTTACAATCATACCTTTTTGGATCTGATTTGGATGTTTCAGATCGGTCAGGGAATTGATCTGCAGTACGAGGATGGATTCTTTCCCATTTTGTGCGTCACAATCACCAAAAACAGTCTAGGATATGCAATGGCTAAAGTAGGGGCTGAATTCTACTGCACATATGAGTTGGTTCAAGCTGAGGTTAAAATCAAATAGGACAAAGAAACCTGATCTCTCTCACACACACACACACACACACACACACACACACACACACACACACACACACACAGCATGCAGAGTAAATGAGCTCTAGATAAGAGAGGAGGAGGAGTTTTGGTTCCATTCAGTGGCTCTTGTGTGTTTTTTCCCCACCAGAGGGAGAAAATATGACTAATTGATTTCACTGTTTTCTTCTGGTGTCAGATTTGCTGCCGTTTATCATCATCAAATCTATCCCTCTGTCCTTCTCCCTCTCTCTCTCTCTCTCTCTCTCTCTCCCTCTCTCTCCTTGTTTGTTCTGCTAATTAACTTTATTACCCTGATAGCTCCCCACTGCCTCTGACGAAAACAATTACCATGTCTCGCCCCTCCACCTCTGTCTCTCTCTCTCTCTCTCTCTCTCTCTCTCTCTGTCTCTCTCTCGCTCTTCTCTCCATCATCCCTCGCTCTTTCTCTTCTGGCAGAGAGCAGTAATTAGTCCTGAGGCTTTGCTGCTGCTGCTATACTTACTATCTGCACGTCTGTCTCTGCATGACTTTCTATGTTTTAATCCAACCATCGGGAGAACTTTTTCAAACTTGTGAGATGAGAAAACGTCAAATGAGAATTAGATTTGCTTGTTTGAAGCAAATAAAGTTCCTTAAGAAAACATGGGGTGACTCTATATTTTATATATCTGTAAATTTCCTAATAAGCTCTTTGAGAAATAGCAATTGTCCAACCACAGATTAGTAACTATAACTAAGCACTGGCAGGCCTGTCAAGCTTTGCAGTTGTCTGCATCTTGATGTGGTGGGCATGAGGCTCAGAGCAGAGTGATATTCGGCATCAGTAGAATTTGCAGTCCAAAGGCAATGGATATGTTATAAGCTTTCTACATTATTTTGTGGGGTTCCAGGTGAAAAATACCTGCTCAGGACCGTCATCTGTGAGCCAAGATGCATTTATATCAAAATTAAAAGTGAGAACAGCACATAAGTGCTGCTCTTTGTTTTGGGGATGTTCACACTGTTGCCACTCCAGCCAAATGTGCATTAGATGCCATTACATTTAAGAAAACTCATGGCTTATTCCTCATATACTCAAATCCGTCTCTCTTTAACAGTGAAGTGCAATGTTTGAAAATACAAACAATAAAGCATAGCCTAAATCTGTTTGTCCAATGTAAACCCCATGACATATCTTCAGACCAATCCAAAATCTTTCCCATTGCATTGTGTTCTCTATCGACTGACACCTTGCATTAACATGCATGTTTTTTGCTTATCCAGACAATATATCCATACATAGAGAGCATGCTAATTACCAGTTGTAAATGAGGTCAATGTGTCACACTATTTTTTATTGCATAATATGCCAGCATCAGCATCCTTTTATTGCAATGTTGAGGAAATTACAAAATCCTCCACTAGGGTTTCCTTTAAGCTAAATCAGTGTATCATAATTTGCGTGAAAATAATAATTTGCATGAAACCAAACTACTCTCTGTTTCCTCAGTGTGTGTTACTCCTCCTCTCTCATGTCCTCGCAATCTCTCTGTCTCTCACACACACTTACTGCAGTGGCAGACAGGACAGCGTTACATTGTCAGCGGTAATTTACCTCTCATCTGTCTTCACTAATTAATGTCACATTCATCAAATTCATCAAGGCAAGAGGGGCTCTTGCAGGGATTGCACCATTTGCCGTTAATATGGCATCAACCGCTATTGGCCAGACAAGCTGAGTGGTGTGTGTGTGTGTGTGTGTGTGTGTGTGTGTGTATGTGTGTGTGTGCGTGCGTGCGTGCGTGCGTGCGTGCGTGCGTGTGTGTGTGTGTGTGTGTGTGAACCAATTTCAATTTTAGACCTTGAGAGTGAGGACATTTTGGGCAAGTGAGGACATTTTGGCCTGTCTTCACTTTCAGACAGACCTTCAAAGGACTGTTTGAAGCTTAAGACTTGGTTTTAAGGGTTAGGTTAGAATCAGGTTTAGGTTAGGCTTAGGGCTGGGGTTAGGCGGTTAGTCGTAAGGACAAGGGGCTAGAGAATGCAGTACGTCAATGAGTGTCCTCACAAGGACAGAAGTACACGCGTATGTGCATGTGTGTGTGACAACAGGGACAACGGGTATTCATCTCTAATTAGACCAAGCTGTGTGATTAATTATACAGTCTGCCTTTTTTTACTCCAAGGCCTGAAGATGATGTTGTTCATGAGAGGAAAAATAAATATGGAAGAAGAGGGGAAAAGATGGAGGGAGAGAACATGAAGAAAGAGGGAAGTGGAAGAGACAGAGGTGATACTGAGGTAAGGAAAAATGGAGTGGGAAACAAGACACCGACATCAGGGGGAGGGAAGAGAGGCAGAAAAGGGAGAAAAGAGAGCTGGCAGAATCCAGAGGGAGAGAGAAGAAGTGAGGGAACGAAGCTGAGGTGAAGTGTTTTGTCATGTGCTCTCAGTGTAATTCCCACCTGACAAAGAGGCCTTGAATCATGGGGGAAATTGCAACTTGTCACCCAGCAAATAAACTGCCCTGATAACTGATTAATAACGCACACCTGGGACAGCTGCACACACATACACACACTCAGATGTGGGCGCACGCTGAGACACACTTGTAAACAGAGAATGAGCCAACACAGCGCTGCATACAATTTTCATGCATATGTGCACACACTCTGATGAGCAACTGACACTCGAACAGACACGCGCGCACGCACGCACGCACGCACGCACGCACTGTCTTCACTTAGAGACTATTTTTCCAGAGGAGCACAGAGGACTGATAGAGAGCTTCATCACATGGAGCAACAACAATCACCTGAAGCTCAATATTGGCAGAACCAATGGGCTTGTTGGTGACTACAATGCTTCACATACGGATGTTGCAGCAAAGAAGTTACAAACTGTAAAACATGGACACTTCACACACATCTTCAACCTGACAGCACAGAAGATCTTTACAATCAGCACAGTTTGAAGATGGACACCAGAGATTAGTGTCACCAATTTACTATGTGAAAAATGTGAAATATGGTCACATTCTCCCCTTCTGTTCCTGAGTTCCTGAGGATGGGCAGAAAAGTGTTTTTGCAGAACATTGTGATGTCACAGTGATGTTGACCTTTGACCTTTTGATTTCATCACTTTTATCCTAGCATTTGTGTGAAATTTATTCATGAATAGCCAAGAATTCTAGCTAAAAGTGTGTTTTGTGTGGTCACAGTGACCTTTGACCTTTCACCATCTCTGAAACTCCAGTCAGTTCATCACTGAGTCCAAGTGAACATTTGGGTCAAATATAAAGAAATTCCCTGAAGGCGTTCCCTGAGATACCACGTTCACAAGAAAGGGATGGATGGACAACCCATCGAAAGACGCATCATATCAGTTTAACAGAACCAGGATTACGTTCTGCCGCAACATATCTGAATGTTCAACTGCAAAAAGAGATTTTGGCAAAAACAAAATGAAATGTGTTATCATGGAACATCTTACTGATTTGTTCAGGATCAACATCTTGCACCTGACCAGATATGCCTCATTATGTTCAAATGTAATCCAGTTAGCAATATGTTTCCTTCAAAATGTAGATTTGCAAGTTCTTTGTGTAGAAATGTAATTTGATCCACCCCTCAGGCTCTTAAACAAAACTATCTGATGAGAGTTAATTCCCTCAAAAGAAATTAGCAGGTGTTTCAGTGATGAGTTTGGGCTTTTTCAAGTCCATCATTATACAATACGCTCATGTGACATTCGTATTTATTTGTGTGCATTTTTCGAAAGGACTGTGGATGTTGTCCCTCGTTTCATGCACTGTAGCTGCAGCAGAGATCTCCTCGTGGCCAGTATGGAGAGGAGGAACGAATACAGCAACACATGGCTCTCTAGACGTAAGCACACGAGAGTATATGATAGACTTGAACAAATCTAAACCTATCCTTCAAGTGTCAGCATGGAGCCTTGGATTTTCCAGGTCACTTGACCTTCGCGCCAATTCGACACACAAAAAAAGTCTATTGGACAAAATGGCACTAAGCAATTTTTCTAATGTATCTGTAAGGTAGAGCATGGATGCTGTAATACAGCGCCACCTGAGCAAAAAAGCATCTGACAATCCAGTCCCCAGAGACAAAGACAACAACAATGGGAGAGGCAGAGAATTCAATTACAGACAGATAGAGCTTCTGATAGACTGAGAGGATCAGCTCTGTTCTTTCTTTTCCCTCTTCCTGTCCTGAGATGGCACATAGCCCCCCTTCACACACTCACACACACACACACACACACACGTCAGTCAATGTTAGCACACACTGATCCTCCCAGGAAAAGCCATTTAGAGTGACATCTACTCTTAGTGTTTATTATAGCCTTACACCTCTCTCTCTGCTCCCATGGCCCTGCTGGATTTCTAAATGCTCATACGTTCCTGGCCTCTGATCCTCGCTGTGATTGGACAACAACAGTGGAACCAGGATGAGGCCAGGCCAGGCCACGCTCGGTGCCCCAAAAGTCTCACACCCTCACACTTCCTTCAGCGCGCGCACACACACACACACACACACACACACACACACATACATACACACACACACACACACACACACACACACACACACATAGCACAGGGCCATCTCCTCCAAACAAAACCTCTTCATCTGCAGCACAATAGAGGCTCTCCTGAAAGCCTATCATTTTCACTGGCACTGGATCGAACGGTGACGGAGAGGAGGAGGAAGAGGAGGGGAAGGAGGGAGGGAGGGATTAAGGGAGGACGGGAGGAAGGGGACAGTGTCGAAAATTGGATCAGAGCCGAGTGTTGTCGTTCGGAGTTTTATCAGCGGAGCCTGACGCCCAAAAGGTCATCTGACATAATGGCTGATGAATTAAAAAAAAAAAAAAACGCGCCGAACACGATTTTCATTTGCAATTTTCAATTTAGCCAGGCGGGGCCTCTCACGGCAGCCCTCTCTGATAACCGTCTCCAACCTGTCAGGGCTATCGCAGCGCCTGTCACAAACATCAAGCAGCTGTTGCAACCAGAGAGCGACTTCCAGACAGACACAGACAGGAAGAGAGAGACAGGTGAAGAGGGAGGGGACGCGGCAAAAGCAAGACAGAGATAAAGAGAGAAAATAGCATACGGGTCACGTTAATGGTTGAAAAATAAAGATATTGGAGAGGTCGGAAAGGTCAATTTATCAGAAGCAACGAGGGTGTTTTAGTCCCTGACGTCTCTGCAGCTCCTATCACATCCTCACCAATCCCCCTTACACTCGTACACGTTAAGCACTGCTGACTTTCAAAATGTGGCTTAGTGATTCTTTAAAGCGTATTTTTAAAGATGGCCCCTATTTTTTTTTTTTTTTTAACAGATTTTGGGGTCTAAATGACTAATAGGTACAAAAAGTTTTGGAATTGGTCCAGTATATCACCTCAGCCAGCAGCTACGAAAAGGGCTGCAACAGCTGCAATGTAATCCTTGGGCTCCAATGCTCCTGTCAAAGTATGTCCTCTAAAGGTGCTGGCTTTTGCCACTTACAGGCTCAGATTGTTGTCAACATTATGGACAGGGTCCTACAGAGCTGTTCAAGAGTAAGATCCTTTTTGTTTAATCAGAAACAGCCATTATAGCACTCGGTTCAAAGCAGCCACACTTCTAACCAGCTAACCAAATCAAGGCAGCGGTAGATCAGCAACCACCGTGTTCTACGATGTGAGAGTCTGGTGGTTTTGTAGAGAGCGGCTTCAGTTCAGTTTGTGTGGCTAAAAAGAATTAGAAGTGAAACGAACAGGAAAAAAACAAAAACAGAAAAAACGGTCTTTTCACTTTCATCTCTCCCAGCCTATCTTTTTTAATTAGCTGTAGGTTGGGGTGATTGACAGTGTCCAGCGACCTCTCAAAGACAACGGGAGCTGACCATCACGCATGTCTTAGCTCACCTGACTGAAGTGTATCAAAGGGAAAGTAAAGTGCTGCTGAATTTTCTCAACACACCACATGATGAAGATTACACTTTCATCCTAAGATACTACGCCTGTCATACTTCCTGGAAAAAGCAACATTAAATGGTGAAATTATCCACATAACCTTTGCACATCCAGCCCTCTGAAACGTGTCCACTCTAGTCTTCTAATGATAATAAATGTGATGTATTAGTGAACCTCAAGCCACAGATGAGCCTTACACTTGCTTTGATTAGTGACACATAAGCTGTACATTATTAGCTCCTATTGTGCTTTAATTACACACATTAGTTCATTCACAAAATAAATCAACATAAATCTGCTGTTCGAGAAAATTAGCCTTCAAATTCTTTGATGATGTCGTCACTTCCAACAATTTCGAGCTGTTGTAGGCTGGCGCTCCTTCTATTAATCCAGGTTTATTTTTTAAGTAGGTTGCTTGTGAAAGCTCTATATCTGAGGTATGTACGTTTAATTTATACCTAAATACCGATGAGCAGGATATTATTTTGCATATATCAGCAGCATTAATCATTCTTTTCACTGAAGTTATTCCGCTAAGATTCTAAATGCTATTTCTGAAAGCCGTCTTGTTAACACCTGATGTTTGATTACCATTTTACACAAAACGAAGAAAAGGATAATTGGCATGAGCAGCGGCAGTCGTCATGAGTGAAAGGACAAAAATAAATAAATGAAAGAAAAGTGTGACCTGCAGAAACTCAGAGTTCATCAGGGGACATGCGCACAAAAAAAAGACAAGGAAATTCCGTTTGATTGACAAGTGCTCAGTCAAAATATTCCAGCAATGAGCAATCAGCGAAGACAGTGTCAAGGACAACAACTTGTATCTGGAATTACACATTTAAGCAGATGCGCCCTTTGTTTTTTTCTGTTTTCACACTCTGTCAATTAATTGTCACTTGTCATTCTGTGGCGGCCATTTTGGAGTACTGGAGTTGACCATGATCTGCCCAGACATGGAGTTTGTATTCATTCAGGCTAGAAGATAAAATCATAGCTCTTCAGTGGGGTTGCTGTGCAGAGAACTGGGGGCCCGGAGCCAAGGTTTCCAGAGCAAACAGCCTCACATAGCTGCTCCCCATCACTGCCTATTCATCCCTCTGCATCCCACCTGACAGAAAGAAAGAGAAACACAGACCAACAGAGAGAGAGAGAAAGGCTCTTGGCAGTGAATCCAGGCCTTGCTGGGCTCAGTTGAACAGCTGTGTCTAATAAAGTGTCTCGCCTCAAAAAAAAAGGAAAAAAAAAAGGAGTACTTCACAACAATCCAGCGCAAAGAGAAAGGCTGCAAGGAGGAAGAGGGGAATGAATGATGGAGAGATTTTGTTGAAAAGCTTAAATGACAGGGGCCAATTTCTCCTAACCAGGAGGAAAAGGTACAATGAGCCTACTGATTGGTGGATACTCAGGTTTAAAAGCTGACTGATTGGCTGAAGAGGATCCTTCTGTGCCTGTTTAGATCGATAGCATGTTGAAAGTCCTTCCATCCGTCAGGACGGCAAGATTCAGAGGTAACAACGGAAACAATGCAGCTGCATCTGGGAAATCATGTGGAAAGAGAAAATACAGTCAGACGCACTGCAGGATGCTGACACAATGTGGACTTTACATGAGCAATCCTATTCTGCCAAGAGATCTTCATGCTCTAACCTTGGCCAAAGAGAGCCATGCATGCGAACGAGCACACACACACCCAATCATTACGATTACACACATGCTACAAGGTAATGTTTTTCTATGTGACTTGGATTCCCAAGCACGAGGGATCCACAGGAAACACTGCCTGCACAGACTGGATGTAATGTCACAAGACATTAAAAAGAAGACCACATTCGATCAGCGGTCCAGCTCGTTGACTGTCTGCTTCGGTGTTCCTTATTAAAATGTGGTGTGGTGAGTGTTTGAGTGTGCTGTGAACACACACATGAGTTGCTCCTCTATGCACCTGCCGAGGCCTGATTGCTGAACCCTCGCGGTTTATCCATGTCCTTAATAACACACTTTTGAAATCTTAGAAAAATAAGAGAAAAAGAGATGTTTCCAGTGTCTTTTTTTTTTCAATTTCAGAATTTGGATTGAGTTACTTTGGATACGAGGACACAACAGTAATGATTTTTCCTTTTAACCCTGCTGCCACAGTGATGATCTTTAGTATTTGTCATGCACACGCACTCATACTCATATACATACATGTATGTCCAAGAAACCAGGCTTTGTAATGTCTGTGATGTAATGTTTGTGGGATGTCTGTGACTGTATCCACATGCAATATTGTTGACAAAGACAAACAAGACTAAAATGTGTCTGTCAGTGTTGGTTATCGAAGTGAGGTGTACTGAAATGCACTGCAGGTTTATTTCAAGCAGCAGTAGGAATGTTGTTCTAAAACTAGCCAGCTAACTAGCTAAAAGCCACATGCCTCGCAATCATAAACGACAGCCGACGATGTATTTGGCAACATAAAGAGGCTGTTTATCTGTCCTTCACATTACCATCAGAATGAATCTGGATGTACTCCTTAGACCAGACACTTCCGCAAAGCTGCATTCTGAATCATTCAACCTGTGTTTTGTGCTCATCAAGATGAAATGTTCGATATAATCTGCCAACAGTTTTGACTGACTCAATCTATACTGAAATAGTTGTGGTTTCTTTGATGAAGATAAGACTAAAATGCCCAAACTTAAGTCAACTACAACTTGACTTAAAGAAAGAGGACGGGGTTCACTAAATATGATAAAAACTAGCAAGGACAGTCAGCACAGGACGAAGACTAATTGAAAAATAGCTGACAAAATTAACAAACAAATCTCTCAGCGCTCAATCATTTATTTGATAGTGGAAAACCAAGAAGAAACCGCTATTTACCTGCTGTACTGAGTTACCTGCTGAACCCATCCAACAGAACTGGATATACCCAAGCACACCTTAACAAACATGCTTTATCATTTCAGGAGGAGAAGCTGAGGAAAGACTGGAACAAAGTGTGAATAAGAGCCATTTCATTTTAAAGCAAAATGATGTGTGTGTGTGTGTGTGTGTGTGTGTGTGTGTGTGTGTGTGTGAGTGTGTGTGTGTGTGTGTGTGTGTGTGTGTGTGTGTGTGTGTGTGTGTGTGTGCGGGGGGGGGGGGGGCAGGAGAGAGAAAAACAGCACGATGGCCTTGAGAATATGGATCCCCGCTTCCCAACACCTTTGTTTGTCTCAGAGTGCCACAAGAGAGCTCTGCATGTGTATTTGTGTGTGTGTGTGTGTGTGTGTGTGTGTGTGTGTGTGTGTGTGTGTGTGTGTGTGTGTGGGGGGGGGGTTGGGGGGGTGAGGGGTGAGGGATGGGGGGGATGCTGGGCTGTGTGACAGAGTCTCTCTCTGCATTAATTGCTTAAATTGAAGCGCTGCCACGTCTCTGTGAGAGACGCTTTGATATGATAATGGCAGCCTTCTCAGCACAGGAGAGGCCTGCTTTGTGTGTGTATGTGTGTGAGTGAGTGAGTGCGCGCGTGTGTGTGGATGGTAATTTGGTGGCATGCACCTGCCAGCACGCCACTGTCTCCTGTCGCCATCAACATGGCCAGAGAGACAGGCAGAGTCAGACAAACAGACTCGGGGAGAGAGGGCCCAGCCATGTTGATCAGGTTTGGCTGATGATGATGATGATGATGATGACCACGAAGGTGATGAAGACAGCAATGAGGATGATGATGTGACCGCTCTCTCCCTTCACAGGAAATGTTTTTCTACAATGTTTTATGGACCTAATGTTGCCTTGATGCAACTCAAACACATTGTGAACTGTGAGAGATGATTTGAAGTTTAAAAATAACTAAATAGCACAAAGGGTGCGTTCAAGAGCTCTCACAAAGCACAACGCCATGTCATATTCAGAGCACTAAAAACTACCATCACTGCTACGAATATGATACCAGGTTCAACTCAACTCTCAACAGACCCAAAATATCCACTGCAACTGCTGTTGTGATCAAACTAAATGATCAATCTGATCACAAACACGCACATGTAAAACATTCCCATGACAGCTCATCACTTTCCAGGACTTTTCCATGACTGGAAACCTCTACTGAAGGTTTTCCAGGATGTGCGAGGACTCAGGTCTGTGGACAGCCTGGATGCTGCACTCAAAGCACCGAGTCAGCTCACAGGAAGTCAAAGGTTCATTTTATCTCAGCGCAGACGAAAACACTGTTAACCCGCTGAAGCACAGCTCTCACAGCTGGCCAAAATATTAAACAACGCTGAAGGTACATCTTGGCTCTTTACCGCCATGTTAAGTGGAAATTTACATCTGTCTTATAACCTCGATCTTGGCAACATCACTTGAGCGCCAAGCACTTTTTAAAGATGACTTACAACGACTGTTTCGGGATGCTTTGGCTGACCGGTTCAAACAGTCCTCTATGGCAAGAAGAAGAAGCTTCAGCGCAACAAACCCATGTTTGAACAATGAACAATGAATCCATCTGTGCCTTAGAATTTAAATGTGTCATTTCTTGCACCCCCTTGTTTATTTTTGTTAGTTCTACATACTCATGTTCCTCGCACATGAAGCTGTTATGACATAAAACCATGACCACTAATTAAAAATATACCCATTTAACATCCACACAGTCACTTAATGTCTGTATCATTGAGCAACCACTTTGTTCGGCTGCTGTTCAAGGACTGTAACGTAATTTACGTTTCACTATTAATCTAATTAGCACTGATTAAAATAGAGCAAACCAATGAGCTTATGATTAACGGTGATTTTAGAAGCACTCCAGTGTTTTTGAAGCGACCAGCTGTGTGAACATCAGTCTGTGGTGGTTTATGTTCTAAATTATTTCTTACATTTCTGATTTTTAGCCAGTGGAGGTGGTTCCTTCCTTTTTGTTTTTTTCTTCAACAGCAGCTGCTCTTCTTCTTCTCTTCTTTAGTTTCCTGTCACTCCAGTTTATTTTGTCATTCCCACAGTTAATGACCCAGTCCTGCCCTGACTAGTTAACGGCCGCCCTGCTCATCATGCGTCATGGTTACCGGAGCACCAATCAACTGTCAGTTCCCCCTGATGATGTCACAGGTCAGCGGGGCTGCCATTAAAACACAGAGAAATCGCCATGGTAACGCTGAATGTTCTGCCATGGTGGTGGTCGTGGTAGTTGTGAGAGAAGGTTTACTGGAAGGGAAGTGTGTGTGTGTGTGTGTGTTATTCAGTGGTGTCTGGGACACCGAGTTGAGTCAGCCATTACCCAGAAGTCACTGCAGTTTCAGGAGGAGAAAGGAAGCACTGTCTCCCAAGATCTGACACATACACATATACACACATAGAGAATGGTCTGATCACACACACACACACACACACACACACACACACACACACCTCTCCTGGTTGCTTGCTAAGCCAGCTGACCTTTACACAGGCCACCCACAGCTGACCCGTCCTCCATCATGTGACGAGGTGGGAGGCCGAAGCTACTACACTGTCCCATGGCTCCACCCCCCCCACCCCCCCACCCCCCCTCTCTCTCACACACACACACACACACACACACACACACACACACACACACACACGGAAACCCCTGCTCCACCTGTTGTAGCTTGACAGCTCTTTCAGGCAGCTTATGGCTGTGATGTGATTTCAGAACATGCTGTCATGGCACAAAATGAAACAGATATATCATAAGTCTGAAATTTCTATTTTTCTAGTTTGGGTAAGCTATTTGGGAGTGTTTATTAGGTGGGGAATAGTGATGGAGCTGGTTTTCTTCTCATGTCTTTATTTAAAACACAGCCTTATGTGTGTGCACCGTCGCTCTCTGAACAAGCCTCAGCTGTTTCTTTGGATGGGCTGCGCTTCCAGTTTTTGACGACACCTACTTCTTGTTCACTGAAAAAAAAAGATAATTGTTGGACAAACCTGATAAATTAAGTGTGTTAATTGAACTTGTTCCCTTGATTTCAGATATCTAATAATAATTTTCATTTGTGTGTTACCAAGTAAACTATTTTAAGTTTGCTAACAATTCTCTTCTTTCAGACTGAAAGAACATACTGTAAGTTGCTTTGGACACAAGCATCTACCAGATGAATGTAATGTCTGCTGAGGTTCTCCTCTGTGATTATGGATTCAACACACTGAACAGATGTTTTGACTGTTGCTGGGACTGCTGTCGAATGCTCATCAACAAAAAACACAACGCAATATGATAAAGTGGTCCAAAAGTCCCACTAGGGAGTCTGGGTTTTGTTTAATTGCTTATCATTTGAGAATCTCAATGCAGAGACTAAGGAGCTTCTGATGACACTGCATGATCTTCATCAGCATCATCTGCCCAGATGTCATCGAACTGTTCACATTTCATTTGAAATGAAATCGATTGTGGACTTTGCAGAGAAAAATACAACACACAGTAGATCAGTCTTACTGAGGATTCTGGGTTTTGCTTTGCAAAAACAACATAACATCTCCTCCATGGTGTCTGAGTCATGGGGAAGAGAGGAAAGGAGGAGAGGAGAGACACCTTGGGGTCCACCCAAGTGCTCTTGAGCCACAGCACATTTACACTTTTACAGAGAGTGTGAGTCAGAAAATCTGCTTCCTACAAACACTCCGCTGCCTCGACTGTCACACACTATAAATAGATGCGGGTTGAGTCACGATGAGTTGCTTCTCTTGTTCATACTGTATACGTGTGCCTTTAGTGTGAGTGTGTGTGCGTGCGTGTGTGTGTGTGTGTGTGTGTGTGTGTGTGTGTGTGTGTGTGTGTGTGTGTGTGTGTGTGTGTGTCATCTTTCCCCTGCTGCCAAAGGCCCCATTCCCATCCCTTGATCTGGAACAATGTGCTTCAGTCAGAGAGAGACACAGAGCTGCCTTAGAAACTGCACCCCCCCCCAACACACACGAACACGCGCGCACACACACACACACACACCCTGTCAGTTTCAACCCACTCAAAAAACAGCTGAGTAGCACTCCCGCATCCACACATCAATAAACATAAACATGAATAGATGAGTCCAGTTCGTCGTACACCAAATGGAGCATTACAGCGAAGATATTCGGAGAAAAAACACTCAGACACATTTTCACATACAGGGCCCCGTCCCATGAATAATAAGTGTTCAACTAGGCCAGAGGTCACATCCACGCTCCACTCCCCACAGCTTTCCCAACCGACCCTCTCATTAGGGAAATGTTTGTCCCAGCCGGGAAGGTGGGACGGGTGAGAAACAGCGAAGAAAAACAGGGAGGGAGGGGACAGAGCAGTCGTTAGAGAAAAAGTGAGGATGTCTCAGGGACTTCAATGACTAATTGCAGTCGACTACTTTCTTGCCAAATTTTGTCACTTAAAGCTTCCACAAAGGCTCTGCAGACTTTTCTGTGGAGTTCAGCCAAGAAATTCTCTTGAAAATGCGAATTCCCTCCAACTGAAAACTCTTATTGCAGTTAACAAGTCTTTATTTTCTGCGGGAGACCCTCTTTGTGCTCAGTCATATTCATCACAACACATACACAAACAAACTGACAGTCAGCAGTTTGTACCGTGTCCACAAAACTGGGCACGTTGGCAGAAAATGTTTACCTTTCTGGAGACGGCAGAGCCGCAAATGCAGCAATGAAAACACAGAGTTGAAAAGAGAAGAGCTTGTATGGATGCGGCGAACATTTAGATTTAGCAATCTAAGAGTGAGGAATTAAACGAAAGTGTAATTCCTAATGGTTCATTTTTATGGGGACAGTAGTCGCGGTTTGTCCATGGAATCAAATAGAACTGCAGGTCAGCACATGTACTGCTCCTCTTAGAGAGCAGAAGAAAGGAAGAAAGGAAAATCCATCAGATATCACTCAGTGCTTATATTGTCCTTTCATACTTGTGAACTTGCAGCTCTTTAGTTGCAACAGCACATTATTGTTTTCTCCTTTTCATTCATATTTTAATCATAATCACAGTTAAACACTGTTGCTGAGTCTAAGGACATTTACATCTCTTAAGGAGCCCAAGAACCCAGAACATCCAAGAAAAAATGAAGAAGCAGGAAAAAGAAGCTGGATTTGGTTTGTGCTGTTTTCCTTTATATGTTCTGTCATTTATAATAATGCTTAAGAAATACAATCTTCAGCACTGATAAAAATATTGGATGTGTATTCTGTATGATGTACTTCTGGCCTGTTGGAAACAAATGGTGGCCTGATTTAAGTGTCTGGATCTTGCTTGACCTCAGCTGACCAGCTTTAGCCTAGATTAGATGGAGTAGGCTTGTTGGATCGATAGAAAATTAACCAGCAAGAGTTTGATAATAGGTGAATCTTTTCATTTTCTAAGCAAAAATGCAAACATGCTGAACTGTATTAGTCCTTTCTGCTGAAGATCTTGGGGTTTCAGAGTGTTGTTCAGGGAAAAACAAGCAATCTGAAGACTTTGATAGGGGCCCCCGGAAACTGTGGTGGACATTTTCATAACGTTCTGGCAGTTTAAACCATTCATCTATACATCGAGAAAATTTTAGCAAGATTCATATTGAAAAAATGTTGGTTCCAGCCTTTAACTGTACATGTTACAATGAATGAATGACAGATATATGAGTGATGGAGATACACAAGAAGATAGCTTTATCTCTCATGGACACACACACACACACACACACACACGCACACACACACACACACACACACACACACACACACACACACACACGCACACACACACGCTCTCCTCTGTTAGTCACTCCTGCTTCCACTGAATGAATGAAAGCCTCTGTTCTCTCTGGCTCTCGGCCCTCTTCATGCCCCGCTGCTGACTGGCAGATTGGAAGTAACAAATTGCTGCGTCCTCAGAATGATAATTAGCAAAGCCATGAAGGGAGTTTTGTTTAAAGGAGCATATTGTGAGCCAAACGTTCTGGTCTTTCTCGTCACCTGACTGACTTCTGATACTCTGAAACTTTACAAACAAGATCAGACTCAAACTTTTTGAGTTTAGCAGCAATTTCAAGCGCAAAAACAGAGTTATTTCCCACCAACTTGTCCCAGAGCCTCATATAAGTCACCAACATCATAAGCTAATTCTGAGCCACAGGGCAAAGGTCCAGGATTGTTTTAAGTCCAGAAAAACCTTCCATTGATGTCTCAGAGAAATCTTTATGGCATATATATATATATATATATATTATCTTACATGTGATGAAAACAGAACTTGGCGGCCTCTTAATAATCAAGTCTCTACAGTGAAGAGAGAGTCTCCTCCCCTCGCTCCGCTGCCTTTAGCACAGCTCCAGCATCTCCATCAACAAGTCAATAGAGGCTCTGGTTCGCCAAGACATTAGCTAGGAAGCTATGGAGGTGAGCAGGGCTTATTATAAGCCTCTTAGTGATTCTGCAGGAGGTGAAGAAATGGTCTCTGTTAGGAGAATCAATCCCCGGGTAATTACCTAGCCACACTGCAGGCTGCTGAGGAGGACTAGGACCGGGCCGAGGCTGCAAAGGCTAGTGAGCTCCAGTTCAATAAGAGCGTTTTAAGAGAGCCCATTGTCTCAGACTTAAGAGAGGGACTGATAATGATAATGATGATGACGAGGATGATGATGATAAATACACAGCCGGTAATCAAGTGGTGTTTGACGGACACAAGTGCACAGCAGGGCTCATCAGAGTTTAGCGGCACACGGGCAGCCAATCTATAATCCATCCATCTTCGAGACTCGCTTACCCTGTTCGGGGTCGCTATCCCAGCATGCACTGGGAAAAGGGAAGGGAACCACCCTGGACAGATCTCCAAGCAAACACAGGGATAAAGCAGGTAAATGGATTTATGCTGCGTCCCATTGCTTCATCCTCATCCTCGACCTTCGTTAACCTCGCCAAGTGAAATGTTGTTGTGTTCCGAATTATAACTTCACTCTCAATAGCGACCCTTAAGCACCTCTCCTCCCTCCAAAAGGAGTTTTCAGCATCACAATTGGAATGTTACATAATTGCTTCACAGCAGTGCTTGGTAACAGCAAAGCTCATGCATTGAGTCTCTTCAAGGCAATGTCAGCACCGCCGGCATAACACCTTGCAAACAGCTTAAGAAAAAAGATGGACAATAGAGGCCATTTAACTGGATGCAATCTACCACTGAACAAAATACAGACAAAATACTGGTCTCTATTCCTTAACATCAGCCTTTAAACATGGTTTCTATTCAGCTTCGAGCTGGTGTTCCACTGTATATCAGTAATTGCACCACTATCTCTAATTCTGTTTTTAGAGAGCAACACAAAGCTGAAAGTCATTGCAAAATGAAGGGAAAGACGGTCAAGATTATAGAAAACGTTGATTCAGAGAATGGATAGACGGACTGCCTCAATGGTACATCTTGCATGTGGGGTGATGGTGCGAAATATTTCCTGATTGCGGGTCAGACCATCACCATTATTTCTTTCTATGTGACTGGTGGTAAATGTTTCCAACAAGTCTGGACTCCGACAGAGTTCCCCCAACAGGTCGAGGTACCAAACAACAACCTACAGCCCCCGCTTTTATCACTTCTTTTTACATATTTGTATGGAATGCTTTATGCACCACTGTGTGTTCTGTGTTTCACACGGCTGCAAGACAAATTGCCCTTCATGGACAATAAAGTTAATTTCAAGCTGAAGTGACACACAGATAAAGGGTTGTTGGTTCAATGGCAGTTTTTAATCTCAGTGAACTCACAGCCGACACCAACTTGTACAATACGGTAAAAGAGCACTATTAGGTAAGTTAATGTGCTAATGGTAATATCTTGTCACACCAGACCCTCAGCAACACTTCTCATTCTTCCTCTTTTGTTTGAGCAAAACTGGACCCTGACAGAGAGCCCCCAAGAGGCTAAGGTACACAACAACAGCCTACAAAGGCGGGTATTTGGATGAGCAGATTAAAGGTTGTTGGTTCAACACTACTATATCTAATGCCAAGCGTATGAGAAGCACCAACCTGGAGGCTACTGAAAGAGAGGAAAGTAGGTTCATGCCTAAAAATAGTCTGAAATATCTCACTGTGGTTGTATTTGTCCTAGTTAACAATACAACAAATAACATGTCCTTATTTACTTGAATACATTTAATTAAATGATATTCATATTTTAGATCCATTTTATCTGATATTTTTGTGGAGTAAAAAACAAATCGAATTCTTCATTGAGCATAACTCATAGGCAAACACGCAGACACGCACATCGGTCAGCAGACTGATAAAAAGAAAGTTAGACATACAGGCAGACAGAAGGACAGAAAGACAAGCACATAGCTGAAGCCTTGCTCCTCTGACACCTGGGAAGCTATTTGCAACAACGCACACAGAAAGGGGATATGAAAAAAAAGCTAAAATAGAGAAACTAGACAAAGTAAAAGCACTCTTTCATATGAAATCAAGAGTTTAGGGGGCAGAGTTCAGCTATAAGTGGCGCTGCTACAACACGGCTCAGAAATAAATTAATTTCACATTCTTTAATTTTCAGAATAAAATGGCCAGCCATTTCAGGTCGAATAATTGTTTGAACCAATGATTTTATCATTAATCCGACAGCGGCTCCCGAGAGCTGGGGGTCACACCGGAGGTTGATTAGGTACGATGCTGCACAAAGAGCCCTCCAGTCGATGCCATTGAAAAGGAGCAAGTCATTTAGATTGTGAATTGGTCCCGGGGCTGCGAGGCTCGCTCCATTACAGGCCATTTTCAATTTCAGCCTCACAATAAACATCAAGCCGGGCCAAGGAAATTACAGCATCTTGGAGATGTAGCCGAACAGATAGGTGGGGTACGGACAAGATGACACGACTGGAGGGAAAGGAGGGGCGGGTAATGGTCGGGGCTGGAGAGAGAAAGAGAAAGAGCAGAGATTATCCAAAGTGGGAAAACTGGAGGACTGAGAGGAGAGAAAGAAATTCCAACCTCTCTCAGGTTTTACATCGAGTGTGTGCATGTACTTACAACAGTCATGTACGTACCAGTACCAATGAGGAGAGACGGTCTGGACCCAAATGAATGCAAGAGCTTTTACTTTTCATGACTTTGTTGTCCTGGCATTAAGATTCTCTTGGGCTGAGTACAAAGTGAACGACAGACATGCACAAAACAAAGACTTGATCAATAACTATTCCATTTGCTTCATAAATATCAATAAGTCTCAGTCTTAATCTGTTATGGTACAAGTCCAATTAATGTTGGACTTCAGAAAACAAAATGCGATGAGCAGCAAACAAAGAAACACATTTGTTATGCCAGGGACGTACCATCATCTAACCACCATAATTTGTTATAATGTTGCACTTTTCAATTACATACAGACAAAGTAGGAACAAATAACTATTTGTCCATCTAATAGTGTCAGACATTGGTTCACGCACAATCTTGAAGCAGGCATATATTGGTATTAAACATCTTTTCAACATTGTGAATACGACCACAAATGCAGCTTGTTTACTTCCAGAATACTTGTATAGACCATTCAGCACAAGTTTAATTACATTAGTTTCATTTGTGTTCATGCCACAAATCAATGGACATCATTTAACTGCTTTTTGAAATAATGGTCTTGTTTACTCGTGGTGTATATACAAATCCATATGACACTGAAATAACGACAAAATGTATTGCTTCGTATTTTCCTTCCACACAGAGAGGAAGGTTGCATATGTAACGGCTGCTCTTTGTTTGCAGAGGCTACCTCTCTGACCCCGTTACGTACATATTCTGTATGCACCCACAGTGACACAGATAACTGCTTACTTTAGGGTAAACCAAATGACCTTCATTGGCTATCATTTAGATGGAAAGGCATTCAGAGCAGCCTTCGGTGTTTCCATGGTGTCATCACTCCACAAGAGCCACAAATTTATTCTGTATCGTGATGTAAGACTATAGGTACCAAATGGACTTGGGCCCTTTAAGATACACCACAAGAAGACAGGAAACAGAAAAGTGATAGCTGAGGCAGAAAAGTCCTGAATGGCTGAAAATAAAAGGCGACAATTTGAAAGTGAAACACATTTAAGAAATTATGACATAAATTAAGCATGTGACTTATTTGTCACCCTCCACCAAAGAAACAAAAACAGCAGCAGAAGAACCCATCAGATACACGTGGACCAATGAGACTGTAGCTCTCCTCAAATTGATACATGAAACAAGCATTAATGCCATATTTTCATTACATTTCACAGCTGGTTTTCCATCGTTTGAAGTTTGACTGACCCCTGACTGGAGAATTACAGCCACCAACTGTTTCTCTCTATGCACTCAACTCCTAATATTCACATAACGGGCTATTTTGGCAACTTGTCTTACCTTCTGTCAAGCCGCCACACGAGCCAGGCGAGGGGGATTTTGGACGCACATTCAAACAAACTTTAACTTAATTCCAACAAAAATAGAATCTGCTATCCTTCTAAATGGACAATAACTGAAATATCTTATCCAACGGTGTATGCGTATGTCAGTGTAAATGTAAATGAAAAGCTTCAACCCTATTTTGTAAGTGGTCAATTCGATGTTCATTATTTCTTGGATCATGGTCAAAAAACTATATCGCTTCCAACTGTGGTTAGCGTTTCTTCTCAAATGCGGTCACCTGCCCGGCCTCACCTCCTGTCTACCTATAAAGAGTTCCGGGTGGGGTCATAAGGCAAAGTAAAAGTGCCAGCAGGGGGGAGGTAATTTTGAATAAAATAAAACTTAGAATTAATTGGCCCTAACACAGGCGTAGATGGAAACATGCCCCAAAGGCCTGAGGTGCTCTTTAAACTAAACTTCTAGGGTGGCAACCACACTGGTTACCAACAAGAAAATGCAGACTGGAGGCCTGATGAGTGGTCTGTAGCTACCTAGGAGACCATGGAACCACCAAATAGTCATCATAAATGACCTGAACTAGGAAGGAGCTGAACACCTTCAAGACACAGTAATCAGCAGTCGGTAGTTTCAACTGAAGCATCCCATTTTGCAGCACATGAACCTCTTGTCAGAGTAATATAACAGGAACACCTTCACGAGTCTAACAATGGAAGAATTAAGCTGCTGGCAAGAAACTGAAAACAAAGAGCAGACATATGCACTGGTTTTCATATAAGCCCCAGAAGCTCCAAGACTATGCAGGAGACAATCAGGCGGTTTGTCTCAAAGCAATTATTAACATCACCTCACTCCTGTGGGTCAGTCACATGGGAAATGGGAGAAGAGATACTCTCAATATGATAGAAAACTAGTTGTGGTTGTGTGGGTGTTTGTGGGTGTGTTAATAATACCTTGTTTTTACCTTCAACTAGGGCTTGGTGTCATAACATAGTCTATATTGAGGTTTGCTGTGCGTGTGTTTTTGACTTTAACTTAAATCAGAATCTGTCCAGTCAAAGAGTCAGTAAGAACAAATCTGACAAAATTTCCGTGTCGGATTTCGGTGCTTGACAGCTGTCAGTTTTCAGTGCTATGGACATTTCACTGGGTGGCAAAAAAGCATTGAGGTTTGAAAGCCGGCCCAACCTCCGACACCCTGTCAAAGCCATTGACATGTGAAATCTTAATGCATCCAAACCAGGAGTTCACTCCAAGATGAAAATTCAGCCATTATCTGCTCTCCCAAGTGTAAATGGAAACTCCACTGTGACCCACAAACACACAGCAGGTGAGCTCTTGTTGTTCCAGCTTTTTGCTGGACCACTTCAGCATAAACCAATGAAATTCTCTAATATCTTGTGAAGGATAATCCAAGCATTTCCTGGGCAAATTATTTCACTCAGAGTCCAAAATGGCCGCAATTTCTGTTATGAAGCATTAGGACACTCTTAAGAATCTAATATTGAAATAGAATTAAAGAAAAGGTTGATTGCAATTGTCAGTGACAATTTTGGGGCAACCTAATGTTTTAATTAGACATCAGATTGTGCCTTAAAACTAATTAATGAATGGTGTATGCAATATTTTGGAATTTCAAAGAAAATAAAAGGAATAATTTAGGTGTAGCTGCACACAAGGCCATAAGAAGCTGAAAGGAGAGCAGCTAAACAAAAACCAAAGCAATAAAAAAATATCCTCTTCTGTGGTGGTATTAAGAACATTAAGCACCAGCGTTTCCTCTCCATCTGTGGCAGAAAATCAATGGTCGCGGCCCTCGAGGACAGCCGGAGGCTAATTTTACCCTGCATTTTCTCTGGCGGCTAATCCCGCGGCCAAGCGCTAAACCAAGGAGAGCAAGATGAGGAAGAGGAGCAAAGAAGAAAAGGAAGAGAGATCTCCCTCCCTAAATGAATATTATCAGCATGAAAACAAAGTGACTACCTGAACAAAGTCTATTTTACAGAACCACTTCAATAGATTTCACCCCCATCTCTCTCTCTCCCTCTTTGTGGGGTGACTGGGGGTATATATCTATAGACACACTCCAAATACCACCTACCTACCCCCACCCACCCAAAAAGCCACATACACAGACTACATATAGAGGGCAGATACATGCAGACACCCAGATACACACATGCAGACAGCTGTAATGGGAGGAAACTCGATCAAAGAGCTCCTTGACAAAAGCTAGTTAAAGACTAAAGAGAAACTTTTCCATGTTTCTTCTGAAGATTCACCTACAGAGGCAGGAGTAGACAGCCAATGAAGGAAAAGGAGGAAAGCCTGCTTGCAGTGCTTACGTGTATCCTCTGACACGGCAGGAAGCTAGAGTAAGTTGGACTTGTCTATAGTAATCTAGTCTTTTCTGGACAAAGACCAACTCATTTAAACGCTAAAAATCTCCAGACATTTTTTGCTGAATCAGAAATAAGCATCCTGAAATGCTTCCTTAGGTGTTTTAAAATCTTCCTTCTTAGAACAATTAAGGATATGAGGAAAAGCTCTGTGCAAGCTCTGAACCTGAATCTGTCAATGTTAGATTGCAGTCAAACTTTGGAAGAGTAATGTATTGTGAGAGAGGGCAAGTAACACTGGGTGGCAGCAACACCGCAAAGCCTAGCCTTCATACTTCTGGAAATAAAACAAGGAGAAGATGACATTACTGTTACTTGGAAAAGGCTGCTACCATCAGCATTTATTGCACATTTGTCCACATCACATTTGTTATTCTACACAAATGTAAATGCAGGTAAATATGTGCAAAAAATGAATGAAAAAGTATTTCCATACTTGACTCTCTAGGAAACACAAGCATGCATGCACACATGGATGTGTGTGTGCATGTTAGGGAGTGTGTGAGTGTGTGTGTGTGTGTGTGTGTGTGTGTGTCACAGCTCTGGCTGACACACAAAGAGGGAGAGGAGGGGTGCTGTTTTAGTCATTAAGGAAATGAAGTGAGGGGTGAAATCTACTGAGAGCGATAGATTTCTATAGAGTCATGGTACATGCTCTATCACAGGGGGTGCAACACACACACACACACACACACACGTACACACGCGCACACACGCACGCACGCGTGCACACACACAAATCTTTCTGCTCTGCTACTGATCCACTCCGCACCACTGCATGGGAACAACACACTCAGCTAGCGAGTGTGTGTGATTCTGTATGTTTATGCATGACTATGCTGATAAAAGTGTTTACGTACAGATCGTATAGGTCATCAGGTGACAGAGTATATCAAGCAAGACAGTCTGTATTTTGAGGAAAGTTGGGTGGATGGATGGGTTAGTCATCCAGGAGCCTGCTGTCGTCCTGAGTGAAACCAAAACTCACCGCTTACTTTTTTTAACTCAGGCGACGTACGTAACAGTGCTGCTTATTCAAACCATGATCTTACCTAAACCTATCCAAGTAGGTTTTGTTGGCTAAACAAAAGCAAACATGAACCATTTCACAATGTTAACCATGAGATGATGAAGGTGCAGTACACCCATCACTGGTACCCTCCAATGTTTATATATGTATGTATTTTTGTCAGTCGACCTATTTAGTTGTTTAGGTATGAAGGACAAGTACACACCTCTGATGAGAGCATTGAGAATGACTACACACACACACACACACAAACACACACACACACAAACACACACACACACACACACACACACACACACACACACACACACACACACACACACACACACAGAGAGAGAGACATAAGCAAACACACCACTCAGGTCGGAGAGGAAAACATTGAGGAAAAATTACTATTTTGAATGTCTACAAAGCTAAAAAGTCACTTTGTTCATAGGAAGAACTCTGGGGTCAATGCTGTGATGTGACCTGAAGAGATTTTGCTTAAGTTGAAGGCCCCTGTTATGCAGCATGATGTATCACAATGTGTACATGACCTTTTGTGAGCAGGCGATCACTGGCCTGCTCCCTGTTAAAGCTGGAAGGACAGTCTGTAAAAATCACCGCTGTACTGTATGTCTATGGCGACCACCCAGATGGGCTGCATATACCATCCTCAGCCAACCTCACGGCAGATCTCCTCATTCACGGATATCTAAAACCCCTGAACCTCTCTGGCTGCTTCACACATGCTCTCTTTAATAGGAGGATGATAGAGAGGGGGAGTGAAAGAGAGAGGCAAAGGGTGGGGTAAATGGGATGAGGGAAATAGACAAAAAGAGGGGAAGAGGGGAGGGTAGAGAAGAATGAATGGAAGGTGAGAGATGGGGAGATGGGATAGGAGAGAAAAGAGAAAAGGAGGGTAGACACCTCTTCCACATCACTGCCTTCAATTTAACACAGGTGGTAAAGTTAGCAGATAACACTGATAGTTTCACCAAGGCTTCGCATGAGGAATGATACACAACAGACAGACAGACAGACAGACAGATGCGTGCACACACACAGATTTCTACCTCCTCTAGAATGAAATGAGGGGTAGGAGCAGTGACAGAGGCAGACATGCTGGAATCCAAGGACAAATAAGAGAAAAGAGGGGAAAAAAACAGGAGGAGATGGAGAGAGAAAAACCATCAGAGTCTGCTTATTTCTGTGTGTGTGTGTGGGGGGGGGGGGGGGGGGGCTTGTCAATTACACAGAGCTTAGATAGTTTATTAACCTCTCAGGCCTGCAGGTCATCCTCGTACCACAGGTTAGGACCTGCAGGTAATTGATGAAGTGCGCTGGGTCATGCAGACCACATCGCCACACCACTGTATCACATGGGCACTGTTTTTTCCCTTTAAATACACCAACAGCTTGTTTCAAAGACTTCCCACTGACTTCTACAGAGTCCTGCAGGGTTGTTTTCCTTTCTCCAATGTGATGATAAGGTTTTCAAGTGTTGACTGGACAAAAAAGACCTTTTTTCATCATCAGCGTAGGGTTTAGGAAATTCCAACAGGCATTTGTCATTATTTACTGACTTAAATGATTAATGGAGAGAACATTTAGTGAACTAACTGTGGATGAAAATCAGACTCAATTGTCGCTCTAGTTGAATTATGAATGCTTAATATATTTTCAGAATTTTAAACAAATCTACAGGTAATACTGGTGGTCTAGTATCACTCAAAGCTAAAGAGTTAGTGTAGCACTTTGGGGAAAAACATATACCAGAGACGTGTGAATGAAACACAGAGCACAGCATTCAGTCAACTTACCCTTAACAAGGAATGCTGATCAATGGGCCAACTTCCCAGAAATCAGCCCTCATACCAGCAATAAGTGACAAAATAAGTCCCTTGCTGGCATCTTGCATCTTTTCTGATCTGCCCCCTTTATGGATCAGGTTTGGTTAAACTATAAAGCTCCTTGTGTGAGGCTGGGCCATGGCTAAAAACAGATTCTCATCATGTTTAAAAGAAACCAGTGATTATTTATGAGAAGCACGGTCTTCAGCGTTGAAGTCAAATTAGTTTTTTTAATCACCCATCAACCCCAAAATCCTCCCTACAATGTTATGCGATGGTATAAGAACACTAACGTCATCGTTGCTGTTCATAGGGGACAGCAATTAGCCATAACCACAAGAAAATGTAAATATAGGTAATATGAAGTGTTTGAACACGTGATCAGTCTGGTGAACACAGTGTCCAGAAACTTGGTGTATTATTTTCTTTTTTTTTTATCATTCTTCTAGACTGTAGCTGTATGCTAAAATGCCCTTTTAAACTGACCTTATCCTGCGCAGTAAAACTACGAGTTTGTCATTGTCAACAGCCTGTAGTTTCTCACATGCACAGAAACACATGAGAAGAAGCTCTGCGTAACAATAAGATGCCAGAGCGTTCCCTCACCACGGTGTCTGGCAGGTAAGGCTGTCCTCCTCCTACACAATCAACGCTTCCCTCATCCTGATTAGCAATAAATCAAAGACTCTGACGAGACGAGAGACAAACACTGTCACAATATCCCTCTTTTGTTTGAGGCCACTGCGTCGTTCGTTAAGGTGCGATCAAAGCAGCTTAATGATAAGCGGGGGGAGATAAATGAGGAAGGCTCAAACCTTAATGAGTGACGGGAAAACGAAGAATAACTACTCTCTTGTGGATATATTCAGTATATTCATATTCGTGGCCATTGTGTGTCTGTGAGCTACAAAAGAGCGCTTGTGTGTGTGCGAGTGCGTTTGAGTGTGAATGGAGGTAATGGGCAGTACAGCTGGCCTGCGCTCAGCTTAAATGCTGCCTGATTGTTTTAGCTCATCCTGGGTTTGATGATGGCGATGGTGTCAAACAAAAATACAGCGCAGCACGCAAACATCTGTGGGGCGCTAACAGGTGTGGAAGAGACAAGAGGAGGGATGGCATGAGAAGACAAACAGAGAGAGAAAGTGAGCTTTGGAAACCGTCCCGGCGTCAAGCAGAAGCGAAATGGAAAAGAAAATCAAAGCCTTTTTCCTGTCCACTTAACGATGATAGTGCTGCTAGTATGTGAGAGAGAGACAGAGCTGCAAAGTGTGAATCTGCATCACATCAGCTGTGTTTAGATCAGCTCAACATGTTCAGATTCGGTTTAGAGGAGCCACAATCAGATCATCTCTGCAGGCAGAGCAGATGGCTGCATGTTGGGAAATACACAACATACTGTATTGCTGGTCATGTTTACAGAGGCAAGTCACACTGTCTGTCCCAGTAAAAGCACACGAAATTGGCTAAATGTACGTGAACAGTGGACACCCAAACATTATATCAATTTGTGCTTGCTGAGGACCTCATTCCAAAACCATGGGCATTGATATGCTGCTTCGACAGCATCCATTCTTCTGGTTTCATGCTTTCCACCAGATTTTGGAACCTGGCTGCACGGATTTGCTCCCATTCAGCCACAAGAGCATGGCTGTGGTCGATGTAGGACGACAAGGCCTCGCTCACAGTCAATGCTCCAATTCCTCCCAAAGGTGTTGGATGGGGTTGAGGTCAGGACCATAAGGTATTAATTCAACTATATGTTTGAGCTTTGAGACCCTTCCACTATTTACTATACTGTATATGATTCTACCCCCTCATGTATGTAAACAGGGAGGGCAAAAAATAAGAAACTCCTCTCAGAACATGGCAGCACAGTACAACAACACCGCTAACCTTGACCTCAGTGCTAAAATGTCAACAAAAACTGAACATTCTAAAGACTACAAAGAAAAGAAAAGAATTAGCTCACTCTCCTACTAATGACAAGATGGACAACCTACCAGACAGTGTGAGGATGCAGCAGAGTTCAGGGCATCCTTGACCTTTCAGATAATTCAGTCTGTTCAAAACTGGCCAACATTCAGGTGTGTGAGAGAAGTCAGAGACACTGACAGCACACAGCCTTAACAGAAACCTCGATAATGTTCGAGACATGTAGAAAATGAGATGAATAACCACGGTACTCTGAGCCATGTGAACATCCCGGATAGAATAAAGACGGGGACAGACCTGGACGAGTGTGCAAGTAAACACACCAATGCTCCATCCTAACCCCAACACATAACATGACTGGAGTTCAACAATGCAGCATTTGAATCTGAGTGTGTGTGTTAGCTGCTCAATGACCACACAGCAGCCCTATACCAAAGATGAAAGTTTACATTTATAATGTCGCCCACAAACTCTCAGTTTTTTTTCATCTTCTGCCACTTTTCCCTCCATCCATCCCTCCAGCCATGCCCCGGCAGGCCCCTCTCTCAGCACAGAGCAGATTACAGACAACGGCAAGCTTCAGATGCCACCGCTGTTCAAAGACTAAGACGTTTTAATTTCTTACTTTTTATCATAGCCACGCAGACCACTTTCAAACTACTTCCCTTTCGCCCAGTTCCACTTCCAAGCCGCCCAAATCTGCGGCTCTCCCACCCCAAAATCTTCACTGCCCAACAGTCCCCGGATGACCTCCCCTCCCTGAAATCTGGTGAGAGCTCCAATCTTGGCTTGATGGGGTGCGTGGAATTAAAAACCAGGCAATTACAGTGAAAAAATTGAAATCTTGTGTTTTGTATGGGAGTGGTGTGCCGAGGGGGGGGAGGGGATTAGGCTAAAGCTGGACTGGCGGTTGAATGGTGAATGAACCAAAGGGTCCCTGAAAGACGCCACTTGTTATTAGAGTGTGTAAACACTGCCAAGCTGCTGAGAAGCTGGTAAAAACACATCGGACATAAAGACGCTGCCTGTGGACACGTCGTATTATCCCTCAGTACATTAACTGGCTGCTAAATACTTAGCTTGAGGATTCCAGCTGCCCCCCTCCTCCATCTCTCTCTCTCAAAGTATCTCCCCCTCTGTAATCTTTTCTAGACAATGAGCGAGAGAGGGAGGAGATATACAGCGAGGAGGAGAGAGCGAGCCACAGAGAGCTACAGTAGGAAGTCTGTTAGGACTGCTGGGTTTATCTCCATCTAACACTGTGGGCTAGACACTGATCTTAACCCACACGAGAGCAGACTTTCTTATTAGAAAGCAAATATAGTGTCAACAAAATGAGGCCAAAAATAAAGAGTCAAGTTGACTTTTCATGGAAATAATCAGTGGAGTTGCCACCAACATCTGAAAGCATGAGTGAATGACAGAGAGAGACGCAGACCAAAACTGTCACATCCAAAATAAAACAGACAACATTATCAGAGGAGTCAGACCGGCTCCATCTTATCCAGTATGCTGGTGTTCTTGTTACCTCCATAGCCATTGAAAGGGGTTTCCCATTTCACACTAAACTCCCAACAATTACTTTCTGTATCGATTAATCAATGAATAACTTTCCTGTGACCAAGTTAACATACTCATTCAGTCCAAACCCAGTTTACTAGCTGTTTATTACCCTAGAAGACAGAGAAAGCGAGCAAATATTCAGATAAAATGATTTATTTATTTATTATTTATTATCAAAAGTACTGCAGATTACTTTTCTGTAAATATACTAATCCATTCATCTACCAATCAGCTCAGATCTACAGGGATCCCTGCAAAGAAAGAACTTCACAAGAACCACTGTAATGATTTTCTGACCACGGTTAGACACATTTTTGTTGTTGCATTGGCCATTTTTAGAGGAATCCTTTGCCAGAAGCGTACATAAAAACTCAATAATTGTCCAGTGTGTTGTCCATTGATGTCCAATACACAATTTTACAAAACCATTCAGATATAAAATCTATATATCCCATCAGACATACTGAAATCAAAAGGCTTGAACAATTCAAGTGCCTGTCTGCATCTTTATCGCAGTTTATTTCATGACGCCGTTCCTCTTGACAGCACAGTCCAACCGACAGACTCATTTACTTTGCTGAAAATGGTTTAACCACAGACCATAATGCTCTCTGTGAAAAAGTCCTTAGCTGACCAACAAACTAGAAATGAAAACATTATGTACAATAGTTTCTACTAATAAAAGTGGCAAAGAATACTGTAAAAGAATCTAGCAAAAGTTTCACAATGCACAAACATGCATCAACACTATTTGAAAATGTGTTCAAACTACACATTATACATCTGATCATGAAAAATAATGTGTTATGTCACCAAGAGTGAGATGATAAACAGAAAGCAAACAAACTGTGGAAGCAAGCATTTATTGCTTAAGCACACTTTTGTGTAATTAATGTGACTATGTTACAGCTGTTTAAAACCAGAAAAATGATCCCCAGGAGTCAAACAAACCAATCATTGTTTTCCTATCTATTCACCTGTACAGATGAGCAAAGTCGCAATCAGAAATCTCCCTTTGATTCTCAAGGCGTATGCTTGTATATAAAGTCACAAGCACACTGTGTCGAACAAACGCGTCTTCCAAATGCATTCAAAAACATGACACCAATAAGACATACAAACATGGCTTTGATTCAGCAGTATTATGGCAGTGCAGAGGGGAAACAGAGCTGCTGAATGACAGAGATTCTGTGAAATGTCCCTTTTTATCCTGTTGGTGCAGTGCCTACACGCGCCCGCTGAATTCATGACCGTTATTCTTTAGAATTTCCACACTCTCATACACTGTAATTTCACCTTTCTCAGCTCATGCCATGTGTCACACGGTGCCATTACAACAGCATAAACCAGAGTAAGCCTATATTATTCTTAATATATTGCAACCTATACTCTTTATGTCATTACATCGCTCCCCCACTACCCTGCTCTGGTGAATGAAACCATCTGCATAGTAAGATTACGCCTTTAATTATACAGCCAACAGCACATGCATTGTCTCTATATGTCTCAAACACGCACGCACACACACACACACACACGCACACACACACACACACACACACACACACACACACACACACACACACAGAGTGAGCGTCTGGCCCTGCAAGGCCATTATAGTAAACCACGTGAGCTGCTTCTATTCACAGCTCTCTATTGTTCAGACCAAGGTAAGTAGAGGAGCCTTCAGACTGTAACCACCTGCACACATACGCATGCACACAGACACACACACACACGCAATGTGGAAATGAGAGGAAGGAGAAAGTGAGAAAATAAATATTAGGATGGAAAACAGGTGCTTGTTAGAGGCGTGTTTGTGTGTGTGTGTGCACGCATTTTTGTAAAAAATTTGATTTGCTACTTACAGTAACATGGACTTCAATTTGCTACCAAAGACATCAAGTCTAATTCTTTTATAGCTGTGATCCAGAAATGGAAATAATAAGTAGAAACCTTTGATGGTGTGTGCATGAACTTTATGTACATTAGTGTGTTTTTTTTTTCATTTTCACCAAAACATATACAGATGTTGTTTTAGCTGCATAATTTCAATAAACAAGGTCCTTAAAAATATTATAGTTTTTACAGGTCAAACATTTTGGGCCTGATCCAACAAATGGACCCAAGGAAACCAACCAATCCAACATGCATAAATTAATTTCCAAAAAAGGACAACCGGCTTGAAAGAGAGCCGAAGGTAATTAGACCTGATCGGAAATGCAGTTGACCCAAACAGAGAGGGAACACCAATGCTGGCAGCAGCATTATGCAGCACCACCCAACAAGCAGCTGCAGTTTGAAAAGAGCAGCACTACGTGTGCAAAGATTCAACATCACAGTTTGCCTAAAAATACACAATAATCTCCTGCAATGACCACGACACACCATGTGAGAGCTGATCATGAATACCACTTGCAAATCAGACATACACACTGAGACTCACAGCAATGAAGTGTCAATTCTAGAGTAGGTTTGAGGTCAGGTCTCTGTTTGCCACGAACCAAGAGGACCAGTGAGGACAGGAGCCAAGCAAGTAAAACCAGCAGTCAAATATTACTGCCCACCATTAGCTAATGGCATATAGGTGGCTCAGGTGCATAGCCCACACCTGTTCCATCCATGCCCTGTCAGTCTGCTCTCATGGAAGACCTCAGATCAGTCTGTCTTCTCTCACTGAGGACCTGGACCAGTCTGTCTACTCTCACGAGGAAATTGGATCTGCCAACACTCCAGCTCAGTACAATAGACTCTGCATCCCCTGAACTCATTCATAGCTCATTGTTCATTAAAAGTGTTTAAACTGCTTTCCGCCTCCTGCCTCATCTGTCTGAGCCTGGCACTGTGGGTCCTGTTAAACTCTGCTCAAATCGAAGAGAGCATGTGTTTTGCACACTTTCACAGATTGCAGGGATCCCGATCAAAAATATCTATATCATGGGGTTATGATAAAAAAAAAAAAATCGGTAGATAGATACATCATCAGACTTTTGAAACTCAAAAATGAGCATATGCCTCAAAATTCCAGCATCGATGACAGTCTAGTGAAGACCTCGAGGGAACAATGGGTTTCCTTCTAAGTAAATGCAAAAATAACAAATACTTTTAAAATCCTGTTTTGTGTAGTTGTTTTTAATCTAATTAAGAAAAATTACGGTGCAAGGACTGGAGCAGTACATGGAGAGTATGACTATGTGTCCTCCAGTGAGAGATGGAGGTCTACGCTGTGAAGCTGAGCTGCAGTGAAAACAGACAGTTACGGACCAACTGAGTCCCCTATGGCCTGACGAAAGAGAGAGGGATCAGACAGGATGAAGAGGCACACACAACCTCCAGAGGATCTATAGCACATTTCAAACACATACACGCATTAGGTTTTCATCACGTTTGGGGATGTTACATAAACTTGCGGTCATTTCCTGGAGACTGAACCATAACCATAACCATTGACTGCTGAACCCTAACCTCAACCAATGTCTTCACCCTGAAATGACATGATTCACGTTCTGGGGACCTGCATTTTGTCCCCACAAGTACAGCGAGTCCCCACAAAGTGACTATGAAAACAGATTTATGTCCCCACAACTTGAGTAATACATGTCCACACACACACACACACACACACACACACACACACACATACAAACAGAGCTACTGGCATCGTACTCAGTAAATGCTGCTGTATATATTACTCTGAGGGAAGCAACTGACCTTTGTAATGCTACCTGAAGCTGAACTAAAATGGAAATAAAGCTCTTGAAACAGACAAACAAAGCTAATGATGTTTTTTAAATTACAAATGGGCAGGGAAGGAAAAAAGACACCAGGGAAAGGAAAGACAGGGGCACGGGGTCCATAGGTGCTTAGTTAAGTGGATACAACAAAAATAAAACATCTCTTTTACAATGTATTCCTAATAGGGCATGAAAGGCACATATTTATATGTCTATATATATGGATATATAGATAGATTTATATATAGATATATAAGGATTTTTGTGGATTTTCCATTTTTAATTACCTGGACAGTACATGTAATCCTGCTGGTGTTGTTTGTCTGTGTGAAAGTAAACATGTCCAGTTTTGAAAGTGCGTTGCATGTTTCAGAAGAAAAGAGCAACCCAACCAAAACTAATAGGTCAACATCCACGGCAAAGCACCTCCAGCCGCCTCAACTGTCAACACCGTGGACACTGATTTTTAATTTGCAGGGAGAGATATTTTATCAGGACAAATACAGCGAGCCGTGTTCAAACAGCGAGGCATCTAAAGTGAGCGTCCACCCCACTCGGAGCAAGTTGCGTTATCTGCACAAAGTGGTTGTTAGGAAATCAAACATCAACAGCGCAAAGCATCATGGGACAGCAGGAAAGACAAATTTTAGAGACATGGAAAACTGTGGCAGCTCTCTCATGTGAAAGTCTGATGTTTTGTTCACTCTACAGTAAGGCCTTCCTCCACTCGCTCCTGTTATAACTCCTGCGGTCACTAGAGGGCGTTGTGACTTGAATGTAAACGTCATTTTGGGGCACTCGCTCAAACGGCCGACACTGTCTTGGGAGGACAACCTGTTTTGCAAGCTCTGGGACTTCCATCTGACAAAACGTGAACTTTCTGATGAAATTATTTGCATATAGCTTTGACTCTAAAAGCAGCAGGATCCAGGTGTGAGCTGATGCATAATAGTCCTTTTTATCTGTTTGTGGCTAAAATACAGCAGGACTTTTACTGGGTCCTGCTTTCTAAAATGCCTGTGGTAGTTGTCAAACGATGACACACTCTTATTTTCAAAGCTTCGGGCCACCTTTCCAATCAGTAATAATAGCACGGTACTCACCATGTTAACTGACATCTGGGAACATGGTGGCACTGGTAAAAAGAAGTCCACCATTCACGAAATGCGTGTAGTCAGACAATCAGCTCACATTCCTGTTGTCTACAAATCCCTGGGTTGGCCAAAACTCATGCGGCTGAGAAAACAAAGGCAAAAAATAAGAAGACCGCTCAGTATGTCAGTTGTAAACATCCATCACAGTTCAGAGACCTACTTCCTGGTTCCACTTCGACTCATCATAGCAGCTGTTGTAAGCATTCAATGGGGCACTATTACATTTGTTGTTAGCAGCATTCCACGTGTACTCAGGTTGGATTTTACCTCAAAGTGATTTAGATGACCTGGATAAACTAGCTTGTTTAGAAACTGTTGGATCATCTCACCACTAATGTTTCTTTCCTTCGCCTTTGAGCATGTTTCAGTGTTAACAGAACGTTTCTTCATATAGCCTGTTAGGCTGCTGCTCACAGTGGGAAATCATGTACTTATCACCTGTTTGAAACACAGGTATCTGCCTGCATTAATTCCACTTTCGAGTATTTCCATCCACCCCTTTGCTCCGAGCATTTGACATGTTTTTATTAGTTCAGTGTGGTGTTCATTAGAAAAACATACAGGTAGCGTAACCTCCCCGCCCTCTCTCCTCTCTGTGGCTGTTGGAGGCAGCAGAGCGAGGTGGGCTGCCTTTTTTTCCCTTCTTCTCTTTTTTTTACAAGCTGAAAATTGTTTTGTGGTGTTTCACGGCTGACAGGTTATGGTAATCCGGGAGGAGCACCGGTCTGGAAACTAATGAACTCAGAAAAAGAAAGAGGGAGAGAGATGAGGTGGCGGAGTATCACAGTATTGGGAGTGGAGTTCTTGTATCATTGATGCTTTATTTTACTTGTTCCCACAGATGGAAAGAACTCGCATTGTGCTTAATTAAAGTGCATTCAGCTCTGGGATGATGTGTTACTCCGAGTGATCGCTTGACTGACTGACAGATCATGTGGGTTTGATGTAAGAAATCATGCCAGAGTGAACACCATTAAACCACAGGACACCTACTAATCCCATGCTTCCCTTAAATTTCCCAAAGTTAGATAAACCATCTCTTCCATGTTGTTTTACATCACAAAGCACACTCTGTATCTGCACGTACTGGCGGCCGCTGAAGTTAAAAGTAAGTCAAATAGTCTGTCAGCTGTTTTGATTTTACAAGCAAGTTTCCAAATGAAAACTACTTCAGTCTCATGAAATTGCACAAAACCAAACCTAAATATGATCAAGTGCACATTGTTACCACAGCCGCAGCTAAAAAGGGCCTTTTCACAATGTTATTTTGTGTCATCACTATGCAGGCACACAGCGATGCATTGAGCTAAACATACTTCAAATACAGGCTGACGACAGCAGTTGGCCTTTGAGTGGAGTCAACGATCGTGATTAGAAATCAGAAAAAGAGATAAACAAGACTGAAGGTTTCATACAAATGAATTGTTATCACCCATGAAAGCTCAGTTTCACAGGAGCACAACACATTGATTAATCTAGCATCAGTAAACATACACAAAGAGGCCAGAGGAGGAAAAGCAAAACGGATCATGGTTAGCAAAAAAAGCTATTTAACAGTTACTAAGAATGCTGTTGTAGCACCACATTAGCATCATATAGCTAGCATAGCGCTTAGCATGCTTATTTATTTAACTGGTCACAGAAAAACAAATTTAACAAATCATGAATAAGCAATCACAAAAGCAGCTAAACCAAAAGAGTAGCGACAACAGTGTTCCCACAGGGGCACCTCGTGAATAGACAAGACGGCCTGTCAGTATTTGCTCTGTCACACATCTGACAAAATGGAGGCTGGAACAATGTCAGTTAAACTGTTATGGAACTGTGCCAGCAGTGGTTGCTACTAGCAACTGCTGGTGTCAGAACAGCATAAAATTTTTACACGAGAGATATGTGACAAATCTGTCTCCAATGTTGTCACTGAGCGGGATGAAACTTTTCTTCTTCCCAAGTTCACCTGTAGTCACACCGAAGGTTTGATGTCGTGAAGACGACGAGCTGAAGGGTGCAATGTCATCCATCACAGGATAGATGGGGATGCATGATTGCTTAAAACAGATGTGTGTGTTGCGTGATTTTTTTCTAGTGTAGACATGTAATGAGCTGCCCCTGCCCCCATCTCTCCCCCCGCCTCCCTCCATCAGAGAAAACATATTTCCATTTTAAGGCCTTAAACATGATCAAAGGATCGGCTTAATATAATCAGTTCAAAACCCATTTATTACTGTCTCCCTCTATCCCTCCTCCTCCTCCTCCTCCTCCCCCCGTCCTGCTCCCTCCTCCTGCCTTTTCATTCACCCTCCTTCCTTCCCTCACCCACCATCCTTTCTTCACCTCTGTCTGTGTCTTTTATTTTCTCCTCCCTCCTCATCTGTCCATCCCTGCCTCCCCCACTGCCTCTCCATTTCATCAGCTTATGTGTGTGTTTGGTGTGTGTGTGCGTGCCCTCAGCTCTATCTAGCCTGAAACAGGTGCTATATAATAGTAAATTAATTAGACGGAGAAGATGCGCCTTGTTCACCGCAAAGCCCCTCGTGGCCTGCCAGGGTCTCACACACACACACACACACACACACACACACACACAGACAGACACACACAGACATACACATACGCTAGAGCAGCACACAGCCACCGGGAAAAAAGCCATCTGGGCAAGGCGAGATCCCATGGGAGGGTGTGTAAATATGTGTGTGTGTGTGTGTGTGTGTGCGTGTCAGAGAGAGAGATTTTGAGTGATTGGCCGTGAAGTTGACTGCAGTGATGGTTTTACATGACAATTAACCCTATTAGCCCCGCGCTAACTGAAAGTATGTGTGTGTGTGTGTGCACGTGTCTCTGTGTGTGTGTGTGTGTGTGTGTGCCTGATATATAGAAGTAGCCTCATGCAGCCAGACTGCATCTCACAAAGCTCCATTTTTGGCTTCAAGAATCTAGTCATGAAACAAAGAACTGAATGGCTGTTTTGACAAATTAGTGAACGTTTATGATGATCGTTAACAAATAAGAAAAGGAAGCTTTGCAGATATTAAATGAAGTCTGATGCATCTGTATGGGCAGCATGTAGCTTGATCCTTCATGGAGGCTTTTGTCAGCTTGGTGCCACAGTTACAATGGATTCCAATGGAGAGCCAGGGGCCCGTTCTACCACATGTGCACCATGGGATTGTTTCCTCACTGTTAATTGTTCAGCAGACTTGCGACTTGTGTACGAGCCCGCAAGAGCGTTCCAGGACTTATCTGCAATTTGCAAGCGCCAGCCATTTGTGAAAGGTGATGCTGTCGCTACAAGAATCAAAACATTCATAGAAACGTTTGAAACCACGTATGAGGAGACAATAGCATGACACAGATCTGATGTATTTAGTTAGATGAAATTCCAGTTGTTTGGGACATACTGTGCAGAAGTTTCTGTGGACACTTTTATGCAATTTGAATTCTTTTTTTAATACCGGGACTCTGGTTCATAATAAATTATAACTGCTGTGAATCCAGCAGCTAAGGAGGAGGCGACCTTTTCAAGACTACAGGTGGTGAAATTTTAATATGGGAAATTTTATTTTCCAAAGACCGATGACAGTGGTGTGATTGTCTGATTGTCCAATCTGGTGCAGAAAGGGTTCATGTTGATATCTGAGTGAAGGAGAGAACTGTCAATCATCCATTGTGCAGCCTACTTGAAATCCTGACTTCCTCAGATGAATTCATCCATGGTGGTGAGAGAGGAGAGGGGAAGATTGGAGGTAGTTTTTTTTTCTGTGTAAAAGGTTTTATCAACTCAATATCTGTGCAGGTAATTTTTGCTAACCTATTTTACACACACACACACACACACACACACACACACACACACACACACACACACACAGTCTGTCCACAGCATGGCTACCTCATTAACCTGAAAGTGTAAGAGTTTTGGCCTTGTGCAAAGCTTCACTGTGATACACCAGCTATAGGGAAAGCTAAACTAACAGACTGATTTCCAATAAGCTCCACACACACACACACACACACACACACACACACACACACACACACACATACACACACACACACACACACACACACACTCATACATAAAACATTGCTGAATGCATGCAGAACAGCCCTGGACTGTTGGACTGTTCTGACAGCCTGGCCTGAAATCAGCAGAGACAGAGACAGACAGACAGAGATGTGAGAGACAAAGCAGAGAAAGTGACAGTTGAGTGTTTGATTGACAGGACCGTCTTTTCACTTTGGGAGTAATTACTAAAGGGTGGGGGGGGGGGGGGGGGGGGGGGGGGGGGGGGGCGGTGGGTGACGAGGGAATATGGGAATACAGAAGAAACTTGAGGGAGGAGTGTGAGGAATCTGGGGTTTAACTGAGATTTAAAGGGTCACTGAAGACGCAAAGTGTTTACTTTGCTGATACACTGAGCAGACAAACTAATGCACAGCACATACACATGTCTTATCAATAAATAAAGTACAAACTTAATCACTGGAGTCATTTGCTGTAAAAGTTCTCCTTTTTCTCAGCTTTTCTGCAGAAAATATTATAGTCATATTATAGCCCATATTATAGCCCATTATAGTCCACTATGGAGTAGCTCTTCCATTTTGTGCCGCTGTCTGAATGTATAGGGAGAATTATACGCTCCAGGAGAAATTATCAGACAAAGCTACGTAAAAGGTTCTGTATGCTAAGTGCCATCATGCATTGCACAGACAAAAACAAGGCACATGTAGATAGCTAAATGTACCTTATACTAAAAGGAAAGACCTACAACGTGTTTGTTTTTATTATTTTGTCTTCTACATTTATTTATTTAGTCCTCTACCTTGAATTTTCTGGATAGTGAATTAGCGAATGCTTCTGGTCGCCCATATCATGAGAGATTTGACAATAAGGAAAATCTTTGGTCTGCCAGGTTCCTCAAACAACAAGGTGAGTTTGAATAAATGATCCTGCCGAGTACCTTGGGGAATATGAGTTTTGGATTGATCGATTGTACTGATTCCTTTGAAGTTTGAGCATCGCTGAGCTGGAAGGTCACAAGGTCAGCACGGGTGAGATTGTCTTATAGAGACGTGAGATTATCACTGTCAGGTCTTTAGTGCCACTGGTACCACCCAAACACAATGCAACAGCTAACAGCTTGCTAAAGGGATTAGCTGTGCATTTCCCTTTTTTCCAAATACACACTCACACATATTCCCTCTCACACACACACACACACACACACACACACACACACACACACAGTTCCCTGGCAGAGTCTGAGAGCCTCGTCCATGTGTCACACAGATTTAGAGATTAATCAAACAGAAAAGCGACAGAGGGAGAGCGGGAGAAGAAAGAAGGGAGGGAGTGGGCCCAAGTGTGAGGCCCCCAGCCAGGCAGTTTGAGGGGCCCGGGCCGGGAGGACCCCGACATTGGCTCTCTGGGGCCCTCGAGGAGCCTGCTGGATCACACACTTGACAAATATTGGAACTGGAGCTCCAGCACGGCAAACACAGAGCAATATGTGTGTGTGTGTGTGTGTGCGCGCGCATGTGTGTGTAAACCCCTGAAGCAGATGGTCGGGGATGTTCGTTTAAGACAGACAATTGATTTTAGGAAACAGATATCCAGCCTCGTTAAGCAGAAAGCACCTCTGGGACCCGGTGAGGAGGGAGGGACAGAGTGTGCTTGTCTAACCTCTGCCACTGCCCACTGCACAGAGATGGAGGAAGAGAGAAAACGAGGAAGGAATAAGCGCATGAGAGAGGAGAGCAAAACTGCACCTATTGAACTTCATTACTGCTGTCGGAAAGAGAGGGAGGAGAAAAGAGGAGAAGAGAGCGAGGGAAAAGAGGAGAGGATAATGGGGTTAATGCCAGCAGACAAGCAGCAGTGGTGTTGGGGTTAATAACACACAGACTCGGTCTCTCGGGGGAGGGAAGTAGGTGGGAAGCCTGTATTTGATCTGCGAGTAATACATTAAATGTGCATGAGCACACACTTGTGCAGTCTGTGTGTCTGAAGAGTGTGTGTGTGTGTGTGTGTGTGTGAGTGTGTGTGTGTGTGTGTGTGTGTGTGTGCTCACAGGCCGGGTTTGACGCTGTGCTCAGTGTTTTCTTACTAAAGCAAATCAACAAGCAGATGGAAATCAGAAATATTTTGATACACTTTATCTAAATGCAAGTTCAGGATAATCCAATTATCTAACATCCACATAACATCATAATGAAATGACTCTCCTGTTGCCTTTTCAACACCAGAAACAATAAACACGGTCGTTTCTCTTAAAGGATGAGGGAGGCGTCATTCTGTATTCTTTTTACTGTTGACAGATCTCATGAAAAGACCAAAACTAACAATGAGTTAGTCCAGCGGTCCCCAACCACCCAGTACTCGTCCGTGGGCCATTTGGTACCGGGCCGCACAGAGAGACTGAACAGAAAATATTTTATTGATCAGAGTCTGAAAGAAGTTTTATTTTGAAAATCAGGTGCATCCACCTGTGCCTCTGCACACAGGTCAAACCGCTTGTCTCAGTCACGTGATATGGTAGGAAAAAAAAGCCCACAAGGTACTAAAAATGAGTAGAAAACAAACGTCTTTGGAGAGCTTCTTCGGAAAGGGGAAAAGGCCAAATGATAAGACGAAGAAGAAGAGCCTCCAACTTCCAAGAAAAAGAAAGCTGCATTTAAGAGACAATATCAGCAGTCCTACTTAAAATACAGCTTTATCGCTTCAGGTGATTCTCACGCACCAAGCTCGCTCTGCGTAAGATGTGGCGACAGGCTCGCAAATGAGGCAATGAAGCCTTCTCATTGAAGAGAAACAAGTGCACGGCTCCCACTAATTACAACAGCTACATTCAGGGTGATGGTGAGTTGCATTCGTTTCTATGCCGCTCTGGCGAATTATTGCTTTACATGTAACCGGTCGGAGGTATGTAATGTATGTAATGTTCATGTTAATGGCCACGCAGTAATACGCATTTGGTGCTTCATAGTGCATCCTTATAGCAGCTGACAGTGTATGTGAGATCAAAGCCAAATAAACTACAGTTCCCATGTTCGTGGTAATGAAGGAACATGTCAGCAAGTGCAACAGTGTGGTCACTGTGTTTTTAAGTAGTTTTTGAACAACATTGAAGACACATAATCGATGAAACAGGGGAATGAGATACACGAGGCTTTGGTTGTGCTCACAATACTTATTAGCAGAACATGTTCGTTCATGTTTTGGTCTTTCATTGGGTTTGTTTCAGAAAAACAGAGATTAGGAAAACATAATTTGAGTTTTATCCAGAAAAGATAGAAAAGTAGGACTGTTTGAGAGTTACTATGAGTAAAAAGACATATTTTTGAGAAGAAATTATGATACAAAAGTCAACCTTGACGGTCTGTGTGTGTCAAAAGTGAGAGTCAAAAATGAGAGAAATGCCGGATGGATAAGATTAGACTAATAGACAGATAGAGGAGCGCTGATTGTCGAAGGCCTGATGATGAAGACGGGAAGATGGAGGGATGAAGAGAGAGACTTAAAAGCTCCCAACAGATCTAAAGTCCTACAAACAGCAACAATGCACAGGCATTTCAACGCTGACTGCAGAGTGTCAGACTGTGGTAACAATGTGGAGGGCACCGTTCACTCATCCAGACATTTTGCACTGATATATCTGAAAACCTTCTCTGCAGCTGTAACATACACACAGGAACAAATCACATTCAAAGTTTGTTTCTTTGCATTAATGAATTAAACTGTTTCAATGTTTAGAACTGCTTGAAGGACTTTTGGACTTGTTTACAATCAAGAGACCTGAGTAAGTCTAACAAGACACTGGTAACACATTTGATGGACACATGAGGTCCCATTTAGAAGATATAAAACATGAATGTACATGAATTTGTATGAATCATATAAAATGGATGGATTTTTTTTGTTTTTGCACTGATTAATTATCATAACATTCTGACGCCCCCTCCTCCCTCTTGTTGTTGATGATGTATATTTAGAATATAAAGCCTGATTGAGACAAAAATAACAGCAAGAATATATATTATTTTATATGTCGCTGTACTTTCGCTCTACAAATGAGAGAAGAAGGGCTGAAATGTGATGCTGGGTGGCGGTCTTTATCTCCACAGTGAGAACTCTACTACATATACATTAATTTCAGTATTCATGTCTACCAGCCGAGGCCGTGCCTTAACCTTTAGGCAGCGCGGCGATGTGAGCAGGATAGCACATGACACCGTTCTCCACACTCGCCTCTAAAGGTCTCCCTCCACTCGTCCGGTATTACACATTATTCCAGATTTTCTTCTCTGTGCTAATCAGGGATGTGACATTGCTGTAGAGGTGCACAGCAAAGACAAGATTGGTGAGGTTTTTTTTTGTTTTTTTTTTCCCCTCCATGCATGCAAAGGTGTGACCTGGTAAAATCAAGCCTCTCTCCTTTCCTTCAACCCTTAATTGGTTAAAATAATAGCCTTTCATCAATACCGCCTTAAAAATGCCTGGCGCCGCTGCCATTCCTGTCTCCGTCTCTATTTTTCCCACTCCCCACCTCCCCTTTTCTCCCTTTTTCTTGTGTTCTTTTATTCAATCAAATCGTGGTCAGTGCGGATCTCCACTGAGGCCACACTGCAGCCAAGTCTTTGTGTCTCAGCATTAAGAAATTAGGATGGGGACTTCACCACAGAGAGGCAGAGAGGAGAGGTCTCATTAGTCCACAGATCACAATGTGGGAGATTATCTGTCTGCACACAACAGTTAGAGATTTAAATGACATTAAAGGACATTAAATGGAGCGCCTGTCATTTTGATATGATACCTCTATCTGAGGAAAGAGACAAAATCCAGCGAGGAGCGTTCACCTTTTCAACATATGTGATACCAACATCACAGAGACAATTTACAGCCGTACAAAAGCAGACTGTAGGGAGTGTTTAAAAGAAAATATGTCCTGAGAGTGTTTTTTAGTCTCTTTACAATATCGGTGTGCTGCTGTGCGGATACATAGATAAATAATAGAAATTAAAATCATCTTCAAAAAACGAGAATCATATTTTAAGTTAAATAATAATTAGCTACAAGAGTGAATTTATACATTTTGTCACATGATTAAGAAAATGCATCATCGTATCTTATTTCATTTTGTTCCACACGTAAAAAATTTTTACAAAACAACACAAATTGTTCGATTAAACGCAACGTTTTTATACATGAGAATTCCTTTCCAAGACGGCAGACGGCCTGAGAAAATAACTGAAAATCTGTGATTCGCTGTGTGTTTGAGCACAAGCGACCGAGACAAAATGGCCAAATAGATGTTTGCCTGTGTTGTTTTTCCTCCCTGTACGTTCACTTGCATTCTCTCTATGCACCAAACACAAATTCACATCTCGACATTGAGCCACACTGAAAGCCAACACGCCACTCCTTGCCATCCACGTGTAATTTCTAATGAATACATTTTTTTTCCCCCCTCTGTCTCTGCCTGTTTTAGACCACAATCATTTGTCATTTCAGGAGCCCTTTTCATACATTTGCTGTAGAGAAACGCTCCATTATCCGAGCTGACTATCTTTTCTCCTGTCTGGAGTGTCTGCACGAAACAGACCAGCAGGGGATTCGCACACACAAAAACACATTACAGTCAACCAACACACACATATCTCCAGTTGAAAGCGAGAGCGACAGATTTAAGGATGGCTGCTCTGAAGCCAAACTGACAGAAACGCTTTTTCACGTCGGCCAAATAATATTATTTTATGTGAGCGGCGAGGTGCTGATGTTGATTTATTGCACGAGCCAATAAAAACCTGTGTTAATTCCCTATAAAACTGTGCATTGTGGGACAAATGAGGGCGGTATAATGGAGTGTGATTAATCACATTACAGAGACATGGTGTGGTGACATGGGCGCACACACACGCACACAGGTTATAATCCTGAGTCATAACTGTCAGCCGTATAGTGGATCACACTGAGTTACAGGACCGACTGGCTTCAACAGGCCACTCTATAATAAAATAATACTCAAATTAACCATGACATGGAGTCATATTGTTTGTGTCGTATCCAATTAATTCAGCAATTTTATTTATGAACAAAAGAGCATTCATAATACCTCAAATTCCCAGAAAGGATTTTCTAACATTTCCTTTAATTCAGAAGACACAAAACCGATTTTAAAACGCAAAATGAGAGCCTTCAGTTTAAACTGATTCATACATCAAATGTGTCATTTTTGTCCTAAAATTGTCTTCGTAGCAAAAGATCAGCAGCGCAGCTTTTTTTCTGTCAAAAATCACAATATAATACAAATCAGAGTCACAATCAAAGCAGCTATATTTGGCGTCTATAATCAAATCACCTCACCTTTTTACACTCTAAATCCAATTTTTTGGCTTCACTGCTTAAGAAATAAAGCAGGAAAATTTCATGTGATTTAAAACATGTGATTGTTTTAGTTTATTAATGCAGCCCATGTCCCAGCTGGGCTCATGGCTCCTGCACAGCATCTCAGCACAGCACAGCACAGCCCTGCAGAGCACAGAGGATGACTGAAGTCTAGTGCTGTGATGCCATCTATTGGAGCGCCGGCTGCCTCTGTAACAGGACGGAGACAGAGAGGAGAGCATCTTCAAAGCAACAACCACACAGAGCCAGAGAGACCCAGAAAACAGCGGCTCCAACGCCCTCGTCCCGGTCAAAAGGAAAAGGGAACGATGAACATGTAATGGGTCAGTTGTAGCCGTACGAATAAATGGTGAGTAAATAAAACTGATGGCATTTTTTGACAGATTTGACTTTGATTAAAAAGCCGCAAAATGTAAAATCGGAATGACCAACGTTACTGAATGAATTCTCTGCACATTTTCTCTTTCAAAAATAAAGCATTGCCTGTGGTTGAATGAATTCTGCTGAGTTTAAAGACTAAAATAATTTACAAATAGCTAGAAGAAGCACGAAAGCTGGACTGGATGCATGTGGTCGAATTTGAAACGGATGAGTAAACAAGGGAGGTGATCAATGGGGTTTTTATTTTTTATTCTCACTCAAATGGTACAAAATACAAATTGATTTTTTGCTTTTCGAAGCCGGGTCATGAGACACTGCGAGATTCTGGATTACAGAGGAAAAAAGATTTTCCCTCCTGGAAACACATATATTTATAAATTTTTAAAAAAGCCATGAACAACAGCAGGCTATGGCTTTCAATTACGAGAAGGTGAAAGCTACAGCATAAATTATTTTATAGATTTTAAATATAAGCACCCCGTCACTGCACTTTTATAACTAATCTGCCGTCTATGCCAGATGTCGTCATCTCTTCCAGGTAAGGCACATAAACCCGGACCAACAAAACTGCTTTCACACCACAATCTGCCGTCTGCTGTCTGCATTTTACAGACAAGCTGGCAGCATGTGATGTTTGGTGACAAAAAATCTTCGGAAAAATTGATTGTCTGCTCTGCTCATGGTCTTCTTGCAAAGTCTGTAGTAACAAAATAATAAAAGGGAACTTAGTTTCAATGAGGATACTTCATCTCAATGAAAAACAGACATTTTTTGTCTGTTTGTGGAAAATGTGTTAAAGCATTTAGACCCTCATGAGACACTCAAAGTCTTCAGTGAAACCCAAACTTTGCTCCAAGATGCACAAGACCCACACACCAGTCAGTGGTTAGAGAAAGACTAGACAGCACTGGGCCTAAAGAATGAACAAAGACATCAAATAAAGGAAACACGTGCAAAAAGAATCAAAGTAACTGCAGACTATAAACTGGTTTTCTGTAATTGTGTTTAGGGAGGAACCTCAACATTGATATGTGGTATTAAAAAGGATTAATATCACCGATAGCAATGTTCAGTATTTACAATGATAAACCTTCTTTGTTTTAATTTCATTCTGTCCACTAATCAAGCACCGCTGCTGATCTGGGACTCCTGTATCAAAGCCTGTCTATTTTTAGGTGATGTGCAACGTTCATGCTGGATATAGTTTCCACTGGTTTGTATTTTACTGCAGACAGAAAAAAAAATGTCCGACTGTTTTGTGCGAGTGGTGTTAATTTCCAGAGAGTGCAGCATGCTTACAGATACCTCAGCACACAGTCTTTGGCTATAAGACCTCTCTGTTGTATGAGTGTGATTAAGTTCCTCTGTGTGCTGGAGATAATGAAAACGATCCTCTTGTTCTCTCCCTCTCTTGCTATCTTTCCTCAACGGTGTCTCTCTCGCTCCCTCATCTCTTTATTCCCTTTGGTTTTACTGCAGGGGGCACTGATAGCACACTTCGGATACACACACACACACACACGCACACACTCACACACTCACACACGTGTGCACAAGCAAACAGATGCTCACGCAAAATTAGAATGGAAGAAGCGAGCTACAGATGTTAGATGCATCAGAAGAGTGAGCACAGAAACCACAGAAAATATCATGCAGATATGAGAATGAAAGCGTGATCCGCCGGCTTTCCATCCACATGTTTCTTCCACACTACAGCAATGCTGCTCCACCAGTGCCTACTTTTCCAGCAAAGCATGTCGCAGAAGAATAACAGGTGATGTAAAATGCTTTCTTCTGACTCGAGCATCATGCCATCGCTTAGAAATCCTGGGGAGACTGTGCAGTCAACACTAAGAATAATAGCTCTGATATTATTATTCCAAGATGTCTAGTCTGTGAAAATGAGTGCAAAAGAAACCTAATAAAGATGAAAAGCAACACGTTTCTGACACGGACAAGAAAGGGACGGAGAGAAGAGACGATGAACTAAGATCAATTAAGACCCATTAAAGGTTCGATGTGTGGAAGCAGCTGATTTGACTTGACAGAAGCGAACATTAACCCTGCAAAGCTGCAAAGACAGAGCAGGCTGCGTCACTGCCTTTCTGATCTCATCTGGTCTTGCTTCTAAATGGTGCTGATTGGATCTCCTTCTCAAAATGAGCTGCTTCTAAATGTTTTCACCCTAATGATCATCTATGTGACACGAGTCTGTTTCCTGAGTTTTTCTGATGTTCTTTGATGAAAACCCTGAATAAAGTCCAAGTGTGTCATAACTGAGGCTGTGTTTTAGAAATAATGTGTCGGTATGGAAATTATTTTGTGGATATAAAGTGTATTTTGCAAAACAGCCTCTTTCCACTCATTTCCCCTCTTGCTTATATTCGAGTTATGCAGACTGATGGGGGGCCGAACGCCTGGACTTTTTCTTGGATCCCTACAATGCAGTGAAAGCCAAGACTCCTCTTTAAATCACAGCAGTTTAGTCATTTCATGAAAATGTGAAATTGTCACATATTAGTTGTTGTATTTGTGCTCCATTAACATGACCATCTTTTCCACATTTTGCTGCTATCGGTGGGAAAATCAGTCCTCCTAGCAGCTTTGAATAAAACAGACATATCAATCAACCAATCTGATGTGGACACAGTCATGCCATGACGGCAGGCCCTAAAAATTCTTACACCAAACCACTGCAAGTTAGTAGAGTCACTCAAAGGAAACACTGAGAAAAATCACTCATGACACCAGCTACTTTTGCCAGATCATTTTGGGGTAGAGAAGTTTTCTTTTTTTTTTTCTAGTTCACCAAACTGACATTGCATCAACAAGTGCAGTGGAAAACTGACATTTTTCCATCCATCCACAGAGAAATGCCTTTTTCAGACACGCTCTGCTCACTCACAGCTTCACTGATGGCAAAATTCCTCCCGTGGTGATGCGTTTGTTTTGTTTGTGCAGGTTATAGTGCCGTCCTTGCCTGCCTGGATGTAGCAGCACCACAGACAGAGTCTTGCAGGGCTGTTGGAATATTTACCATTTTTCCTGCAGTCAAATCACCTACAGTGTCTTTATATGACAAACAGATTACACGTATGTGTAAGTCATGTTCTTATTCATCGTTCTACATGTGCTGCATCTGTACTTTGAATAATTGTAAATGCTGAAGAGGTAAATGAGTGGAGAAACAAATGCAGATGTTTCCATACAGGGCACTGAATGGTTTGAGGAGTATGACGTGAATCGTGTGCTATGGCCTTCACAGTCATCTGCTCTCAAACCAACTGCGCACCTGTGGCAGATGTGCCGATGTGTCTTCACCACCATCATCATCAAACATGAGGAAATATGTTATCGCTGCAGTAAACTTCAGAGAATTACCTCCAACTTGCGTGCATTTTTTTTCTTTTTTGTGTGAATGTGAATCTGTTGTCTAAATACCATCCTGTGCTTTAGAATTGCATGTGAAGTGATTTGTTCTGTTCCTGCATCCTTCATGCAAACAGAGCTTCAAAATTCTTGTCTGTCCCCTGTGGTTTAAATGGTCAACGACCACCACTGTCACTGATAGAGGGATTAAAGCGCTGTGCAGTATGTCTATTCATGTATCTGTTCCTATGGGCACCAATCAAGTCAATTTGTGTGCATACACGTGTTTTTTTCACAACACTTGCCTGCGGTATCCCAGCTCAAGGCTAAACACTGAATAGCACACATGAGGCTTCATCGTCAAGCGCCACAGCTAGCCAATAGCAACAAAACTCCACTGACCTTGTCTGAAAAGCCGCTGTACACTCTGAGGCCCCTTCAAAAAAAAAAGTCTATATCAAGTGGGTCTTATAATCTGCTTCTCTACAAGGACCCGCTGTACTGGCAGCTTCATTTTTCAAGATAACGAGAAGGGAAATATTGCTTTCTACGTGTGGATTCATCAAATGAGATTCAGGAGGGGAAAATACTCATTCTGGTCATTATTTTTGGCAGAAATGCCAGATTGAAATGACTAATGTGACAGTAAATATTTTAATGTCACATTTTAACAGCTCCTACAAGCTACATTTATATAAAACTATTCTGCATGAGCAGTTACATTTTGGGGAAAAGTCATTCCATGCAGACCCTGTTTCTAATATCTGCAAAATGTTTCATTTGGTTATGCCTGTAACATACACACGTGGCAACTTAAGTACAGTTAAGGGATGAATTTAATCCTTTAAATGGTTAATTTAAGTAACTAAAGCCACTAAAAATTAAATATTGTAGATATGGTGAAGCAAAACAAATGTCAACACTGGATGCTACCAGAGGAGATGTTAACCAGTGAAATTTGAAGATAGATCTTTTCAATTTCCAATTTCTAATGATATAGTTTCATGTAATATGAATTTGGTCGTCGTGTCAGTGGATTTCATTCCTAAGAATGAACTGAAGCACCAGAAACAGAGATTTAAAACAGAGCTGTGTTGATGCAGATTTAGTTAGTGAGGTTATAGGTAAAACTGGAGTCTGAACCTTTTCTTCCAAAATGTGGGACACTCCAGTACACTCAATGGCAGTTATAAGTTTTCAAGACAACGTAAAAGTCGGAACAATAAACTAAATGCAGTGCAATGCCACTCAATGCAAAACGTCCAACTTGTAACCTTAAACAGAATCTAACATTAAAACTCCTCAGAGTCCAGCTGCCTCTCCTGCACTATGAGCAAAGGTAACTCAGCTTCTTCTCAAAGTGCGTCCTATTTTTCTATCTACATTCCAGCTGATGAAGTAAAACAACTTAGCTGCCAACGTCCGTTTAGTGGAACACTTCTATTACGATTCTACTACCACCTGTCTGTCTTCTGACAAAATGACATAAAAAGAGCCTAAAACATGATACACAACACGCTGACAAAAACTTGCTTGACTGACGCGCCATTTTCCTTGTCGGGCCTCATTTCATATTCCAGATGTCCACCTCTGGGTGCCAAGCCTGTGTTTGAAACCCACTTACGTACTGTGTGAGGGTGACGGCCGTGGACTGCGAGGCCACTGGGTCTATCTGATAATTGACTGTCAAATAAAGGGCTGTTCCTCTCTGGAGTCCTCTCTGACACCCACATCAATCTGTCTTCACTTAGAGAAGGCCTAGCCCAGCCCCCTCCCCTCTCTCCAGCCTACCATTCATGCATCTATCCACCACTTCATCCCTCGCACCCCTCCCTCTTTCCTCTACACCCAATTATCCATCCATCTATCTATCTATTGGCCCTGACCATTTATCCCTCAGCCTCTCTCCCTCCTTCACTCTATCCCATCAACACCACTTCTCTTGACGTGCTAACAGCTGTTTGACAGTAATGGCTCTAAAAGCAGAGCAGGGTGCCAGTCGATGTGTGTGTGCGTGTGTGCAGTTTTGTGTGTCTTTGCATGATGTGTGTGTGTGTGTGTGTGTGTCTGTAAGATAGCCGAGAGGCCTTGAGGCCTGAAGAGGCTTGCACACACTGCCATCACCAGCAACTGACGGCTCCGACACACATGCAGACACCTGTGCGCTCACACACAAATGCACACACACACACACACATTCCAATCAATATTAGGTGTGGATCTATTGAACTTCAGCTGACATGTCATTGCAAGTACTATTTCTAAGTAGAAATTATGAAAAATGTACTCTCACATAAAAGGCAAGAAAAACTATTTATTGCACTATCAATATGTTTCTGAAGCATCACTGTAATTGCACTCAGATGAAGGACCAGAGCTGAAAAACTGAAATGCATGAAGCCTGTCTGTGTGGGTGTGGGTATGTGTGTGTCAGTGTAGGCAGTTTTTTGGTCAGTAGAGGACTGTTTCGTACACAGTCAATGTCTCTCAGCAGTCATGAATCAACAATGTCACAAACCAAGCGAACACTTCAAGGAGAAACCCTTCATTAGCAGTAAAAATGTAAAAACGTCACAACTTCTTCGTGACATTAAAATGTGTTTACGTCGCTTCATCAGTGCATGTGTGTTTGCCTGCATTCTTGCACGCGTGTGGATGTGCATGTTCACATCCAGTCATTTGTCCCTCCCCTCCCTCGGCCGCTTATTGTGATGCTGTCAGCTTGCTGTTTGATGGATGGCAGATGATTGCACGAAGCCTCGTCCTCTGGCTCATCATCTGCACCATTAGTTATAGATCCACACACGTACACGCACACGGAGACACACACTGACTTCTGCTGCTGCCTGCCCAGCCGGCGACGCGGCACACACACAAAAGACAGAGTGATGTGTTTGTTTGACTTCTCTGTGTCTTCACTCACCATTCACTGTCTTTGTGTCTTTTGGTCAGCGACGCTCCTTCCCTGGTCTTCATTTAAATGACGCGCACTCAGTTAATCTATTACACACTCACATACTCTCTATCGACCTCCCCTGCTTAAAATCAAATCCTACTTTATTTCTGCGGTACAATAAAAGTGCTACAATGCGCGGGATCCATAAAAAAGAAAAAGCAATAACAGAAAACAAGATAACCAACTTTACAAAAGGGACATAAAGTAGAAAATTAGAAACATAAAAAGGTAGAATATTGTGCAATAGCAAAGGTAGAGCAAAAATAAAAAGCAAAACATAAAAACACCAAAAAAACTAAGGGATAAGAGATAAATAGACTGCAGAAGCTTTGGCCCATTTCCTTTCCTGTCCTGCTCTTTCCTCTATTTTCCATCCACTTCTCAGCTCTCTCAGATTAAATGTGTGCCCATTATGGGTAATCCACTATCCACATTGTTGTTTTGAGTGTCGAGTGCTGTAGCACTCTGTTTCCCAGTACGTGGTTTCAATGACAGACAACAATAAACCATGAAAGAGAGGGAATATGATAGACAAAGCCTGTGTGTGCGTGTGTGTGTGTGTGTGTGTGTGTGTGTGTTTAAACAAGAGTAAAATGACAGATGTAACACCTTCCGTCCCACTGACTAAAACTGTACTATGATTTCATTTGGGATACGAGGCCTCTATGAAGCCAAGACAGCAGAGTGTGTTATTAAAGTAACGCTGGCGGTACGTCTCTGGAAATAAAAGCTGAGTCCAACACAAGCAAAATAAACAGATAAACAAAACGTTATGAGACAGGTCAAAATTACCAGCCATGAATTTATTCTGACTTCTTTTTATGTCAAATAAAATGCCATTAGTTTATAGTTTTACTTTCTACAAATTTTGTACAATTTCTAAAAAAAAAAAAGAAAAACTTATCAGAAATGTTGTACCACAACATACCAATTAAGCTAAAATGACCATTTTCACACACTCAAGTGGCGTTTTCATCACTTCACAAAACACCAGTTAATAATGTAATGTGTTAGAACATATTTATATTATCAGCATCTGTCTTTCCGTGAACCTGTGGACATGCAGTGACGACCATTTGCTGTGTGTGAAGATAGACGGGTATGATGGGCAGTGTTGAATGTAGGCTAAAAACCTCAGTGGAGGCTGTCTGTGGGTGGATAATGTGTCTGTTTTACAATGAGAAAGGAATATTCACCAAGAATGACCGCTGGTGTGGGTGATGACGCTTTGTCATCTTTAGTACTGCTCTTTTTTAAATGCCAGTTCAGAAGAGCAACTAGTGTATGAACCAACTCTAAAAACACTCTCACAAAAAAGAAATGGTGTCTGAGCAGCAGTCGGGTCATCTTTGTTATTTTGTATTTTTCATTACTTTTTTTATTTTTATATAGGGGGATTAATAAAGTGTTATCTTTTCTTTTCTCATCTCATCTAAATCAGTGTTTTTCTACAGCACATGTAAAAACAACAGGAGCTACCTCTATACTGGTACGCGTTATTAAGGAAATAAGAGGTACATAGATGGCAAAAATATAAAAATACAGAGAAGGCAGGACTAAAAAATGGAAAAAGATGGTAAGATCAAAATAGGAATTTGGGAGAAATAGCATAAAACCAGCGACAAAATCAATTAGAGGATGTCAGAAGCAAGTTAAGAGGAGACTTGACAAAAACCATGAGGCAGCCTCAGACTGAATGACAGCAAGAAAGCAAACAAGAAACACGGACTTGGTCACCTTTGGTTTTAAGATATGAGTGGGGAACTGAGAGGAGTTATTGTAAGGATGGCTTTAGTCACCTGGGGCCTGAGTGTGGGCCTAGCAGGTCAGTAATGTATTGAGGAGCTAATCTAGTTAAGGCTTTAAAAACAAGTAGTAAGAGTTTTAAATCACTTCTGTATTTCACTGCAAGTGAGCCACAACAGGACGATGTGCTGACTTTGTGCAGGTTAAGGGTCGAGCAGCTGCATTTTGGACCATCCAGAGTCTAGAAACGGTGGAATGGGTGACCCCATATACAGTGAATTTTAGTATTCAAGCAAAGAGGTGATAAAATAAGGGACAGGTAGCAAGTCCTAATTGGATGAAAGCAGGTTCAGTTGATAAAAGCTGCACTTCACAACACAAATAAATTTTTTGTTCAAATTCATTGAGGTGTTCACAAAGACAAAGGTCTTAACTTCACTGTGCAAACAGACAAAGTGCACTGCTGAGGCTGGTGACAGAGCTAGGAGGGCCAAGCGTGATTACCTCTGTTTTATGTTCACTTAGCTGAAGGAAGTTTCTCGCCATCCAGCATTTGATGTTGTTTGGACAGTTAAAGGGAATTTTCAGTGAGCAGGCGCTGGCAGGGGTAACAGGTTGGTAAATTGTGTATCGTCGGTATAACAGTGATACGGACTATTATATTGCCACATTGAAGGGGAGCAGAAGAAGAAAAGCAGCTTCCTGTTGTGACAGAGAAGACTCTTTCTAGCATTGGATCCGAATTTAGCATTAAACCTGCAATAACTGATTCTTTTGGGCCGTAGTATGAGTCCAGGTACAAGGAATCTGACTCCAGTTTGCTAGGAGTTTGCTGGAGGCGACTGTAGCTGACTGAGTCTTGTAATTCCTTAATCACCCCATGTCAAAATGACCAATATGTATCCCCCCCGTTAACCTGACACCCCTCCCCATCCTTTAGTAGCAGAGCATGCAGGAACAGAGGGTTTGTTTAGCTGAATACGTTAGTCTAGTTTGTCTGACTGTGAATCTATGGCTCCGACCACGGCTCTGAAGTATCTGTAGCCTAACTGTGCTGTGTATTGATAAATCCAAGGTGCTGTCCCTGGTGCTGAAGCAGCAGACGGATTTGTATTTGCACCTTTTTCTCACAGTCCTTGAGTCCATAATATTCTATCAACTACATACTGTAAATACTCAATTCTATTGTAGCCTATATATTCTATAGAGTAGCGTCAGTTTCACAACCAAAGTGACAAGTAGCAACACGAAGTGAGAGCGAGAGGGTCACAGAGACACTGCTGCCTGCAGTATTCCTATAATATATATATATATATATATATATATATGATGCTGAATATAACATATATATATATAATATATGTGTGTGTGTGTGTGTGTGTGTGTGTGTGTGTGTGTGTGTGCATTTATATGAAATTCCTATTTGTATGATCATTTAGTGGTGTCTGTGCTGCTGTCTGTAACAAAACAGGGTTGGGGTTGGGTCTTTAACAGCGGAGACTGAGGTTTCCACCCTGAGTCATGTGGTCAGTCTCGTGCTACAAATCACTGTTCACTTTTTCAGTATTTAACAAAGACTGCTATCTTGCCTGAACCAAGAGCTGCAAGTGTCATAACAGAACTAGAAATAAGTTTAATATTGCTTTAGTCACAACGAGCAGATCGTGTTTTAGGAGAGAAGTTATTCAAGGGAAACAGATGAAAGGCACTGTCACTGCACATTTTGCTGTTATATTCAGCATCAAAACTTTGCCAGACACATTGAGTTAGAAAGCTTCCTCATGAAGTTGATAAAGAACGTAACCTGGGCCGCATTACATTTCTTTAAAACATATTTTGTGTTGCAAATTCGCAGTAAAAAACAACATAACACATAACAAGCTCAGTGGTCTTTAATTTAAAACAATAATCTGCACACAAAAAAGGAAGTGCATGCCTCAGAAAGATAAGGTTACATTACGGCTGAAACAACTGAAAGTTTAACTTGTTATTAGAGATCTCTGTCAAGATGGTAGATGCTATTTCACAATTTACAGACATGGCAGACTTGCATGAGGACAAAATAGCAATTTCCGGCAGTCCTTAACAGAATAAATCTTTTCCTTTAGTGGCCCTAACTTTAACCCTGCAGCCGCTCTCACCTCTCCTCCTTATCAGCATGAAACAACTCCTGCTTTCTGAACAACACCTGGAGCCGAGCGCTCCCCTGCAGTATCTAACCAGGAGGTTTAACAGCTCGACTGTCCCTTGTTCCTCTCCGTCCACTAATGCAGCTCTTAACACTCTCATCACCCCTCGCTATAACCCTCATTAGCTTATCAGGACAAGACAAAAGGGAATATTAACACCACCTAGCCCGCTCAGGGGCCAAGCTGTGGTGTCACATCTAGATAGCAGGTATTACTGTACGAGTCTCCCCATCCTCCTCCGCTGATACAACTCTGTAAGCCTCTCATTGCCTTATCATCTTAAGACAATACCCCTCTGATTCCTGCCCTTCTAACTGAGAGTCTGTGTATTTACTGATATTCAGTGGTCATCTATTACACATGGCACCTGACACTCAAATACAAGACCACCAACTTCACCTTCACCACTCTGTATCCTCATTACCTTATCTTGGGAAGACAAGGCAGAGCAGAGGTAGCTTTAGTTAGCTTAAGGTCTGGCTGATTGACTTTGCTAGCTTTTGGATTAGCTGTACGGCTAACGCAGCTCCCATGGGCCAAGGTGAGGGCTGTCTTAATGCAGCAGCTTTGGGGCAGAAAGCTGCCTAATTTCAGCTTCTATCGCTGCTAGCAGGGCTTCAGGGGGCTTCCTGAGAGCCACCGTGAGCGGCAGCTAAGACAAAGTAGCGTGAGGTTAATCCCACCAGTGGAGAAGTCAAAAGGTATTAGTAGATATTTAAATGAAGGGACCAGCACACACCTGTTTAAAACCTCAGTGTGGGTGAGCATGTGTTATTTTGACAGTGGCTTTGCAAAGACAAATGTGAAAACAGACACAAAGTTCAGTGACAAAGTAACTGTGTGAAACAGTTGTTTGACTTTCAATTAAATCAGCATATATTTGTAGGAACATGACAATGGAGAAATGTGGCTTTGGAGGAAATGAACCACCGTCAACAGAAAGGAGCCCTGCCAAAGTCACTTTGCCTCCGCACTGCAGCATTTCATGCATACCTGCAAACTCTGTTTCTGCATGTATTCTATCTGTATTTTAAGGCCATCTAACAGAGTGCATCTCTTGTTTTGTTCCTCTTGAGAAACTGTCACATACAACTAAAAATGAAAAATCTCCCACATTGGATTGTTAACCTGTCACAAGCACTTTTTTCAATGTTTCCTGCCAAACAGAAAGATCTCACTTTAAGGAGCAAAAGTGCTTCATACTTCAAACTAATTATTGTCATTATTATCCTTATTATCATTCATGTCTAAACTATGCTCTCTCTTTGTAGTGTGAACAAGTTTTCTAACACTGAGAAATGATTAGCGAGCCTTAACAGATGATCAAGTACTTCTGCACAGCAGCTACTTTAACAAACCGATCTGTGACGTCTGCCATGGGAATGTAACAAACATGATTCAGCACCGAAACACCAAAACAATGGCAAAATTGTTCAATTTCTTCTCTTCTACTCTGTCAAACTCTGTTTCTGCATTTCAGCCATCATCTAGCAAAGAGTGGATCAGAATCAATATACACTGAACTAATCTAACAAATACACTGGATACAGACAGATATCAAAGATTGAACCCTGCAGTTTCATTCCTAACAAACCAAACTAAGCAGAAAAAGGGGATTTTAGGTTTGGCAGCAGACATTTAGAGAACAATCTGAAGACACTACTATGTGCAGACGCCTATTTATCATACACTGATTTAATATTGCTTTCTAATTTACCTGCATTATTGTGGACATGGCATCCATCAGCTACACCACAACTAAAAACACACATGCACATATTTGCACCCCATCAGCCTGCACATAATCACTGTCCATTCAGCTTTTTTTTAATCAACATATTGTACTCTGTATACTGTATAACTGCACACAAAGGCCTCCACTGCTGCCACAAACACACTCACACAGACGCTCGGCCTGTGTGGAGAGCAGGGGAATCACGGGAGTTCATAGGTTAAGCACAGAAGCTGTCCAAATCAGTAGGTCAGCTGGCAGACTGAGGAAATGACGGGCTTAATGACTGGCTGCTGCTGCTAATGACTGCCTATGCACAGCTAGCTGGGTTGAAGAGGAGCCTGACTGACAGATACGCACACACACACACACACACACACACACACACGCAGGTGCACTGTCACACACACACTCAGATTACAGATGAAATCAGCCCTCAGCCTCTCCTGTACGATGAGCTGTAATTGGTGGTGAGACCCAACCATCCAGTCCTGAGCGGCGGAGGCCCCACTCACTCCTCTAACAAGCCATTAACGGTTATTAGAGGGTCCTAAGGGAGCTGTACGGGTCACAACACACTGCTAACCTAACAGAGATTAATAACCCATGCGATTTAATAGAGAAGATGCTGCTACTGTCAAATTCAAAATAATGTCTGACACTTAATAGGGCGATAACAAGGAGCCGCTGAAAATGTATCTATTTTGGTCCTTCCAGGTACGTTTCATGTTAACTGGTCCCACAGATTCATGACTGTCTTTTAGGTCTTCTTGTTCTATTGAAGCACGATTGCTGAAAAACTGCATGTTTTTTAAATAATCAAATGCTGATTAGAAAGAAGATGTGCGTTGTTTCTTATATGTAGCATCACGGAGAAGATCAATATCCTGTCAAAAAAGAAAAATAATAATAATAACCACACACACTGCTCCTGTATTGAAGACATTTACTGCCTATTGTTTCGGCTGTAGAAGGAAAATGGTCTGTTAATGTTACTTAAATTACTAACATTTTGTCTCATGTACATCAAATTCAAAGTTCTCACAGCACTGTTTCGTACAGGTACTCTACTATTAACCACAGAGGTTTAGTTGTCTCCCTGAAGAGGAAAGGCTTTGTTTCTTACACGGTTTAGGTGAGATTGAGGATCTATTTTAAACCCATTTTACATTTTGCTGTCAATATATGATTATATACGGCCTACGCCTTTTAGTAAAATGTCCAGAACTCCTTGCAATGTCATGTTAAACACAAGACGTCAGTCCATGTCTGACAAACATTTCATTATTCAATCAAAGTGCTGGTTGTCAATTTGCGCTGCATACTTATATGTGCAAGATGCAATAATTAACATGGTTAACTACTGAACATTACAAGAAACTAATGTCTCTTTCAAAGACCTGTTACTCTGAAACCAAAACAGCAGTTTGATGTACTGACGCTTTAAGACAAAAACTGCAATATCAATATTAATACAAAGTGTTTATACTTCACAGTTTTAGCATTGTGTTGTATTGAATTGGGAAGCAGTAGAGTCAGTTTGAGGTAGAGGATATCATTTCAAAAGTATATTCAATGCAAAAGACCATGCAATGCAATTGCATAATACATAATACATTTTGATAAAATGTATTATGTAAAATAGCATCAAATTACTGTGAGGGTTGAAATTCTATGGCATGTGACTGTAATTTAAAGATACACGAAAGTGTAAACTCAGTGTATTCCTGTCTTTCTCCCTCTCCCACACACACACATACACACACATCTGTGCTAGGGAGCAAGGGGTTGAGCGGTTTGTTGGTAACAATCAAAGCAGCGATGCATGCCGTGTGACTAAGTGACTGTAACCCTCCAGACAGACTGGGACTCTGCCTGTCAATGTGTGGCAACACCAAGATAGCTCATTACCCATTCTGTTCCAATTGGATTTTAACCAGCGTATTTGTTTCAGTGCAAATTTTGACATTTTAATATGCCAACAGAGAAATCAGCTCATTTGAATGTGGCTTGCTTGTTTATTGTTCCCTGAAGAAAAAACAGTGAGGAGGAAAAGTGTGAAACTTTACTGATACAGAGAATGAGTATAGTCTCAAGATCAGCTTCAACGGGGTTTATGCAGTGTTCATCAATTAAATGTCAGATTGGTTGATGGTGGCATCCCTCATCCATTAAGAAATACAGTTTTGCATTTTTCTTTGCCAGGGAGGAAATGTGAGATGACCGTGACAACACTGCTGATTTCCTCCTGATATGAATTCTCAGCATTGGTTGAAATCCAGCTGACGATGTACAGCGTGAACACGAGGGGGCTGACCACACAGTCCAATCCGAACTGTCTGTGGGGTAGGTGCTGTTACTTTCAAGCTGCGTGAAGACTGATTGGAGGGCAGTGGAGATGGCATCCTCTCTGGACCTGCTGGTTGTGAATGTAAACTGGTGGGGGTCCAGGCTGGCTGGGATGTTGCTTTTGATGTGCTGGACAACCAGTTTCTCAAAGCACTTCATCAGAATGTGGGTGAGGGCCATGAGGCAGGGGTCATTTAGACTTTTTATGTACAGGGACATGGTGACTATCCCGAAGCAGGTGGACATACTCTCCTGTGTCAGTAATGACATCAACTAGCTGGCTGGCACATGTTTTTAGTTCTTAGCAACGGATGTTATCAGGCCCAGCAGCTCTACTCATATTCACTCTCAGTGAGAATCCTCTCATATGCACTGTGGATACTGACAGTTGCAGGTCCTGGAGGTGGAGTAGACTTTACAGGTGACTTTTTGTTGAGGAGATCAAAGCAAACATGAATGGTGCTAAGCTCATCCGGCAATGTGGCCTCACATACGATGGGGTGCTCCTGCTTTGGTAGCGTGTCATGGTTTGGATTGCTTGCTACATCTTTGGTGTTGCTGGTGCTGAGGCCTCTCTCCACTCTCACTTGGCGTCTCCACTTCGCCTCTTTGATGTCAGCTTTCAGTTTTGCTCTGGCAGTGTTGTATGCTTCCTCGTCATTTGACTGAAGGGCAGCTTTTCTGGTTGGGGAATGATTGTTTTTGTGATCACCACATTATCAACACATTTGCTGATGTATAATGCCAGTGATGATGTGTATTCCTCTAGATTGATGTTGTTCTCCTAGATGATGGCATTGGCTCGGCTGGTCCAGCTGGATGATCAAAAGATGCCGTGGGCAGTGATCATCTGAAGGTTAGCTACACTTAATCCAGTCCCTGAGCTTCCTTTTCCAAACTTGATATTGTATGTATTTCTGTCAGTGCTTCAGTAATGGAGGCAAAAAACTTCACAATTTACGAGTCGATAAGCTTCCTGGATACTGTAGCTACTGCAGTAGTGACAGTGTTTGCTTCAGATCACGTGGCACTGACTGAATTTCCACAAAAAAAGTTTTAACAGCCTCCTGCATGAACAATCCACAGAAGGAAAGAAAAAAATATCCAAGACTATAGTAAATGATCTTTTAATACTCTCTAGGGTCTGTTGTGAGGGAGCTTTTGTGGTATTTCTATATTACCCTATAGCCAGAGGTGTCTATTAAAATCACATATCATGTAAAGAAGGCTGATTAGCATTGTGTCCAACATCGCTACCTTGTTCATTCATTCACTGCTCCTCATATAACAGAGGCCCAGTTTATTCCACAGTGAACAATACATTGGTGAATTGGGATATTAGTGAATCAATGTCACTTAGTGTTATCGCTGACTGGTGAGGTGAGACCCTTTTTGGATTGATCAAATGTGACACGCCGCTTTTGAGGGATTGTTAGCAAAAATGTAACGTACATGTCACAGATGCTACTTTTTGTTCACTGTGACAATTTTTGAGGTGAACACACGGAGCATAAATTCCACATTCAGAAGTGACACAGTGTACTTGTCCATCTTTTATCAGGACACGTTATCGTGCATTCCTGCTTACATTTTGTACAGCTCAGTTTTAATGTGTGGATTTGAATCAGTCCTACACTGAACAACACAGACACATACTGTAGTCATGACATCATCTAAAGACAAATCCTGGAGCTGCTCCATATAATGGAATCATGAAAAACTGTCATATATGTAAGCAAGTACTCAGATCTTTAACTATGACACTGAAGTATTGGCAGAAAAATATACTGAGCACAAGAAGTAAAAGTGAGGCAAACTTTTAATTACTTTATATACTGCTGGATAGCTTATGAATTTATTAATTATTATTATTAATTATTATTAATTAATTTATTTTTTGATTGTATTTTGTATTATTTTATTTGCTAAGTAAGTACAATTTAAAGCCAAGTTCAAATTACTGCTGTGGAGTAAACTCAGCTGCAATATTTGCCCATGAAATTGCAGCTGAGTAAGTATCAAGTAGTAGAAAATGGAGTATGTCTAAATTGTATTTAAGTATAATACTTGAGTAAATGTAAGCAGTTACTTTCCAACACTGAAATTAATTTTACGAAGGGATTTTACTGATCTCTTGATCCACACATCACCCTCACAATAGAAGTCGTTTAGATGAAATATCTCAAATAATAAACCTTCCACATGCCCACACACAGTCCAACAAGCCCGTCCACCAGTTGACTTCACATACTCCAGTCTTAAGGCAGCTCTGCTACCTGAGAAAACTTGTGTTTCAAAGATGTCCAGTTGTGCTTGTGTTGATTATACTGGTTTCACTGTGCAGTGAAGTTCAATCATTTTAAATGAGAGGAGGTAAGTTTTGAGGTCATATCACTACACACAATGTAGCTTTGTCATTGAAGAAAAAAGCAATCGACCGCACTTTGTGCTGAATGTAACGTTCAGTAGACAGTAATAAGTAATGAGACACTAAGTGATTTTGTGATTAAATTGCTGTCATTTACTTTTTGCTTGTACCTACTTCCCAGCGTCCTGTGTCATCTAAGTCTACTTCAGTTAGAGACTCCACATCCCAGAATGGTTTTCAACATCACCAAGACTCTACCTGAACTTCCCGTGCACTTAAACAACTGTTTGGCCATCACGATCAACTGTAGCTTCACAGAAGATGCATTGAAAGTGGCATCATACTGTCTACACCCCTTTATTTATTTAATAAGATCATAAAACAAATACTCCAAACAAAAAATTGGACCCAGAAATCAAAACAACTTCCTCAGTAACTGTGTAATGGATCACTGTTATAGACCTTTACATTCGTGTGAATTCTGGACTGTAACCCAAGGCAACATCTGAAGAGAAAGAAGGTAAAGCATGTGACAAGCTTCACTTCTACTGTATTAAAACATTTTGTGTTCCTTAACTAGTCAATAACTCAGTCTTACAAAATGACACTGTGTTTCATCATGGCCACATGTGGTGCAGCAACCTACAGGAAGTTTGTTTTCATCTACTGAGCTACACTAGAATAAGAAATACATAACAATAACAAACCAACCAGCTCTGTATTATGCTGGCAGCCATGACTGACAACTTACTGAAAAGTAATTAAGAAATACAGCTGTAATGACGACATGGCACCACGAACATGAAGCATCTTGACGTGGCATAATGTGCCAAGTTGGAACTATATTTATTGCCTTTGGCTGTCTGACTGGTAAAAATCAACCAAGACATTAGTCTGAATTTAAGAAAAACAGAACAAGCAATAAAAAACAAGTATAACTGATTTTCTTGCAATGCGGGAATAGCTTTAAGTTACAACCCTACCAAGGGAGAGAAACACCAAAACTATCAAACATACAGTGCACGTAAGACAACAAACTGAATGTGGATTATATTAAATTACACAGACAAGACTACAAGCAGAAACTCTAATTCAATTCACTTCAGATGGTACGTGAAATATACAATAAGTAAGGAGGAGGGAGGCAATAGATGTCTAAGAGATACACAGAGAACGGAGTAAAGGGTGAGCTTGACAGCCAGAGAGCCAGAAAGATACAAAGAGGAAAGAAAGAAAGAAGAGAGAAACAATACACATCTGGAATATCTGTCACATGGATTGTCATGACTCACCAATCTCTGCAGCGCAGGAAGGGACTTCAGGCAACAGCATCCACTGCAAAGCAGGAACTAATCTGGAGGCCAGAGAAAGCAGACATTTAAATGCATTTTAATGACACGTTTTTATTCATAATTTCATCATTTCAACTTCAGGAATGACTGCCACCAACACAGATAAATAGATTCAGGCTGTCAAGCATATAACCAATTATCACTGCTTTGACTGCCTCTCAGGTGAGCTGGGTAAACGGCCTGGCTGTGTGAGCATCACGCAGCGTCTGTTTATCATATTTCTTTACTCTTTTTCTGAGTCAACAAGTTAGACTAAGTTCAGTTTGCACAGGGAGAAATGCACCGCTATACCAAATGGTCTGACCTGTAATAATCTCGACAGCAGCTTGCCCAGGTGCCGCTCAGGTAATAATCCAGAAGATCCATGGAGGTAAACAGTGGGTGTCCTTCAGGAGTCAGGTGCTCTACTCCGAGACGTCCAGGCAGAGGAACAGAGGATGAAAACAGTGAGCTGAAATCCTCTTCCTGCCCCTCGTAATCCTTCAGCACAATGATCCCTGCAGGATGTTTCATCTCCTCCTCTGCATCTTCATTTCTCCTCCACACTCCTCTATGGAGGTGCTGCACTTCTGAATGTGGGGCTGGCCAGACGCACCTGCAACAGGACAACAGGTAAGAGGAGATCAGCAGCCTTCAGTGCCGGTGAAACCACTCTTTCATCCCTCTTCTCTCCTCAGCATCGACAACTCTGTCTGTTCCTCGGAGTGTCTCTGCCAAGAGTAGCCGGGCACAGCCGTCCTGTTTTGCCGCTCTTTGCCAAACACACACACATACACGCACATACACAGAGGAGAGTGTTGTGTTTTTTGTTTTTTTTTTTTTCTCAGCAGCCGAGCTAACCCTGAGCCGGGGCCCGGTCTGCCTTTGAGATGCTCTCTAGCCCACAAACACAAGACGGCTTTCATTATCTTGCCCGTCGCAGCGCAAGGCCTAGCTTCTAAAAGCTACTGATTTCTTTCTTCCCTTAGCCCCCTGCACAAAGGGAGGGCATTTTGTAAATTACTTGCTCGTTTCAGACCAACAAAAGGTACTTTCATTGAACCCCCACCCCCCCACCCCACTGCTCTCTCTCTCTCTATCCTCCCACCATTTGATTTTGCTCAAATTTGATTACAAGGCTTGAAAAAGGAGGGGAAGAAAAGAGAAGAGGAAATAAGAAAGCCCCACAGATGGCGTGTTCATTCAGTGCTGTGAATGGCTTTATATGGGCTGCCTTTATACATGTGGCAATCCAAAGACGCTTCAGCCGCTCCGCTAAAAAAAGAACTTGACAAAATTATTGGTTTGGCGGCTTTCTTACACGACTGACACGGGGAACTCTGAGAAAAAAAAAGCCTGCCGTCTCTTTCTTTCTTTCTTTCTTTTGCTCTCCTTGTCTCTGTACCTCACACTCTCTCTGGGTCGTACACCTTCATCAAAACAAACTAAATGAGGTTTGATTGTGAGAGGAAGTGTGTTTGCCTGCCTGTGTGTGTGTTGTCATATTAATATAACCACCTGCTCTGGCCTGACGCTAGGCCACATCCCAAGACAACAAAGTTGCATGTTCTGCAGAATGGACAGGAAGGACAGGAATTAATGAAATGAGACACACTCCAGCCATTAGATTTGATAATACGCCCACACATGCACACACACACACACACACACACACACACACACACACACACACACACACACCTCAAATCAAACAACTCAGACTGAACTCAAAAACATTAGCCAACACAAAGCGCACAGCGTTCTGTTCTCTCACAGGCTATAATCCTTTTTCCACAATGGACCACTCACTCTGCACTTGTTTTCCTCAGAAGGATAATTATAGGGCTGTAGTTACACACACACAGCTTTAGAGCTCACTTGCCGTCTAGCTAACACTCACACGCACATTTGCAGCAGAGGACTAGCCAGTGTAGAATGATCTATGACTTGTTATGCCATTACCACATCAGCAAACACTACAGAATGTAGGATGAAGTGATGGTCTGGGACCTGACATGGCCACTCTGGGTCAGAGAGACTAATGGACAGGAGTCAGGCAATTCCTGGACCACTGACCAGCCATCAGAGTCCAGGTCTCGGGATGTGTCATTTCATCGGTGGGATAAAATGGTAACCATCACAGAGGTCGATCGGCCAAAACAACTGGACATCTTTCACAGGCAGAAATTCACCCGTCAAGCTATACTGCAGCCTTCTCTTAGTTTGTCCTTCTTCCTGACATAAAGAGGATGTCATTCACACACTGAGCAGCAACTGAACTGTCCTAACACTTAGGAATGAACATCTGAGACGATGCAAAAAAAACAACTTGCGAATCACATCCAGTGAGTCAAAGAACAGGATCTTGGTTACGCCTGTCTGCTTTCAGGAATAACTTGAGCTGTAATGACGATTTCCACACAATTCCAAGACGAAGAGTCTACAGACGTTATAGCAGCTCTGTGAGGCTGGAATTAGGGACAGCAGTGCTTTGAGCTCAATGATAACGTCAGCACGCTAACATGCTCACAATGAAAACATGCTGATGTCCACAAGGTTCTGCAATGTTTACCAGGTTTGCTTATTTTGTTTAGCGTGTTAGCATGAATGCACAAAGCACAGCTGAGGCTGAACTTGCAGGTATTTGGTCATAAACTGAACCAAACTTGACCATATGGTGGGACTAGATGAAACATTAAGGGATCACCAAAGTTATTACAATTCATCAAGACAGAAACATAAATGTCTGTATTAAATTTCATAGCAATCCATCTACTATTAACTGATATTTCAGTCTAGACCAAAGTGATGCATCAATCCACTAACACCGCCAAAAGTCTATAACCAGCTGAGACTGTGTGCAAGCACAGCAGTAATATGAGCGACATGATGATGAGAATGCTAAGCATCTCCATGATGCTAACATGCTCAAAATGACAATGCTAATATACTGATGCTAAGATGGTGCCATTTTCACCATGATCACCATCTTAGTTTAGCATCTTAGCATGCTAACATTTGCAAATTAGCATTAACATGAGGCAGAGCTGAGTCCTCAGCTGTCAATACTTTGACCTGCTGGTGGCACCAGAGGAAAAGTCAGCTATTATAATTCATCCTGAGGGGAACATGGATGATTTCATGACAATCCATCCAACAGCTGTTGCCCTAGAAATAAAGTCAGGGGGGTCCGTAAAGTCAGTAGGATTCATCCTCTGAGAAACATGAATAGTTGTTGAGATATTTCAGTCTGGACCAAAGTGTGGACCCACCCACACTGCCATCCCTGCAGCCACATCGCAAGCATGGCTAAAAAATCTAAAATGATGCTGTGAAATTTAAAGAGGACCCAAAGTGCAAGTTACCAGCAGCTTATTTTATCAGACTGAGACTCCACTGTTGTCCAAAACCACTAAAACCACAAATTCCTTCATTGTAATTGAAGCTCCAAAAACACCAGTTTGGAACATTCCACAGGTGAACAGGTTCAGTGATAACAGGTGATAGTATCATGATTGGGTATGAAAGGGGCATCCTGGAAAGGCTCAGACGTTCACAAGCGAGGATGGAGTGAGGTTCACCACTTTGTGAACACATGATTGTATGAAGGAATTTACTGCATGGACTCGGGAACACTTTGTATAACCGTTCTTTTGTAAATGACTGCATTCTGTTTTTATTTACATTTTACACAGCGTCCCAAATTTTTTGTTATCAGGGTTGTAGGAAACAAGAGAAATTGTTTGTGCATGTAAATAGTTCACATAGGAAATGGTTTGTTCTGGTTGAAAATGCTGGATTGCATTTATGAATACGTGTCAGATAATGTATGCTGCTTTAGTAACTTCCCCGCCAGCTACCAAGGCCTGCACATTGAATGTGAACATCTACCAGGTACAAACATTTCACCTGAAGTTACTGAAACTGAGAAACACAGAATTCACCTGAACTCAGAGTAAAACAGCTTGTAGACTAATTTCCTTCCACTGGTGAATATTGTTTTAATACAACAAAACCAGGGTCTGCACAGACCAACCTAAACCATCACTCACACTCACTCACACACACACACACACACACACACACACACACACACACACACACACACACACACACACACACACACACACACACACACACACACGGAGAGCTTCAGAGAGCAGAGATATAAAGCTGTAAAATGCTGACAGGACAGAACAGCAGCTCTCACAGCTTCCATATCTATCACTTTAGAGATATTAGCGCTACCAGCCATCATCACCAGCTGACCCACATTACATTTTCCCTCCAACCTGTCTGATGGAGGTTCAGCACAGCACTGCATGAACACACCTTCCCAGAGATGCTGGGGTTTCCCTTTTTTTTTTTTTTTCTTTAAATGAGGACCATTTGATTCTGTTATTACTGATGAGGGCAGAGATTCCCTCAGTGGTCAGAGAACATTCATAATCAGCAGTTAGGTCTCCGTCCGCAAACCTGAAGTAATTATTGTCTCAAGATAAAAAAACGGAAAGCAGGGGTGAATTTTTTTTTTTTAAGGAGAAAATAAACTAGAGATAGAAATGACCTTAATATTATTTCTCTCTCTGGGCAATTCCAATAAGAGTATTCCATCGGAGGGTTTGATAAAAGGATTATGCGGCAAGCTTTATGCTGCTGGAGTCAAATCTGGATATGGAAGGAGAGCGGTTTGATTGAATAATTCTTGTTTCCTTTCTGCCAAGCTAGCAGTCCTCTTTGGGAAAAGTAAAAAATCAGCATTATGCCAGATTTACACATGTGCTCTGACTGTCTGTAGAAGTCTGCCTATGCTGTATGTCTGACTCCACCAACACGCCTGTCTGCATGTGTGACTGTTTGCATGTCTGAAGTAAAAACACACTGTGCTGCAGAATAAACACACTCTAGCTGCTGACTACATTTTAAACAAGCTTCATTACATAATGTCACAAGGGACAGTGTCCACAGATGTTGAAATGGCACAAACCTCTTTGGAAAAAAATTAATTGTGGTCTTCGTTTTCACCAGCATCAAGTAAGTTCAAGAGAACGTGTACTTGGCAGACCAAAAATCATACATTATTTCTCCTCACATAAAAAAAAAAAATCACAGTTTTATCATAAACGCACAAGATGAAAAAATATATTTTTTCAGGACTTGGGAGCATCCAAAACACTGATCAAACAAGCCTGAGAGGAAGTTTTCCAGTCATAAACTGGCACGCCTTGTAAAGCCTCGTATGATGTCATTCAGCAGTCAGTCCAACACTACGGGGAAAATATGTCAACTTCCAGTTATACGTGGAGGTTGATTGTCCAACTTTGTCTTTGTGTGTTAAATAACCCAGTTAATCCAATACCTCTTCTATGGCTCGCGACAGGAATAAGCTAAAAATCAGTGCGAGTATGAAGGTTGTAACAGAGATAAGGTGTTGAAAATTAAAATAGGTGGAATCTGTTGCAGTTTTACAGTGCACAGGGTAAAGCTGGAAATTCATTTAAAATCAGACAATTTCTGACTATTTTTAGAGCCAATTACAATACTCTTAATACATGTAACATGATTTATTATTTATATTGTACAATACACAAATGTGCTGTTCTAAAATAGTGGTTCCTGCAAGATAAAAGGAAACCACTCCCAAAAGAAAGACTTCTTTTTGGTCAGTCATAGTCACCAAGTTGGGATAGGTCAGCTGGTGTTTGGCATGATAAACTTCCCATTAATCCCATTAATGGATAGTTTTTTTATTTAAACTGTTAAAATAACAAAGCATTGTTCATCTGCTGTTATCAGGCATCATCAGCAGGCAGAGCGCGCTGCCGCTCAGGCGTTTGACCCCACAGTTTAGTTATCATAACAGGGTTGTGACCTCATGACCTGCAGTCATTACTGCTGCCTCCTCCAATCAGCCCTCCAAAGCTCTGATAAGCCCTCCGGGGAAAAGCAGGCTGCTGGAATAGAGGTGACATTAGATTTATGTATGTGTGTGTATTAGCAATGTTAGTGTGCATGCACGCCTCTGTGTGTGTGTGTATTCTGTCGTGTTCCTATACTTATGAGGACCAAGACACTGTCACGGTGATAGAAAGACGAGGAAAACCCACCAAAGTGAGTATATTCTGATACTGCTCCCCTCCTGAAGGGCTTAGTTTAGGATTAGCACTTTGGTTTAGGGTTAAGATTAGAATTAAGATGAAGCACAGGTGAGGAATGGGGTTAAAAATGAGGATGAAAATGTTGCTCAAACTTGTGTTTAGGTTGAACAGTGACTTCGGGGGGTGACTGACAGAGTAGTAGGAAGGTTTGGGATTGACAATTCAGGGTTTAAGCAATAGCCATCATTATGGATTTAATGTCAAATCAACAGCCCTAAAATGTCAGTGAAATCAATTTGAATACGCATGAATCTCAAGTCCAAATATGAATTTGTTAGGGATTTAAATAAGCTACTTTGGGGGGAATTTTTTTTTGCCTTTAATTGAAAATATCTGGTAGAGTTGACAGAAAATGAGGGGAGGGAGCAGGAGCAGAGACAGGAAACGAACATCCTGTCCGGTCTGCGGTATGGACATTTTGACCCCATAGCTCCACTGTTCTGATGCAGTGACGTCCTAAAAACAATGAAACTCACAGTATATGACACATTATGGACTTTTGTATTCTATTAAAAAAAGTCACATATTTGACAGCTGCTTTTTTATCACAAATTGTACATTTGTTTTGTATATATACAGAAAGGCCAGTCCAGCTTCTTCATTGTGCATCTTTATTTCCTCAGAAACGTCACATCTGGACAGAATCTATAACACGACTCGGACGGCTGCCCGGGATCAGCGTTGGAGGCCACGTCACATCTGTCTGAGACCAGACTGCCTCGTCTTGATCAGCACACAGTGATGAGAGATCAATCGCTGCTTCACTAGAAAGGGCTGTAGGTTCGATTTTCTTGGATTATCTAGAGACAGCGCTTTAGGCTGACTCACATAAAATCAACATTAAGAATAAGAGTGCTTGACTGTCCTCTTGTATAAGACAACAGCTGTAAAGCATCAGACCTGAATGTAGTCTTTCATTGACAGAGTTTAACATCCCGGAGTTGGGCTCTTAAAAAGGAAACATTAACTTCATATTGGTTTTATTGTTTACAATGTGCCCAATCCAGTGGCAGAAAGTAACTACGTCGATTTACACAAGAAGAAATTTGAGGTATCTGTACTTTGCTTGAGTATTTCCATTTCATAACACTTTACAAATCTAAACCACTGTATTTCAGAGGGGATCATTAGAACATTTTACTCCACTGCACTTATTTGACGGCTTTAGTACCTAGTTAATGCATAGTAGAGCAAGATCTTATATGAAGTGCTTATTTGACACACTGTTATACACCAATACTATATATAAAAGCTCAGATTAGCTCCACCTCGACCAAATGAAACAGTAAATGTTACTTACACATTCATGCATCTGTAGCACTAATCCAATAGTATATATTAATATAACACTCCTTGGGGCCATTTTCTTCATTGAGTGGTTTACATTTGATACATTTTGCTAATAATTATACATACTTTTACTGAAATATGTTTAATGCAGCCCTTGTGAGTACTTGTAATGGAGTATTTTCAGTGTGGTATTGCTACTTTTGCTTCAGTAAAGGATCTAAATCCTTCCACCTTACACTGAAGACAGAAACACAAAAAACTTTACTATAGCTGAAATGTCAGTCTGACTTGGATCAGCTCTGATATCGTAGGTGTAAATTTACAATAACGTTTACAGTACAGTATTAGAACATGAATGTGCAGTAGCACTCTACTGGGTGTGTACTTGTGTAAAACTGTTGCACTGAAAATGCTTTGAGGGTAAATATGTGTTGGGTCTGTCCATGGTGAGAGTACTTCTCCATAAACTCAGAGCAGAGTTTCAGTGGAGAGCTGCAGAGTACCAGCAAGCACGTGTTTGACTGACAGATGGAGGATTAACATGTCCCCATTCAATTCAGTTAAATACAAACAAAATGTATGTTTTCCTCCTCTGAGCGCCTCCCTGAGATGAAAAAAGATGTTCGGATATCGCTACTATTCTATCCATTTCTCCTTTCTTGCACTGCAAGTTAATTAGTCAACTAAGTGCAACTTACCCTGAGAAGATGTTTTTTTTTTAACAGTAATTTATTGATCATCATTGATTCAGGGGGAAAACATCAGACTGAATAGTGGTGAGTGAAGTCATTTAGCTTGTTTGAAGGGCCTGTTGCACGCAGAGCCTGCTGGTTACTGCCCCTCCTACTCTACATCTGTCTGTTACTCATGATGTTCACTAAATAACTGCTTTTATTAATGGTCTGGTAGAAATACTTAACATATACTGTATGCTTAAAATACTGGTATAAACTTGAGGCATCAATCAGTAACAAGTGTCAATCAAATTTGACAAATCTAACTTTGGCGATTGTGGGATTAGAAGGCTATTAAAATAAAAATAAATAATCGTTTGTATGTAGCTCAGGATTCAGTACAGAGTAAACCAGTAATAAAAGCCACTGCTTTGCTTTTGTTTAATTATGTTAAATGTTTAATGATGATAGCAGTGGGGAAGTTCTCTAATGATGATACGTTGTGTTTTCCTGGATGGTCAAATACAAAATCCACTCTTAGTTGAGTAACTTGGACATAATTCAGGTGAAAGATTTGAACAAAGTGACTGACACTGCTGTCAGTAGTTGTGAGGCTGCTGAAGGCTCTGACAAAATAAAGTGAAGCCCTTGAGTGCTTCCAGAAAGCACAGTGAATAGAGTGTGTTCTTTCTTGTTGTCTGTATTATGCAGAGAGGTGGAGTACAGAACAATATCAGTCCTTTCTCATGAACAACACACCAAAATACTGCTTTTCATCGCTCACCTTCAGTTTCCCATCTTGATACAAAATCTGAAATTTTGACCAAACAATTCCAAACTTGCACATTTTCTTAAAAAAAAAACCCATCAGTTTTTATACAGGTTCCTCGATTGACATAAAAAGGTGTTGAGATTTTTCATTGAACACTTTTCCTTACTGATGTTGAAATGTATTTTCCACTGGATCACAAATCAAAACAGTACTTGATGAAACTTCCACTTTAATAAGTCAATAGAAACCATTGAACACTAAATCTGTTTGCATAACAAGCTAACTGCTAATCTCATGTAACCACATCAATGAGCAAATTAAAGATCCAGATCATTTTAAGTAAGAAAATCTTTGGTTAACTGATGAAAGTATTATATTAAAAGCAGAATAAACAGGCTAAACAATGAAGACAATTCTAGGTAACATGATAAAAATGATAAATAAAGTATGACCATGTGTCAAGAAGCTGCATATATGTACAAACAAACCAGGTCAAAAAGGAAGACCACGCCTATTGGCGGAATTGAGTTGTTCTCATGAGGTCACTCCAGAAAATGATTGGTCAGGAAAATAATCCACTTGCAGGAGCACCAGCCATTAAAACCTGACCTGAGCAAACTAGAACCAAGTCCAAACTAAACCAGCAGGACAGGCGGAAAAGTGTCTTGTGTTCTTTAAATGAAGGGAAATTAAAGAGAAAGTGTTTCAGAATTTGTGCAAAAACAGCTGATGACAGCGTCACCATCTCTTCAGAGACCCAGTCTGAAAAACTTCCGATCAACTAATGGCAAAACTTTTAGCATCGAGTAAATGTTTCCATGAGGAATAAAGACGACAGCACAAAGCTCACTTTTTTATCAAAGCATACAGGTCACCTCAGTCCATGCACACATCAGCCTCCTCGGTGCGCGATGCAAATACAAAGTCTGACTGCAACTCACAAAACACAATCCAAAGCAGCCCTGCATGAATCAAAACTTAATATCATCCCTCTTCATCTCCTCCAAGCAGCCTCATAGTCTACCTCCTGAGTGGAGGAAAAAAAAACCCTCTCTGTCCCCAAAGTATCTTATTGTTATTCCTAATCACTCCTCAAAATCATAAACAATCTCACAACTTTTTTTTTTTTTTTTTTCCACCCAGCCCTCTCTGTTTATGCAGTTCCCATAAGGCATTGCCTTTTAGGCTCTCCGTCTCCGGCGGCAAAGATGTCAGGAAAACAAATAACGGCGGAAAACAAAACAAAACAAAGTCTCCTGAAATACCTTGTGGATGCCCAGAGGAAGGCGCTGGACAGACAGATGAGCAGATAGGTTTCCTCTGTCCTCCTCTCAGGCTGCCTCCTCTCTCGGCGTGCTGTGGAGAGTGACTGCTCACAGCCCGCCTGGCATATCTAATTAGAGCCAGGCTGTTGCCACTATCGGGCAGAGGATCTACCTCTCCAATCTCTCCTGACTCAATCTTCCCCATCTCTGATTTTCTTTTATATTTATGCTGGAATATTTAATTGTAGACAAAAGGTTACTCTGGGCTCTATTCATCGCACACAGGCAGAATAATCTCCTTTAAAAGGCTTGACATTTCAGGCTTTTCAAAAGGGGCTGAAAAAATTATATCCCCGCTTTTGTTAATCAATGAAGTAGAACTCCCCCGAACAAAAGAATTAAATTGCTTGGTTGGGTTAATAAAACACACAGAAATAGCTGCTTCCTGTGGGCTTTTGTGCCTGCCACTGGCTCCCCCATATGCAACCAGCACTGTAATTCCATATGATTTGGGGGGCAAAACTCTCATTTCTCCACACAGTTGGCTTTTTAAATCCTATTGAATGAGCAGTCTGTGAGGCTGGCTGATTGGGACCTCTTGCCTGAGCCTGGCTGCCTGGCTAGCAGAACAGGCTCTCTCCATTCAAATATGACTTCCACTAAGGAGAGACAGCGGGTCCACTACAATTTACAATTTCTATACTGCCCCTGCCTAAGAAAAACATTGTAATTATGCAAATGATAGGGGCAATAATTAGGCCCTTCACTGTCCCATTGTGTTAGCTTCTGTCGTGTTTCGGTCCAATGGTAGAAAAGAAGCAGCAGGGCACGTTTGGGTTTAAATAGCTCCTTACAGACAGCCTGCAGATGTTCACAGCATCTTCGGTCCTATAACTAGGCATTACCCTGAGCGAGGGAGCCTCTATATATGCCACTGTGGCAGCAGACTCTAGTTTAGCTGCGGGAGAGCTGTCTCTGAGACTGTCACTGCAACATACAGTACACTATATGTACACTATATATACTCTGTTGTGTCCTCCTCACTCTGTTTTGCCTGTGAACGCTACCTGGACGTTGTGCCTACTATATGAACAACTCAATTAGCCAGCGATTGCCCTGTACTGCATGTGCTGCACGGTAATCAATCTGTGTGAAGAAGCACAAGTTTGGCAGTCCACTTTTGAAGTCAACACGCACTGGTTCAAGCTTCTCAAATGGTGTAATTTTCTATTTTTCTCCATTTTACATCACTGTAAACTACATATCCCTGAGATTCTGACTTTAGGTAAGACAAAAACAAGCAATCTGAGGAGATCAACTTGGGCTGTGGGAATGGTAATGGCCACTCATGACCACTCCACTAAATATAACCTTTAAATGTGCACAAGCATCTAACAAATGTAAATAAGGAGAGCACAGAGTAGCTTTGAAATGTCCATACCTTTACAGTGAGCACTGATTTGGTCATTTCCAAGTCAAAAGGTGTCTTGAAGTTTAGATTAAGACTGGACTTAGTTTGGCTGATGACTGGACAATTTTAGACATCTTGGTTACATACAGTACAAACATTTCAACAGAGTCAATATCTGATGCTGAAACAACAGTTACTGCTCTACAGAGCAAAAACTCACATTTGAGCCATATTTAGCCAAGTTTCAAACTTGAAAGATTGCAAGCTGGAAATCACTTCAATCCATACAGGGTCACTTATAAATGCTTGAAATGTAGCATGTGGCCACATATTTAGCTCAATCTGAATCAACTCTCAGTGGTCTGACACAGAGTCTTGTACAAAGAGACAGCTAACTTAATGAATGGCATTCATTTTTATGTTGCATTCATTCTCAAATCTTTGAGATTTGATATCCAAATGTCCAATTTAATGGCCAAGAGAGGTTTTGAGGGGGGATGAGGGGGATGCCATCCTCATTGTTAGCAAAATGACCAAAATGTCTTGTCTGTCCGACTCATCGATCCTTTATCTGACTGAAGTTTCAGCAAGTTAGAATCTATGGCTCCGACCACGGCTCTGAAATAGCTGTAGCCTAACTGTGTATTGATAAATCCATGGTGCTGTCCGTGGTGCTGAAGCAGCAGACAGATTTGTAATTCCACCTTTTTCTATCAATGCTGCCCTTCTGACAGTTTTATCTACGATCCATAATATTCTCTCAACTATATACTGTAAATACTCCATTCCACTGACGCCTTTATAATCTATAGAGAAGTGTCACCTTCATGATCAAAGTCACAAGTGGCAACATGTAGTCTCAGACGATTGAGAGCATCATAGTGACACTGTGCTGACTATGATATTCCTATAATATTTCTGTGATCATTCAGTAGCATCTGTGCTGCTGAAAATACACTGGTAGATCAAGACGCCTCTGTAACTAAACAGGGTTGGACCATCCCCTGTTAAAAATGAACCAATCACTGACTGACTGCAAAGACATCAGTCTAATCATCTTCCAAACTTATATTTCTCATTTTAAAAAACAGTGCTTCCCATGCAGTTCCTTTCTGTAATCAGAGATGGATCCTGTATCATGGAACCAAATAAGGACATTAAAGCCATCATTGCTCACAAACTGACAGGACAAATGTATGAGACTTCAACTTGAACAGCTTAAACATAGTGTATAGAAGCTAACAAAGAGCTGACATTATTGGTCACCTTATCCATATGAGGAAAATGACTGCTTTGAGTCCCTGCACACCCACACAGGTGTAATTTGTCCCGCCCTCACAGTTGCAACAAATCAAAACAGCGTGTGAGATATGTCAATCAAGCACAGTCCGTACATGCTTCCCCAGGCCTGGGGAGAGCTCAACTACTGCAAGAGTATGTTTGAGTGGCCCATTGACTAAAAGGCAACAAGTATGCCACGAACATCATTACTGTGTCTGCTTTCTCCAAAATAATTCAATGGCCATGGGTCAGTGACTATAGTGATAGTATACTTATTCTGGTAATCCAGCAGGTATAAAACTGCTCTCTCTCTAACACATACACACACATTATGTTACATGCCAAGTAAAGAGTTGTGTAACAGACATGTTTTTAGACAGAATAGAATTAAGGAGGGGGGTAAAAACACACTGGTAATTCTGATGATTTACTGAAAAAAAGGATGACTAACTGGTAAAATGCCATAAATCAGCTAAATACTCACACACACAACCCCGTTAACCAAGACACTGACTGCAGAAGCCTGGCTGTGAACTCTGTGTTTTCCCTGCAGGCCCCCTCTTCTTCCTGAGGGACAGCAAAACAAATGTATTACACAACAGTTGAATTGACAGACATTTATTTTCAATTGTGTTGACTTAGAGTTTTAGTGTCACTCCTCTAAGCTTACTGTCTTCCTGTGACGGGGGACACCTGTCTGCTGTCTGTGATGGGAACTAAGACTTGGGACACCTGAAATCAGCAAAGTTTAAGAGCACTGTAAGATGCTAACACACAGAATTCGCTCATTTATTTGCCAAACCATAATATAATATAGGAGATAGCAAGCAAAGAATGTAATTTAAAAAAGAAAAAAAAACAAGCTTATTTAGAGTGGCATTAATAAAAGATAAAATTCATGTAATATTTTGTTTTGTTTGTTTTGTTTTGTGTGTGTGTGTGTAAACAGGAGATGATGATTTTCATCACAAGTAAACACAGGTGTTTTTTGTTTGTTTTGTTTTTTGTTTCACTTCTTAACCTACTCATTATTCAAGTATTTTTTCAGCACATACTTTTGTTCTCTAACCACTCTGACTAATTTTACTTATACCATATACTATAGAACTTTTACTTGAGTACAGTTTTGGCTACTCATACTTTACTCTGTATTTACATATCCTGCAATGAGACACTTGTGACTGCAGTTGCAACCATTTAGCAAAAGTTACACAGTAAATTTACTAGCTAAGTTATAGTTTAGCCTTTCCGCGGCTCTAAGCTGCCTGCAGTGCACTTTCAATGCTAACATTTGCTATCTGGCTAACGTAAAATAGCAGAACCGCATTTCCAGCTAATGTGTGAATGGTTGCAATTTACCAGTGTAACGTTAAGCTAGCGTTAACTAGCCACCATAAACATTAGCATTCTAGCCAGTTCAAGTGTGCAGTATTTCAAGTGCATACACTTGGTTTGCAAATAAGCATTCAGAGACACTGTGTTCATGTATTTTTGTTTACATTAGTTAACATTAGATAATTTACTAACATTTGCATTCAGGCTGACCACACAGGAACCCGAAGCTAGCTTAAGCTTAGTTGTCTTTCAGGTCAATACAATTGAAATAGTGGAATTAAACTCATTTACTTTTATAATTACCGCCAAAAAAAGTTCACGTCAACTTCCAAAGGCATTGCAGGTAAAGACTAAACGATAAAGTTTCACGGGAGGCGAATGAGGGGATGTCTATGATTTAAATAGTCTGATAGGCGGAGCTGAACGTTGAAGTCCGCCTCCTATGCCTCCCCGCGGGCTGCAAGTTGTACTGGGATAGAGCGACCGGCGCATGTCAAGTTTTACGACAATGCTCCGCCATTTCCGGCAAAAACAGAACGCTATAGTGAGGGAAACATGAGAGGTCAAAAGTTATGGTCCTGACTTTTATAAGAAACAGAACGTAACACACAGACATGGTAGGTCCAGTTTTTTACTTAGTGGAACGACAGTCTGGAAATGGTTGCATGATCAGTAGTCAGTCAAACAGCTCAATAGCATTCTTTCTAAGTGGCTAAGCTAACGTTAGCTGTACTCGTGCATAACCCAACAGGACGTGACCACACGTAGCTAACGTTTGATTTAACACTTTAATGCGAAATCAGATTTGCTCCACAATGACGCCACAGCCTGTTCGTGTGTCTTTTGTTTACACCGCAACCTCGTTATTGAATTGTTATGTATCTTTACAATGTGTCTCTGACCCTTATCCAGTCACCTCTCTGTCTGTCTGTCTGTCTCTGTCTGTATCTGTCTGCAGGCCAGTTCCATGGTCGCAGTGGGTCTGGCTCTAGCAGCAGCTGGATTTGCAGGTGAGTAACTTGGAGGAAATCTCAAGTTACCCATTCAGTATTCATTCATTTGCGCAATCTGCAGAACACTTGTATATAGACATTGTATGTTGTTTATCATTGTTGCTTTTTATATGTGTGTTTATATAGACATTTGTCTTTATCCAGTAGTTACATGTTTAGCTTTACCTTCCTTTGTTCAGCTTTGTCATCCTTGTTTTTGGCTCTGTCTATTTCAGTCTTCCTGTAAATTGTTCTGTGTGTACATTGAGAGCAACTGTCGAACGTCTTGTGCGTGTGTAAATATTTGTTCAAAAGCTGACTGTTACTCTGATCTTCACGGACAGTAAGGAAATGCTTCACAGAGGAAAAAAAGCTTTTGAAGCAGTTACAGGCTAATGAGCAATACAAACATGAAGCATAGAAAGTAAAAGACGGACCAGAAAAGCAGTTTTGTCCAACCACCACCGGAGTATCAGATACCTCACCTTACAAAGCGTTTTCCTGATGTAATACATAACAATGGAATGCAGTTTATTACACTGAACATCAGTTCAGACTATTTTAGCCTCTAGATATTTGATATTTGCTCCCCCTGGTCTTTGTCTCACAGGTCGCTATGCCATGCAGGCCATGAAGCAGATGGAGCCTCAGGTGAAACAGGCCCTTCAGAGCTTCCCCAAGACGGTAAGAAGTAAAACATACATCCGACATGTTTATCTCCAAATGCAAGTACGATGTGTGTTAGATACCTTGTGATCTTGGTAAAGATGAGCCAGCAGACCCATCATGGTGAGCTGTGAACTTCATATATGTCTGCAGGCTTTTGGAGGAGGATACTATCGAGGGGGATTTGAACCAAAGATGAACAAGAGAGAAGCCTCCCTGGTTTTAGGTGTCAGGTATGTGAACACTGTTTCCACCACCCAGCACCGGGCCCCCAGTCCACAGTTACATCCAGGGTCACATGGAGGTGATGGGATTGGGTCTGTGCTGCATGTTAACCTGTCCTGCTGTTGTCAGTTATTGTACTCCCCCACAGAAAGAATTTGCTAACCTGGACTATTCAGGCCGATTTTTACAATAATTATTCGCTGATGTGCCACTGCTCCTTCTTTCAGTCCCACGGCCAACAAGAATAAGATCAGGGAAGCCCATAGAAAACTGATGATCCTGAACCATCCAGATAGAGGTAAGTGGGCCTTAAAGAGTTCCTCATTTTGGTGGTCACTGTAGGTTACTGAAGTCCAGCACTGAATACACACTCACATTATTCACAGGTTTTACACTCAGTTCTAAACAGGAAGTAACTGAGGATTGTATTTGTTTGTGTGCTACAGGTGGTTCCCCGTACCTAGCAGCAAAAATAAATGAAGCGAAGGATTTGTTGGATGGACAGACAAAGAAATAGAAATGAAGACACTGACGAAGACAAACGTGATTCCACACTGATCTTATCCACAGACTGACTCGAGCGATTACCAGTCTTTTCTAACTGATTTTCTTCAATAAAATCACTCTGCACAAATTGTCAGTGGACGTCTCCTTTGTTGTCACTTTGTAGCTCAGAGACACAGACACGGGTTGGTTTTAGATCTACATGGAAGATCAAGTTTATTTAAGAACTACCTGCATACAAAACATATTGCACATCAACCAACCAGAGCGATCTTTAATAAAAAAAAAAAAAAAAAAAAAAAAACACATACTGAAGTTGACCCAACAAAAACACTTGGGATGTCACAACTCTCAGTAGTCCAAATTGTCATTTGTCTTAAAAGAAAACGCTAGTTAACGCATGTTTTAGTGTCAAGAAGAAAAAAAAAAAACATGTCTTGTTTTTGTTTTTTTTAAATACTGTACATTTTTTAAATAAATAAACCAAATAAATCTCCTTCCTTAGTGGAACAGTCATGACCAGTTTCCAGCCAGTCTGTGGAAGAACCATGAAAATGACATCATTGTCACCTGGGCTTGGTTTTCCAGAAACATCTCGACACCGGGGCTGTCTGCTTCTTACTGCTCAGACAGGATTTTAGCAATCGTGGGCATGTAAAAGGGGACATTAGCTGTAGGTACAGCAAACACGCTTTGAGTCTTCCGATGTAATTGGATTTCTGGGAGAAAACAGTACTCCGTATCCCTCGTCGTATTTGATTAAAGTGCCCAATGTTTAGCAATGAGATGTTTCCAGGAAACCCAGCGCTGATGGCTACATCTCTATCCAGCAATAAACAGTAACAGGCCAGTTTCCAGACTCAACTACAATCAACTTTTTAACAGAAAAAGTTTGTTTCAGTGCAAAGAAAACAACTCTTCTATTGTTTGTTTCTTTTCCAGACACGCTGTATTAACATTTCTTCTATGACTGAAGTGGTTGCATATTGAAAAACAGAAAGCAGCTAATGTCAAACTCCTCAACAGATATATATAAAGGATAACTGGACTCACTTTCCCCACAAACATTAAGAATGAACACACCTGATTTTCAAAAGATATGCCTCTGAAATCCTTTCAAGGTCTTTCAGTGTTTGCAACCACCAGCCTACAGCGCCGTGAGGGTACATACAGACCGAGGAGACGACTCATCTGGTTCACCTGCGGCGGGCGATGGGCACCACGTAACACGGAAACAAATGAAAAGATTTCAGATGGTGTGCAGAGCCAGGCAACAACATGTTGAATCTACTCTCAAGGCACAACAGCTGATCACATGTATGTCAAATATACTTGGGTTTTCCAACAAACCTATCTGCACTGTGGTACTGCTCATGCAGAATAATTAATTTACAAACTACTTCAGATGCACTAAACATCTTGAAAAAGGTTGTGGAAGCATCTTTCTGAGTCCACCTGCTAAAAGGCAGACGTTTTTTTTTGTGTGTTTTTTCTAAAACCCTGCTATGATATTATTTTTACCAATAAAAAAAGAACTGCTGCATTCATACCACAGTATGGGTTTGAGTGGAATCCCCGTCTGCATTTTATAAATACTGCATTCAGTCCGACCTCTTAATGAAGAGTGGACTGAAAAGTACAGTTAATTAGAAGTCTGTAAGTGTGTGTGTGTTTGACTATCTTTGGCAAGCTCGTACAGGAAGAACTATTGTACAAAACTGTAGTAAAATGAACAGTTGGACAGAGCACATGTGTAAAGGGGAAGTTAAGGGTCTGACCTCGAAAACCTGTGCAGTGGAACGAGTTTCAAATATTTGTAAAGTAAAAAACAGAACAGTACTTGTTGCATTTAAATGTTTCACTTTTAAGGCTGCTCCGGAGACGGGGACATCTGATCGAGCGCAGCCAAATAATTGAAAATATTTGAAACCACTTCCTCCGCTCAGGTCTGACTAGGAGAGTCCGTTAACAACAGGTTGTGGGTTGGAGTCCCCCTGGTAGGAGACTTTGGCGGGCCTCTCAGCGGAAGACCTCGGAGCTCTGGCGGCGCTGCTGCCCTCGCTGTCGCCAGTGTTGCTGTTGGAGCCGTTGGTGGCTGCCGGGGCAGACGGCGGGCTGTGCTCAGCGATGGTATCCACCTGACCCTGAGCGGAAATGTGGGACCAACAAATATGAACTGCTACCCGGTACCCAGCAAAAGAAAACATTTCATAAAACAGCATCTGCATTCATAGGTAGAAAGAATCCAGGTTAAATTATAAGGTCCAATGAGTGACAGTCAGAAATAAAGAACTTTTACTCAAAGAGGCTTTGTAAGGGTTTACTGTGGCCTGCCAAGAATTTGTTAATGCATGACAACTAAGTACTAACCACATCCTTGCTTGTCTTGGTGTCCTTGGTGGATGTCTGTCTGCTCTGAGATTCAGCTCTGGATATGTAGTCAGCCACGGTCACTGTACAGACGTGACAACAGAGAGAAAATAAACGCCGGTCCTGACATTGTCTGTTTTCGTTAAATAACAGAAGAGTCTGTCTGTACCCTGTCTGGCAGTCTGTAAGGAGCTTTTCAGCACTCTGAGTCTCTCCAAACAGCACTACTTTTTGCAGTTAATACTGGCCTAACCGGAGGCCATGTACGCTTAACATCCGATGCAACATCACAGAAAGGTTAGAGGTCAGGCTTACTATGACACACCGCACTAAACACTACTGCCATTAGTGTAACTGACAGCCAGACAACATGAAAACAAACCTCATTGCCTCGTTGTTAGTGAGCAAGTATGACACTTGTGGAATAATACAAGAAAAAAGGAAGGTGCAGACTTTCATTTTGCATGGCAAACCAGCAGGGACAGGCAACCAACTACTTCCAGTCATTTAGTAAAAGTCAATGAGGAAAACACTCAGCACTCAATGATCACATAATTAAGGACATCTCGCTGATTTTACAACGTTTTGGTTTAGTATGTTGTTGGTGGCACACGGACAAACACCAGGCCTGGTGCACAATCTTTTAGCCAAGCCACCAGGAGTACTGTTCAGGTGAGGGAGATGCTGGCAGTTGCTATGGTTACCTGGCTGCCTCTCCTCAGGCAGGCGAACGCGGCGGCGTCGACTACGGTTACGACGCTGAGGTTTAGCTGTGGGGTCATCTGGGGATGTGAGGCCATCACAAAGAGAGGGATTTGGGGCTTAAATTGCCTTTAAAGAGACGTGTCTTTGAACTGCACTCGCTCCTTCTACACTTAAAGTGGGAAATGAGGCACTGCTGCATATTCTGGACCGCTCTGACAGCTAAAAACAGCACTGTAGTTCTATGACACACTTTCTGCTAAAGTCCTGACCATTTTGTGACCAATGTACTCTGAAAACAATGTTTTCCCTGCGTGCACTGTTGGAGCTTGTGTGCACATGAAGACTTGTAAAATCATGTATCCAAATGTGACTTCCCTACCTATTCCATTTTCACTCATTGAAGCATTGTCCGACTCGCTCATGCCATCCATCAGCGTGGCGTCCTCGTCTGTTCTGCGTCGTCGAGATCTTCTGCGGCGGTTTGCAGGCAGGTTGGACTCGCTGGCATCTGTATCGGCAGTCTGGTCTGTCTCTGTGTTTGTCTCCAAGGCTCCATAAGGATGGTTATCCTCATGATCCCGAGGACCCGCTGCAGAGTTACATCACAGTCACAGCAGATAGGTTATACCTCAAGTGAAATTACCACAAGACTTTACAAGACATAAACATTTTGTGTCCCTTTCTTTATATCCTAAGAGTGAATTTTACCAGAGCTGCTGTTGTTGTATCCTCCTCTTCCTCCTCTTCCTCGTCCTCCAGTCCCTCCTCGGCCTCGGCCAGGTCCAGGCCTCCTTCGACCGTCTCTTTGTGGACGTTGGCCTCTCTCCCTCTCCCTTCAAGTCAGACAGTCATTCAGTCAAAAAATCAGCTAATCAATGAAACACAATCTAAATCTTAAACATAGACATACTCAGTGCTGAAGTGGAATAGATGCAGGACAGCCATCTTTGGGTTTGATAGAAACAACTCACCTGTCCTGGTCCTCTCCAGCAAGGGACCAGTCACTGAGCTCATCCCTGCGCTCTGAGTCTGTCTCAGAGGCGTTGGACTGCTCTGAGTTGGTGCCTGGAAGAATCAAGCAAGAGGGCAGAGAGACAGACCCAGAAAGGTCAGGACAAACTGTTAACTCCACAGTATCTGACAGCAAATAAGTTGATTTTTTAAACATTTGATTTTAAAAGGTGCCGACCATATCCAGTGCTGTAGCTGTGTCCTCTGCGCCCACGCCCTCGACTGTTGTAGGAGCGAGTGACGTGTGAGGAGGACGAGGAGGCATTAGCACTCCCATCTGTGTTATACCCCCCTCCTCCACCTCCTCCTCCTCCTCTTTCCCCTCTCTCTCTGTCAGCTGGTCGGTGACCCTGGGTGATCTGACGTAACTGTTCATCAATCTGCATCCTCTCCAGACGAAGTTGCTCAACCTCCTAGAGGGGAAAGAGAAAAAGGGGAAAAGGAAAGAATAAAGAGAAAGAACAGAAAACAGAGAAAATTAAAAAAAAAGATGATTAAAAAACAAGCAAACAGAAAACATGAGTGTACTTCTGTGTGTTTGCATTTTTGGAAAATCAAGCAAAATCACTGAAAACTGCAGTTTTTCTTAAGAAGGGTCAGCACGGGATACACATGCATAATCATCATACACACATCTACATCACATCCAGTGTGCCTTGTGCTGCTCATTCTGAATCTTGCTAGGCTGCCTCTCTGTGTATAATCCACAATCTGCCTCAGCTCTTCCTCTAGCTGCTGGCCCTCCATAAGAAGCTCCAACATGTCCTACACACACACACACACACACACACACACACACACACACAATGCAAAACAAATGCACACAAAGCACCAACACAGCACAAAACATGCAAACAGCACAGGACACACACATACATAGGTAAGAGTGCAAATTGTACACACAGTGAAATACACACAGCAGAGCAGCAAAGTAATTAAATATGAGAAATTTAAGATAAGATAAAACTTTACTGATCCCACGCCAGGGAAATTAAGTAGTTGCAGACAGCAAAGTGTTAAAAGACAGGCAAAAAAGCAGTGTCTTAGAATGTTCACAATAAAAGAGGACACACCATTAAAAAATCAACTATGTATATGTACGTTATGTACAGATTATAAAAAGACTGTTGCCATCTTTATGAAAATCTATCAGTGCCATATGTTGAACTGCACTTGAGAAAATGCTGAACGGGTCAAACATGGATAATAAATACAGTCGCTGTACTATTGCGGAGCTGAAAACATGTATATAAAAAACAGTGAAAATTGCCCAAAATGTAATGGATGTGGGTATATATTAGCATAAATAACAGCAGTAGTAGTAGTAAAACTGTATGGCATTCACAATTAACACTATAGATTGAAAATCTAAAAAATCAGGTGGTATTAAACTGGTTGGTCAATATTGAGAATTTCAAGCTGAATAACTGAGCTATTGGCCTCAAAATGGGATAAAGATTTGTTGTTTTTCTGATGCAGCAACATGCTGCTTTAATTTATTTACCACAAAACCCACAATGTAACCAATCAATCACTGTCATCCTGTGAGCTGAGTCTGACAGATGCCCAAGCTTTTCATCCTGTCTTCAATTTAGTGACGGCGTAGTACCCACCCATGAAATACATGGCTTCCTCCCTGAGGGTTAGTATTTCATGTCATGAAAGTGTATAAAAGTTTTATGATGTTAGCAGAGGCTTTACTTCAGGTAAGGCAGCTGCTGCCACTAAAAAAATACTGCTGTATGGGGAACCTTGATAATCCTTGTATTTACTGCATACTACCAGTAAGTAAGTATATACAATATAAGTCAGTATTTTTGCATTTTGTATGAGGTTTCCTAAGGTGCTTATTATTCATATTAAGTCATTTATAATTATTGGTTTTCCCTACTTTCCTATAAGGAATCACCTCATTCGAGTATACGCACAGCACAACATCAAAGCAGTGTCACTGGTTAGACTTTCTCAAAGCTCATGAAGCACTGTAGACATGCTGGTGGCCAAGTGCACGCCAGTTAGGGCTTAAGCATGCAGATCATTCCAACATGTGTCCATTGTGCCACGTCATGCTGCCAATGAATCAAACACTTGGCCAGGACATGTATTAACAGGCTGCCAGAAATGACTGTAATTTGAAGCTGTGGCATTGAGTGAAAGCAAAGAATTGGCAACAGGGATAGACAAACCTGCATCAAAAACAAGCCACACACACACACACACACACACACACACACACACACAGGTATCCTTACATTGAGGTAAGAGATGTGGTACTCCAGCAAGACCTGGACATTGCCAATACTCTCCTTAGTGCCGACAAAGGTGAATGGGACCATTCCCTGTGTCAACAAAACACAAGAACACACCAGACATGTTAGTATGGGACTGAAGTGGAAACCAAGTGTCATTTATAGAGGGCTAAAAAAACAGTCGACACTTATCAGCACTCTACAGCAGCATTATCACTGGCAGTAAACATGTGGCAGTAGCAGGCTTACTTCCTGTCGGGGCTGCTTGGTGTCATTGTCTCCTTCTATCCTGACCCTCACCACGCCAGACTTGTCCACAATCTCCTGGATGACCTTCCCGTTCTTTCCAATCACTTTGCCTGGGGAATGAGAGCAGGAAAAGGATGCAAGTCAAAAAGATGATGACCTAATGACACTGAAAGCAAAATGCAGTAAACAACTGTGGTGTATGAAGGATTCCTGCATTTTGAGAAACTGTATTGTCATTCTAGGGGGTTTTGTTTTCCTCAACAGTTACTTTATATTGTAATGAATATTGGATGACTGTCTTGCAATGTGTCACACACACAATTGTCTGTAATGTAGTATCACCATCATGACCGATGTGTAGAGCATCACATTCTCAGCAGTCCTGTGACTGTCTAGTTTCCCAGCTGTAAATATTTGTGTCTACATACCAACAAGGTTCCTGGGCACCTGGACAGAGTCCTCCAGAAACTCCAGGTAGTTTCTGGCCTTCTTGACTGCCTCTGCTGACTGAAAGACAGTAAGGTTTACTTACTTACTGTTACATGTTCAACACAGTGTAAACACAAGTTCACTATGTCCACGCAGTATCATCTCAACATCTGTGGCTGTTAAGACTCACGCTCATTCATTCATTCCTTTCCCCATCACTGAAACACTCACACCTCCACCAACAGTCAGGCACACAACACCCTACCTCTCCATAAATCCTGAAAGTGCCAGTCTCCTCATCCAGCTCAATGGCAGTGACACCTGCAACTTTGCGTGCTTGCTGGATGTTGCTGCCATGGCTGCCGATTGCCAGGCCCATCAGATCCGGTCTCACCATAAACTCCTCCTGGAAGGACGACACCAGCTGCCGAGAGCTCTGCACAAACAAGCACAAACACAAGAGCACAGTCTTTAGTTAATATTCTTAAGAATCAGTCTTCAGGTTTTAATTAATTCACAATTCCTTGAACCTCATTTCCATAACCAAACCTGACAGATATCAAAAATTAGAAACCCAATTCCAAAAAAGTTGGGACCATGTGTAAAACGTTAATAAAAACAGAATGTCACCATTTCCAAATGAACCTTTCATACCCAATCATGATACTATCACCTGTTACCAATGAACCCGTTTACCTGTGGAATGTTCCAAACAGGTGTTTTTGGAGCATTCCACATCTTTCCCAGTGTTTAGTTGCTCCTGTCCCAACGTGTTTGAAACATGTTGCTGCATCAAATTCAGAATAAGCTGCCTTTGTGACCTCGAGGTCACTGTAGTGACTAAACCATGGTGATCTTGTTAACAACTGACCTCCAGGTGCTTTGTGGCCTCATGGTTGCGTGACATTAACAGCAGCTTGGTCCTGATGCTACGCAGGTGCATGTCACTCAGCAGAGACACACGCTTCACTGTAGTCTCATTCATGGACTGGACACATATACACAAACATACACACACACACACACACACAGAAAATAGAAGACACAATTAACATATGTTGAGCTTCTTCCTTGTTAATGAAAGCTAGGAAAAAAGGAATAGCTGAGTTGTCCACTGTACAAACATACTTGCTGGACAAAGTTGTGACATATCATGTAGTAGTGTAGACATTACCACAATCACGAGTTGGCTGGTCTCAGGGCAGTATGAGATGCGACAGGCTCCCACGGCTTTCTTAAAGTCCTTGTGGACGTTCTCACTCTGGCACCTGGAATATGAGAAACATGTACTACTTCAAACTTCCCATTAGGAGTGGGTGATATGGCCAGAATTTTTTATCATGGTACACAGAACTTTATATGACGCTAAGGGTATATGTCAGGGTATATTAATTGTTATGTACATTGGATTAAGAAATGGTTTAAAATAACCAAACAACATCACATTTGATTATGTTCTTCTTGTATTTGGAAATTTTACAGAAACAAATACAACTGTCTCACATGAGACAACACCTGATTTAAACTAACTTTCTTTCAAAACGGAAGCTTTAAGACTCCAAATGAGAGCAACAGAGAAGCAACAGAGGTGCATTACCACCAACTGTCGCCCTCAGGTCACATGAGAATGTGATAAGTAGTCCTGCTGCCCAAATCATGTGATCTAGTGAGGCAGTTGGTATGTATACCAGAGACACTAAAGCCGTTTTCTCAGCAGTATCAGGTCCAGATATTGCCAGAGTTGCTCTTCTACACGTGTAGCACATTTGTCACGCATGTGTCACACGCATTTTTACTTCCTGGAGACACACCTTTTGTTTCGGCGAAGGTTGGTGCCTAAACCAAAGCGTGCAGGAAGAGGAGGAGGACTCCTCCATAATGATTACTGTTTTTGAGTGGGTATCAATAATACATGTACTTGAACGTATCTGCAAAATCAACGCAAGAGTGGAAAGCAATATATAAACATCCAGGAGAGAGTACGAAGAAGCTACACTTCATGCAATGTCATCAACACGCCCTCACACTCACTGTGGAGCAGGATAGCAGTGCACACACTGGATGACAGCGTGTAAATACAGCTTAAAGGATTTTAAGGGTAGTGCAACGCTCTCAAAGTACAGACAATATGTAACACCTCCACTCAACAATCTACTGTATGTATGCATGTAATTATTAATTACAAAGAGAACAAGCATGTGAATTGTTCCTCTGTTATGATGTTTGTGTAAAGCTGCTGTACATACGCTTCTTGTAGATCCTGAGGAACAGGGACACTGCACTTGTGAAAGGAGTTCTTGGTGATGGCCTTGTTAGGGTTGACTGGACGCAAACGCTCAAAGGTCACGATCTCATTATAAGTGGCGTCGCAGGCTGCATACTCTATCACGTAGAACTGGAAAGACAGACAGGGGCACTGTGTAAAAAACCCACTGATATCAGAATTAATTAATTTTAGCACATTGTTTATGATGCATTTTCACTACAGTGAAAAACAGGATTGAACTAGCACTTTAATAAAACAACAAAAAGAGCATTTTAGCCACATAAGCATTCTTCACTCAATGGTTTGCTATTTGCCAGGTATTATACCACCAACATTGTGAACATTCATTTTCACGTAAATGCAGAGAGTATTGTTCAGATACTTGTACAACAATACTTACGTCTCCCTTCATCATGCGGACTTTAGCCAGCCACCAACCACAAGGCTCCTGATCATTGGCTCTGGACAAAATCTGATGGGAGATTGAGACAGTGTGAGACACATACAGAAAGGAAAACCCAGAAGGAAACCAAAGAAAGCAAAGAGAAAAAGAGAAGTCTGTGTCTTCTTCACCTCCACCTCCTCGCCCTCTCCAATGTCCTTCTTGCCGTCAGCAGGCGGCGGCATCCTGACATCACTGAAGGGCACCTGGCGCTCTGGCTGCCAACTGAAAAAAAGGAGCATGATTTCTCATCTTGGCAAAACATAGCAGTCCTATATTTGCCTTAAAAATTTCAACTTGTCATGTATTTCACGAAAGAAAGGAGAGAAGAGGAGACTCACTTGTTCTCAAAGGCAATGGTGAGAGAGTCATTGTGGACATCTTTGACAAAGCCCTGTGGGGCAGACATAGACACAGACAGGGGTCAGATCAGACAACTGGCTGAAATGAAGTGCCACCTTTTTAAAGTCCCCATCCACTCTAAAATGTATTTTTCTTCTTGTTCCTACAGCTGAATGCTTGAGCTTCACTGTGCAGAATGATGTCTGTGCTGTTTTCACATTCATCTACTGCCAATCCTGGTCCAATATGCAATTTACACAAGTGTGACATGGAAACTTGAAGCTTCCAGTATGTAAATACTGAGGAAGGAAGGAAAGCAAATTCTCTCCTTTATGTATAATATAAAATTATTAAGAGGTGTGGATTACAGACACTTGGTTTAAATGTACAGACGCTCACTTGCAAATTTGAGGGAGGTAAAGTGCAGTTGAACGCATATTAATACCTACATTTGGCCTGTAATCTCACTTGTTAGTCAGTGTGAGTTAAAAACTAATAGTGGCAAAAGCAGACAACAGTTCCCAATGAAGATCATTACACAGCAAGTTCTGTTGATTATCAAGGGAAACGGAGACATATTTCTGGAAACGGACACTGCTCTTCGGTTTTTAATGGCACTTTTCGGTGCTTTTGGGAATAGCACACAAAATTCCATTCAACCCTGTTGTAACTGGTTGGCAGCATGAGTCTCAACAGCAGACATCTTAAAATCTGGGCAAATACAACCTCAAACCTCATACAGATAGTATGACTTTCTCACTGCTCTATGCCATATTCATGTAAACTGAATATCTTTGTATTGGTCAGACAAAGCATTCAATCTAGTCTACTGTCTTTTGCAGAACATAAATAGACTTCCAAGACTAGCTGTAAATAATGTTTCTGACTGGCCATCTTGTGTGAGGGTGGGGTGTCAGTGAAATAAAAAATGAATGGAACCGTTGAATCACAAAGCCAAATGCTGCAACTCAAGAGGTCCAGGTCCAGCCCGGGTTGCTGGCAACCAAGGAAGTGGACAAAGTGACTCATGAGACCAGGGGTGGGTAGATAGAGAAAAGCAATGAGGCCCGTGTCAAACAGTAGCAAAGGAGTCATTTAAGGAACGGAGGTGAGGCACAGGAAGGAAAGGAGTCCGTGTGGCAGAGAACATGAGAGAAGGAGAGAGGAAACACACAGAGGAGATGGGACTGTACAGGCAGCAAGTCTAGAAATAGCTTTTTAAGTCCATGGTATCAGTGACCCACTCATGCCGTGCCAGCTGGTCGGGATTGACAAGGAACAGCTGGCTCACACATACACATACAAAAAATAGCTTAGGCATGATGAAGTATCAAATAATAGCTAGCCGTAGAGAAGGTGCCGTTAAACGAGAGCTCCAAATCACTGTCATTACTAGCCACGGTGTCTGCAAAATATAACATCCTTTAATAAGCTACTCGATTAAATTCTGTCGGATTTCTAATAGCTTTACAAACAGTTACACTCCTCCATTAACCGAATACGTGACACAGACTTGCAGTCGGCTGCACGGAACGCCATAACATGACGTCTAATCACAATTTTACTTGAGCTACATCTTTCGACGTCAACAGTTAGGCAACTAGCAAGTTAGCTAACTTTTAGCTCGAGGAAGCTGCAACCGAACGATAAACTAAATGAGTAATAGCACTAATTGGTTATACATTCCAACTATCGCAGACAAGATCACGTCTCCTGAACTCACCAATATAAAAACAGGTCGCTAATAAGTGTCAGTTGGCGACGACTTGCGAGCTATGCTAGCTTAGCCAGCTAATGTTAGCTAGCATTGCTCGTTTAGGCTAATGGCAAGCGGTTAGTGAGTTCTGACCAGGACAGGAAGTGTTGTCGTGCTCCTACGAGACTTCAGCTATAATACTGTATCGTGTAACAGGCTATCCTGTCTATTGCTGAATTGCTAAACCGGTATTTACCTTGTAATAAGCCCCGTTGGAGCCACGGACCTCCACCGCCAGTTCTTCCATATTGGACACGCAAAGGATGTTGGGACGACAGGTGCTCCTTAAAGCATCAGGAGTCAAGTCTGAGGACTGAGAGGTGACTGTCTGCTTCACGGCACAAGTATGTGTACTGTTGTGCTTGCAGTCCAGTGGAACTCTCTAAATAACTTGATTGTTTCCTTACGCCGATAATTCAGCAAAGCATCGTCACAATCTGTGACTAACAGCGGTGGAAATTAATTAGGTACATTTACTCAAGTGCTAATAGTGTACTGTACTTAATTATTTCCGTTTTCTGCTACTTTACACTTCCATTCCGCTTCAGTTCAGAGACAAATATTGTACTTTCTACTCGACCACATTTATCTGATAAATAAAGTTATTAATGTATTGATCCTTGGGTTTGTAAAGTAATGAGCTCCAACTGCAATATTGAAGTAATGAACACATGACTGCATTGATAATTAGAAATCCAATAATAACATATATTATTCTGAATTGGACCATTTTACATTTTACGTTTGGTACTTATTTATATTTTGATGCTTGTACTTTCACTGAGGCAAAAGACCTTAGTACTTCTATTCCTGGTAACTAAATTTACTCATTATACCATCTTGTACTATACTTGAGTACTTCCATTGTATCCTACTTATAGCTTATAGCAAACATGACATGTATGTATGTATACTGTCAATTTATACAAATAAATAATAATTGGAAATTTAGACATTTAGAACAAAGGAAGATGCAAATTACAAAGGAAATTACGAGCAGACATATATATAGAATATGAAAGGGGGGAGGAACATGTATAAACTGTACTAAGGGGTGCATCACACACAGAGAGTAGCAGGTAGCAGTCAATAGCAGTGGATTTTGTTTGAGGCATACGGTATGATAACAGTACATGATATTAATATGTGTCAGCTAGAAAGACTGATGGCCACAGGGTTGAAGGGTCTCTTGTGGACATGTGGTGCACCTTGGTGGTGTCAGTCTGATATCACTTCTGGTGGTCATTCAGAAAAGCATGAAGGGTGTTGAGAGGAACAGTGTTGTCCACGATGCTCTATAATCTCAAAACATATAAAACAGTTAAAATGAGCTCCCTTTTTAACCAGCTTCAAACGTAAAATGCTGTTAATGCATAAATGCATCCTGTATGAAAATCTAATGAAATAATATACGTTGATAAAATGGGTCATTCCTCTACATAATGACTGCTTATACTTTTGATCCTTTGGAGACATTTTGCTGATAATACTTCCATGGTACGGTAATATCCTGAGTGAGTATTTTTACAGTATTTTCTTGCAAAGTGTCGATAAGAATATGTCATAGTAAGCATAGTTTAATATCTAAAAATGTCATTCAAGGCATTTTTTTGTCTTCATTTCAAAGCAGATTCTGTCCCAACAAACCTTGGCTTCTCCGCCTATTATGGATTCCTTGTTTGATTCAAATGATTTGACACAGTATCTTTTTGGATTAGCACCTTAAAAGTATCCACCTAAGGTTTAATCACTGTCAAACTTAAGCCATGGGTAGATTTTGTGGTCTATCTCCAGTATTAAACCTCCTATTACATCTTAAAATGCTGCCTTACAGGTGATGTGATACAGTGAACAGTGAGGAAAAATCACAGACTGGACTCATCCTTTGTCATGTTCTGATGAAGCAAACTTCATGTTCTTATCTCAAGATGGAAAATGAAGATGGAGACTGCACCTCACTGCTCTGTTTTAGGTCAGTGAATCCCTGCGTGGTCATTGTAAAGTCAGTAAGTTCAGAGTCTTACTGAGTGATGACATTTCAGTCTTCCACGATGACAGCAGCTGCACCCACATGGCGACTGGGATCACTGATGAGCATGAAACCTGTGGGAAGCCTTGCTCACGTGAAACCAACCGGACAACAATTAGCAGTGATATGAGAGATTTTGAAGCCGTTCCCAAGACAACAACCTTCATCAGAACAGTAAATTTGTTTTTTCATATATCAAACTATTTTAGCACCATGTGGAAAAAAGCCCTATGAAGACAGTTAATGTCAGTCAATAACTGTCAATTCCCATTACTGTGTGACTGACATGTACAGTAGATGTGGATGTACTCCTGAAATACAATAATATGACAATCACTGCACTCAACCTTGTGTATCTGCTGCACTAAAACCAGCAAATCTACCATCCTGAAGGTTAAACTGTTTCACATTCATCTGATGTGTCTTTATTCTTTTGTTCTACAGATGACTAACAAGCACAAACATTTCAGCTGATGCTCTGCTCAGTGTGCAGGCTGCAGTAATGTAATCTACCGTATTGCCTTTTCATTTTGATTTCCTCTCAAAATGAGCCAGGTTAAATATCCAGGTGATGATTTGTGACTCCAACCTCATTCGATCCTTCATTCATTCATCAATGCAGCATCAAAAGTTGGACGTAGGTGTTTGTCAGAGGCAGTCAGTTCAGCCAGGTGTATCGTCCACTCACATTCACAAATTCTTGGATGGGGCTGCTTTCAGATACACACACAGTGAGCGTAGTAGTCATTCAAACAGAGAGCCGGGCTCGTCAGACCTGGCTCGTCTTTTAGAAACAACCACTGTGACACCTAGTGGCCAATAGTTAACCTCCTGGGGACAGTTACTCCTGTACATCCGATAAGTCCCCTGATTAGGCACCACCATGAGACTGCACCGGAGATACAAGCTCAATGGTAGAACTACAGCGGTTCATATCAGTGTCAAATGAAGCCGAACCCAGGTTTGAAAATGCAGACAACAGATAGCTTTGTATTACAGGACTTAAAGTGAGTACTTTTGGATTTGTTCAGTGTAACCTGTCAAGTTGTGTTAGGCCAGGTTGGACTGAGAGCAGTTTGGGAAAGTCACACTGACTTGTGCATGCTCATAAAAGCAGGATGCTCACTTTCATGACCAAAAAACTGATTAAGCTGAGAGAAGTTTTCACAGGTGATCACCCCCCCACCACCACCACCACCAGTACCAAAATTCAAAACAAATGACTGGAAGCAGTTATCAATGTCAAGTCATGTATGTCTGCTGATGCTGTAGATGATTTGAGCAGTGAATGTGTTCATTTTCGATTGTGACTGATTGAAAAACAGACTCATTTTTCATCTTTATGTCAAACTCTCTCGGTAATCCATATAGACAAGAACCACTGACTCGGCCTTTAAGGAAGTTTACGTATTTCCCTGAAGGTGTTACACTCAACAGGTATGGAGTAGATAAGTGTTGTTTTGTCCCACTCTTTTTGTTCTCTCTGTTAATATGAGGAAAAATGATTTGCCACAAAGGAGGCATGTGACATTCCCAACACATAACATTGTCATAATTGCCATGTTGTCATTTACAGCATGACAAGCATTTAACTTTATAATACCTAGACTGTTGTTTATTACACAACAACCCCAATACAATTGGACATGTAAGACAAGAAAAGAAACACTTATTGCCAAGCAGCTGAAATGTGGTCAAGTACAATTCAATTAAGAAGAAAATGATTAGATAATTAAATAAAGATATACGTGAATGAGCAAACAAGCACACACTGGTAAAGATTCAAAAGCTACATTAATGTAGCCACTATCATGAACACATAATACAAGAGGAACATGATGTCATACTAAAAGCACATGACAACATATCTTTAAGTGACACTGTGCAGCATTTAATCATATAGATGTAGATGAGATACACTGTGATTTAGATGTGAAAGGAAATAGCATAAAACGTTTTATTGTTTTTAGTCGTGTCTGTTTTAGCGCGGTGGCTGCTGATCTCTGTCTTTGCCACTTACAGTAAGAATGAGACTGCGACGGCGCTCGACAATCACATGCAAAGAAAACCTGAACAAGCATACACTTCAGCATGATGTCAACGCATGTACAAAGCTTGAAAACAGGAAGGGAAGAGTGCTGCACAACGAAATCAAAATGAATTATCACGCAACAAAAAACAAGAAATATATATCTTTAGGCATGTTTTAAGGTATCTTTTGATGTATTCTGACAATGTAATGAAGCAGAGATGAAGACAGCGTGTCCCTGTAGTGTTTGCACGGTGTATTATTCAGAGTGTGTGTGTGTGTGTGTGTGTGTGTGTGTGTGTGTGTGTGCGCAGCTCTGTGGTGAAAATATTCTGCTTGGTCTGAAGACATTACCACAGACCCTCACAGTCTGCCTGATAGTCTGTTCTCACGTTCTGATTTAAACCAGTTTACCAATTCCATTATGCTAAGCCCAAACACTGGTTGGGAAATGATGAACGATTATGTGAAACACATAATCTCCCTGCTGCACCATCATTGCAATATGACAGCCAAATTTCATTCATCCTATCCAATTTCTTCCTTATTTAAGGAAAGAAAATTACTGGTCCCAGTAATCAGATATGTAGCGAGGCTGTGTGCAAGAGTTAAGCCCACTCCCATTAGGCTTTCTGCCTTGCTCCTGCTGTAGTCAAATACATGCGCGCACACACACACACACACATACACACACAGAAAGACAGATACACATGTTCCACATGTCTGACCCTCCTCAGCTCTCACATCCCCTTTCACCCGTTTCAAGGACCATTATTTGGCCTTGATATATTCTCTACAACATCATCTGTTAGCGATGCCAGTTTGAAACACAGTGTCTTTTAAGTGGTTTAGAGAGCTGCAGACAGGCACACACACACACACACACACACACACACACACACACACAACACACACACTCCTCTCCTCTCTCTTCTGAAAAAGGTCTGCACAAATGTTCTTTTTCCAAACAACAACATCATTTTTAAAATTAGGCTGAATAAGATAAGAATGCAATTTTGTCTTTTTGCCTGTGATTATCCTCTGACAAAAACCAAGTGTAATGACGGGACATTATTTGGCACCAATATTCATTCCTTCTCTCTCTTTCTCTTTCTATCACCGTGGAACAAAATCACCAGCGAGCTGCTATATTAAACACCATGTAATTTATTGCTAATAGACTCTGGATATCAGAGGCTCTTAGAAAACTCCAGTGTCATAAACAGAGAGAGGTGTATTGAGCCTATGACTGTTTGTTCTGCTCCACACATGTCCAATTTCTCTCTCCAATCGGGAATGCATTATAGGTGTAATTGAAAATTAGTAGTACATCTTTTTTTTTTTCAGGGGCTAATTTATCAGGCTTCATTGTTCCTGCGTGACACCTCCAGGGCCTGTTTCTAACAAGGAGCCTGGGGCACCGAGAGGCTTTCTGCATGCCCAGGCCCCGCAGCGCTTTCTCTGCTTTGTCACTAATTGTGGCCTCCTCTCCACTGAATTGTGATTCGGGTAAAAGAGCTTGTTGGCTCGATGCAATGAAGCTGCCGGTGACGCTCTCACCATTATCAAAGATACTCTTGATCTTTTCAAAAGCAGGAAATAGATTTTTTTCCCAAGCCCCTGTTCAATCACACAGGGGGTTGGCGGGGGAAAAAAGTAATTTGCAATGCGTCCATTAGTTCTTCATTAAAGCAAGATTAAATTGCACCTCAAATCACATCTGCCTTTTCTAGAGTAAAGGGTGACAGTTTTAGGGCCAAAACTAATTACTAGTGCCAATGAATGAGAGAGGAAAACAGGGCTGTTTTTACATGAGATAGTGTGGCCTGTCATTATATTCAGACTAATTCCACTCTGCCTGCTCTCTTAATGAGACCAGAACGTCCTCACATCTCTCTCTCTGTATCTGTATCTGCCTGTGCTCCAAATGTATAATTTTGATAGCACTTGGAGTTTGAATTAATTAATTTTTCTGCGAGACCTGCTACAAGTGCCAAATCTGTGATGTTCTGAATTATCATTCAGAGTGAAAGAAAAGACAGACAGACAGACAGACAGACAGACAGACAGACAGACGGACAGACTGGGGCAGAGAGAAAGACAGTGAGGGAGGAGAATAAAACTGAGACAAACTACCTTTAACTCTGTTCTTGGTTCCTCGTGTTCTTTGTCTGTCAGTTATGACATGTCCTGTCCAGTTAGTGTTTGTCTGTCACTTGAGTGAAATATTCAATTTTTGGTGTCTTGAATAAAAAAAAACACAAACTTTGTGGAAAAACAAAAATCAAACAGATGCAATGAAGTGCAGTCATCAGTTTGCCTTGTTGTTGGTGAAGTCAGACTCTAGATTGTAGTACACTCATCGTATCCAAACATTCTTACTCTTCACCACTTCAGATCCGGACTTTGATGTGGAAGTTGCATGTTTTTTCCTCATTGCTTTGTGTGTCATCCTTGAGGAAATGACCATTACATTATCTTTATTGTTTTATAGCATGGTTTGACAGTGGCCAACTTATTTGCAACAGTAGTTAAAATCCACTGATGGACATGTTGGAATGCATGATGGTTTACTCTGTTGTCTGTTTTTCTTTTGCACGCTATATGAAAAGCATGGAGTATTCAGAGTTTTGCACGTTGGAACGGTTCAGAAAGAACTGAGCCAAAGCACTCATAATATACTGTAATTGGAATAGAGCTGACACAAATGTGAAGAATGACTTATCTGATCTGTTTTGTAACATTGTCAATTGAATATTATTGGGTTTGAACTGATGGCCAAAACAAGCCATTTGTAGAATCACCTTGGGTTTGAGAAAACTCTCGTGGGCATTTGTCAACTTATATTTGGTAATTGCTTTTTCATTCTTAAAAAGGTAACAGCTACAGTCATTCATGTCAGTTTATTCAGGTGTGGAAGGAGGCACTGAAGGATGTCAGGAGCAGATTCTAATGTCTGGATGATCTGAATGATGGGAATTGAAAGCGGTCTTGCTGTCCTTATGTAATTAGCATTGAAGCTACCATTAACGACTTGTGAGGCCGCACAATCAGCTTCATGGCCACTTTGTTAGTTATCTTTTCATATATAGTAAATTCACACATGGCTTTTTTTTCTCACTAAAGGACTTTTTGTGTTTTTAGTCAATTTTCTGCAAGACACACCTGAGTCACCACCTCCACCAGCACTGTAAACTATTAGAAATGGGCCTCAGCTGCATGACAATGTGAAAGTTCCTGTTTACAGTTGCACTTTGCATCACTGTCAATACAAATATGTTTCTGTTTGCTGGTCAAGTGCTACGAAGAAAACAAACTTTGCACTTTTCATTCGCAAACTATCCTGTTTTCTTAACCTGATGGGAAAAAAATCTGAATGTACAATAATGCAAACGGACCAACGCTCCTTTCAGCACCTTTCTTCCCCTCCTCTCCTCTCCTCTCTGCTCGGATCGACGGACGCTCCTCTCCTGCACTCGAGGTTGAGGGTGGTTAGATTAGTCTAAGAGCTGAGAGCAGCCAAGTCTCACAAACAGGATTTAGCATGTTGTCTCACAGTGGCAGCCCTGCCTGGGATCACATGGTACTGATGAGCCCTGGGGCATAACATGCTTATGGCAGATACACTGCGATTTACAGAGACAGGAGAAGTGCAGAGTACACCAACTTAACATGTGTGCATTTGTTAACAGTGCACAAAGTTGAGATGTTGGCATCTTTAAATGAGTCAACAATGTTGTGAGGCTTTACCTCTGCGCTGTGTATAAATCTCTTAATGCACATTACAGGCTTTTCAGAGTTGCCAGCTGATTAGCCCTCTCAAGACGATTTTTGCCATCCTTAAAATATTTTTTTTCTACGTACAGTGCATTTTTCCCTCGCAAGGTACCAAACCTCCTTTCCTTGCAAAAAAATATATATGCACTAGCACTAATTTTTTAAGCAGAGGAATCACCCCACTGGTTTCTGCTGAAGTGAGATTTGGCTGCAGAGACCGCGGTGGTTCCAGAAATTCAAACCTCATACCATTCCAGGCTGGGCTTATCCTAAGCTTGTTAGTATGTGTGATGCCGGGACCGATAGGGACCTCTACATTACCATAACGCTGCTGAATTAACTATGATCTTCCACTGCACCGGGAGAAAAACTGGCCCACAGAAGTTTTGCAATATGCTGTGCAGGATATTATGATAACATGCTATAATAAATGTTTATAATCTACTTAGTGGAGGACCAGGGTTCAAATATGTTTCTATATTAGGCTTATTAATGCTCCCACAGATTTTCTGTTCCACCGTCAGAATGGGCGAGTGAAATATGCACACTTAACCAGAAATGGAAAAATAAAAGGTCTCAGAGTGATGATTAATTAAAGTGGAGATTGTGCAGTGATACATCACACAACAGAGAGAAATGTAGTCGATGCTGCATCAGAAGCAGCCACTGTCGTCTGTATATGTCTCTGAGAATCCGAGGACTTTAACTAGAAGGGGTTTAGGTTCTGCTATTTTACAAAATTGAACATGATCAGTTGTTTAAAAGCTTGTATTTACAGTCAGTATTCCTACTTTTAGCTGTTTTGAGGTACAAACCTAAAAATAAATAGATTTTTGTATTTCTGCATAAGCATATTCTGGCACTGTGGAGCAGGCTTTAAAACAGCAGTAGAACATTAATTTAATAGATAAAATGTGAAGAAAATTACACAAATCTTTCAAGTGGCTGGACAAAACCTAACAGAAGGAGGGGGTTTGTGATGAGTGACTCACACCTTATTTTTTCTAAAATAATGGCTACAGTCCTGATCAGGACTGAATGAACAGACATGTCGGTTAATTCCTTGACATTTTTTTACACTTTTCAGTGGCTTTAAGGTTGGAAATATGATCAAATTCCACACTGTTTAACAGTATCATATGCAATCTGTATTAGCCAACTCATTATTGAATCTATATAACATGAAAGCTAAAATTTTTATGGCTGCACCATTATATCAACTGAAATATAATAGATGTCCTTTTCCTCATTTTATACACATTTCCTCAAAATTCAGTCTGACATTTTTGGCATTTTTTGGAAATTTTGGAATCTCCACAGTAATTTGAGATAAAGTTCTGTGGGTTTGAACAATGTTCAGCTGCACAGCATGAGTTTGTGAACCTACTGATGGGTCAGTTTCAGCTTTACAGCAACTGTTAGACATTTTGGTAGATCATTTGCTTGCTTGTTGAGAGGTAGATGAAAAGATCAACACCACTTTCATGATACCAAGCTCACAATTTAATAGAGAACTAACAAACAGAGAACTTCATCACATGGTGCAATGACAATGACCTGAAGTTCAGTATCAGCAGAACCAATGAGCTTTTCATGAACTGCAATGCTTCAAATACGGATGTTAATGCAAAGAAGCTACAAATTGTAAAACGTGGACGCTTCACACACATCTTCAACCTGGCAGCACAGAAGATCTTTACAATCGCCATAGTTTCAAGGTGAACACCAGAGATCTTTGTCACCAATTTAACATCTGACCAAATGTGAAACATGGTCACAATTCAGTTCTTGAGTTATGGTGTTGAATAATGGCCAGAAAAGTGCTTTTACAGAACATTATGACCTCACAGATAAGTTGACCTTTGACCTTTTGGACACAAAATGTCATCACTTCTTCAATTAGGACAAAAAAAATTGTTAGAATTAGCTTATTCATTCTTGAGCTACGGCCAAAAATGTGTTTTGTGAGGTCACAGTGACCTTTGGCCTCTGATTACCAAAATTTAATCAGCTCATCATTGAGTCCAAGTCAACATTTGTGCCAAATTTAAAGAAATTCCTGAAAGGCGTTCTTCATTTATAATGTTCACGAGAATTGGACAGACAGCCTGAAAACATCACACCTCTCGCCAGCGAGGACGCATTAAATGACTCCTCGTGGTTTTATTTAGGTTATATACCAGACCGGGCCCTCTAGAGATGCTGGTAGTTATATTTATTTAGAAGGATCAAGGCTAGTTGCTGCCCCCTGTCTCAGCCTTTATGCTAAGCTAAGATAACTGGCTTCCAGCTGCAGCTCTACATTTATCGTACAAACATGAGCGATATCAATCTTCTCATCTAACCCTCAGCAAGAAAGCAAATAACCACATTTCACATAACGTCAAAGTATAGGTTTCATAATCTAACAATGACACTGTTCTTTCTCTCTTATTTTAGATATTCATGTCATATGGCATCGCAAAAGAGTCTTACCTCACCATAAGATCACTGTTGTGACTGTATATGAAGTAATAATCAATCATTGCAGCAGCTAAAAGTCCTCCTCTGACCTGCTCTGTTAATCTGACTGCCGGCTGAATGTTTCTGTAGAAATACCATAAGGCCTGTACACATTCAAGACGCATTAGATGATACACTCCTAAAGTATCCTTATTATACTGCTCGTCTTATTTTGATAAACAGTAATTTGGTGTCATGGAGGACAGTGTGGAGTGAATGGGACTTGTCTGTCTATCTGTCTCTCTCTGCCATTCACACCATTTGTCTGCTGGGTTAAGACTCCCCTCTCTCCCTCTCTCTTTCTCTGTGTTGACACATATACATATCACACACCAGGATTAGCATGACGGTGACTGTAACAAACCTCTCTTTTGAAAAAAAAAAAAAAAGAAAGAAAGAAAGGGGGGAAAAAGCACCCTATTCTATAGTGGAGGTGCCCAGCCAGAAAATAGCATACTTAGACAACAATGGCGTGGTAAGTACCTTAGCAAGGATCAGCGCTGGCAGAGTGAAACACATTACAAAACAATGGCTGACTGCCTGCCTGCTTGGCTGCTTGGATGGCTGTCAGGAGCTGTGGGGCTGCCATGAGCTGCCATGCTGTTATTTGTCAGGGGAGAGAAAAGGAGACAGAGACACACATCATCATCTCGCTCCTCATCGCCCGTAACGGCGAGTCTAATCCCGCCTGCAGACGGATCTCCCATGATCCCCCTCTGCAAAGTGTGGTGTGTGATGTTGTTCCACTGCGTGACAACAACATGGACATGGATGCAGAGATGACAGGAAGGGATACAGAAGCGCCACTTAGATGTGGTTCGGTCTTTGCATTTTGGGTTTAAAAGGCGCCTCACAGATATAAGAACAGATAGGTAATAAACATAGGAACAAGAAAAATAGGTGATGCATATCAGATCTACAGCAAATAGTTAACCTGCACTTATTTCTGATCAATTGTTTAAGCCTATTTTAAACAATGTTTAGATTTTTTTTCCTTTCTAAAAGTGAAGAGTTAATGTTTTTATTTCTTTTATATCACTGTAAACTGAATATTGGGTTTTGGGACACACGCATACACATATTAGATTTGCTAATAACGAATTTTAGTGGGTTTTGAGGCCAGAATTGGATAAACTAGAAACAGCTCCAATCATTCCGTAAGAAAAAAAAAAAAAAAAAGATTAACAATCCAAAACAAATTAAAAAGCACAATCCTAATTTTAAAAAATGACAAATAATCCTGCTGTTGAATTATGCTAAAATAACACAGAGATTATCCAGCAATTATTAACCTCCATATCATGCGTTCAAAATTACACATTTACATTCCAATATTTTGATAGGATCTAAATCAGGAAGTCAAATATATTCCAGTTTTATTATTGGGCCAATAATGAGCAGAGATTGTTTAATGCAAGTTAAAAGGGGAAAGGGGCTTCTGTAAGTAGAGAGGGGGAGAGGGGCGTTACTAATGATATAAGAGCAAATGTTGGAGCATCTCCTGGAAATCTGGCAGAAATCCTAATGTCGCTCCTGTCCCCCTTTTAATGCAAACCAAATGAGCCGGCACTGTAATAAGAAGCTTCCCAGAATTAGTTTCCGTTTGCAGAAAATTGTGAGAAAAAAAACCCCTAGTACTTTTATCTATGAATTTCACTCCAGCATAAGCGGGGGGAAAAAAAAAAAGAAAAAAAAAAAGGCAGACCCTCCTCCGACATTATTTGGATGACGTTCCATCAGTGGCAGCAGCAAGAAATAACATTGTGCAAATTCTATGCATGTTAATGATAAATAGGAATCCACCTGCTCACAGATAAAATGAGTTTAATTTCCCCCCACCCACGCCCATGTGCCTGCCTGGCCTTTTAGAAATTACTTATGCACAGCTATTATTAAAATAGGGCCAGAGCAAATGAGAAAGAAGCGCTATCTCTGGAGAGAGTGGCTGGGTTTAGACTGCTACTGCTGCTGCTGCTGCTGCTGCTGCTGCCAGGACTCTGCTTCACACAGTCAGCGTTTCTTCCACACACACACACACACACACATACATGCACGTGCACATATGCAAACACGCAGACTGAAGCTTGGGCACACACACCTCACCTCCTCTCAGCTCTTGTGGCAGCTCTGACCCTGTGTTTACTAAATTAACCCAAATCCTTTTTTGGGGGAGTTTTTGAAGTGTAATGGAATTTGCCAGCTTTGTGAGAACATCTGTTTGTATGTGTGTCTATCTGCGTGTATGCTAATATGCACTGGTGTACCAGCGGGAGTATGCATGTGTGTGCTCCAGCATACATTTGTATACTCGGGCGTGCGTGCTTGTTTTGTATCCAAGTGTAATTTTGGTGTTGGAAGGAAATTTCCTTTGGGTGTACAATGTGCTTGTCCCTGCATCTTCAGAGTAGCTGAGGATGTAACAATTGAATGCTGAAGGCTTGGAAAATATCAGTCATAAGAGGTGACTAGAATATTTATCTCTACGTGGACAAAAAGGGAGAAAAAAAGCTAATTTGGGAAAGGAGGAGAGAGAGAACGCAGGCCGGGTGTAAAAAGGGTAAAAAAAAAAAAAAAAAGAGGTCAGAGCAGGAGGTGTTTTTGTACACATGGTGCTGTGTATTCTCTGCCACCTCTGCTCCATTAGCAAATCAACAGATTCCTCTCATCTCTCACTTTGGCCTTGAACACTTCCAGAACATTCATCCTTTTTATCCACGCAAGCTGAAGGATGTTCTGATGGCTGGCTCTGCAGCCTCTCTCCAACCTGAACTCCTGCCTCTTCATCGCGCTGATTCAATAATGAGTGGAGAAGAAAACAACAACAACATCCAAACTGGAACTCATTAGGGGGGGGGGGGGCGGCGAGGGGGTGAATTGAGCACTCGAAGGTGACATCCTGACATTGTGTGAAATTAAAAACTGCCAGGCTGCCTGGAAAGACAGAAGAGAGTGTTCCCCTACTGACAATAGTTCTGTCAAAACTGGATTGCAGAAACAATGTTTTAAGCTTTGCGCATTTTATTTTAAAGAAAAGTCATTGCAGCGCACACATAGTAAAGACCGCTGAACGCCTCTTCGCAAACCAAATCAAAGAAATAATAGACACATTACGCCATTAGGCTGTGAGGAGCAACTCAGAGGACACGCAGCAAACAGTGATGTTTGCATTTTGTCTTGGGGCGTCCTGCTGTGTGTGTGCTTTCTAATGACTGCTCACTGGGAGGAAAACGGCCCCGTGGGGGATGTTAAGACTGTAATAAATAAGGGTTCACTCTCCACTTCGTGCACTCTCAGGGCAGCAATTATGTCAAAACAGTGTTTATTGTTGTAACAGTAAAGAATATTTCTGTCCTGTGAAAATGGGCCCTCCTGTGCTTGACAGGTTTTCTTTATGCTCCAGGGCTGAAGTTGAAATTACCGTGCCGCTTTGTGATGTCGCTCCATACTGCTCCTAAATGATATGCTATAGTTTACAAATACTATGGTTATTATCATTATAGAGTGTGAAGACTGAACAAAAACCCTGAAGACATACTATTGTGTTGACACGCTTCACCATTTGACGCCTGCAGCGTGGTTTAAGAAGGAATAATGTTTGTATAAACATATCCATATATTCTGGATGTACACGGCTGTTTCAGGATCAGTGTTTTATTCTGGAGCAACCCACAGCTGGTTTAGAGCAAGAGCAGGTGCAAATTAGTTTGACTTTACATGACTGATGTATCTGAAAACCATATTTACAGTTATTATAAACGGAGGTTGACATCGTTTAAATCAGTGTTTGGCCGTAATTTCGAGGCCAAGGAGCCAAAGACCCCAGTCCAAACCTCCACCCCCCCCGTGATACTTTTCACTGGCCAACAGAAAAAAAAAATCTTATTTCCATTTTTTTATTTTTCATTTTTGTGTGTGAATTAATTCAGAATATCTATTCTGCAAATGTGCTTTTCCTGAGACGTTTCTCCACAAGCTATTTCAAGGCCTTCCCCACAATGCCAGGTTCACTATATTAGTGGAGCAATAAGGAAATCCCTTCATTTCAGTTCAGGTTTTTGGCCAAAAACCATCAAATTTTAAAATCTGGAGTGGAAAAAATGTGCCTGGATCAACCTTAAAGGAAAGGATGAGACGAGTAAATGGTCATTGTGATGTGACTCCTCAGGTTGTTTGAGACCCAACATTTCCTTATGAAACACTGAGGACTTCAATCTTAGCCGCAGGAGTCCAACAACATCGCCATACGGAACAAAGTACAAGTTGGATTATGTGGTACTTCGAATGTGCTATTTTACCATCTTTTAGCTACTATGTGGAGGTTTGGGGAAACATGTAGTCAGTTACTATTCATCCATTACGTACACTATAGAAGAGCAATAAGAATTCGAAATGGATTCAGAAGAACAGATGCTGTTCTATAAATTGTGCTTTTGAAAGACATTTTGTTTTGGTTTATGGATTGTCAGCCCAGATTAACCCTCAACAGAACACAGCTACGAGGACTGTATATAGCCCACATCTATTTTGACACAGGACCCCCTGTTTTACAAGCCAAGTATGCTTCTTGTTCGAGCTAACAGTTTGATACTTTAATCAAATTACTAAAAGTGTTTGACACACACTGTACTGGCCTGTATCCACCCTGACTGTTCAATGGTCCCCGTTTTCAAAGACTTTTTGAAGGTACAATACACATGCAGTCGTGTTGCTAAAGATTTCCTGAGATCCTGTTACTGCAAGCAGAAGTATGGTCGTCATCCTTGAAGCCTTCTCTCTCTACAATAAGTACATCGGCACAACATAAATCCCACATTTCTGAAGCTTTTCTGTCACATACTCACATTCACCTGTCAGACTCCTGGAAGCCTTTTTGAGCTCCTCATCGTCTGTGACACCAGTAATTCATGGCCTCTTGACAGATGGTCTGGTCCGTGGACAAAACAGGTTCCAGGAGCCATGAGAACCCCCAGCCAATTAAGCACTTACAGAGTCGATTTACTCAACAGACCACACACACTTCAACTGAGGGGCCTTTCACACCTGAGTCATTTGGTCCAAACTTTCAGACTTTTCAGTTTGAACCAAAACAAATTACAGGTGTGAAACCTCCCCTGGACCACAGTCTGGACTAAACAGTGAGTCTTGGTCTGATTAGAACAGATTTTTTGGATGGCTCAGACTTTTGGACCAATTACAGGAAGTAACGGCAGACTAGTGTCATAACAGGAAAAAGGAAAAATGAGCCGGGGTCACACGGGGGGAAAGAAGGAGAGCAGGTTTTTAATAGAAATCTGTTTAGATGACATTATAGAAAGTAACTGGAAAAACTCTTTCCAGGTATCTTTGGAGAATATGAGAGAGAAGACGGGAACGATCATTCAGTGAATTAAAACTAGTATTGCGCTCACAGTTGTAACAAATGCAACAAAAACATGACCTTGGATCAGACTTTCAGATGAAAAAAATAAAACTTCGAGTCTGATATTGGGGCCAATAAGAGGTCTTTGGGGGCCCTAAATGGGCATTGGCTCACTGTGCCTGGTTGGTCATCAGGCCCTGGTTACCATACTGTAGAAGCTGCCTGGATGAGGATAGAAGCATGTATTTAGCTTGATTAGTGTTGGAATGTAACGAACTACATTCACTCAAATACTGTACTTACACATTTGAGGTACTTGTGCTCGGGTCTTTTTCATGCTACTTTCTGCTTCCACTCCATTTACACCTCAGAGGGAAGTATTGCTTCTTTTCTCCAATATATTTATATGACAACTTTGGTTAGAAGTTACTTTGCAAATTTAGACTTTTGCATATAAGACACGTGAAGAGCTTATAAATTGTTCTGTTATTAATTTAACTACCCAAAAGTATATTAAAGTACAGCTGACAGGATGATGACAATGATCATTAGTTGCCATCTTATGCAAACTAGTTCAAAATGAGCTCTACCTAAAGCACCTACAACACCACATTAATGCATGAGCAGTACAGAACAGTAATGATGTATAATAGTTTAATAGTCACAGGGGCCGTTTTCTGCATTGAGTACATTTCCTTGATCATACTTAATTTTACTGAAGTAACATTTTCACTTCAGGACTTTTAGTCGTAACAGAGTATTTTTACAGCATGGTTTTAATACTTTTACTTCAGTCAAGGATCTGAAAATGTCCTCCACCACTGGATGAGCTGATGGCCAAAACCCCCTTGAGACCAGTTCTGGATGACTGCAGAAATGATTTGAAAAGTGTGTCTCCCCGCGGAGGAAGTTTGAGTCTCTGTGCAGTATTGTGACAGCGCTGAGACGACGGCCAGCCACAGCGACAGGGTGAGAGTCTGATTGAATGGCAGCAGAGGACCGTACATCTTTAAATTCCTCATTATCCACTAACACACAGACACCACGTCTGCTCCTATTCCATTACTTACTCCACCGTATTGTCATGCTCCGAGAATTCAATGTAGTACCTTTTATTGTAGAAAATGAAAAATGTCATTTTCCCCTTCTCTCTCTCTCCCCCTCTCCTAACACTAATTTAAAATGTCTCATCTCCTTCTGCGTGTTCAACAGTCTGATTGCCTCAGCGCTGAAGAAAGAGGCCTAAGAGGAGGAATCCCCTCTCTTTGTGAAAAGAAGGAGTCCAGGTGGGAGCAGAGGAGGAGGAGGACGAGGAGGAGAATGGAGCGGGATGATTCATGAAGGTGAGAATCTGCAGCTTCATCAGAGTCGGTCAAGCAGGACAGCTGCTGCTGCTGACCTCCCGAACTACTGGAGATATCCACACCCCCAAGGACTAAAGGTCTTCTTATTCTTTTCCCTCCAGCAGGAACGCCGCTCTCCCTCCCTCTGCCGTTCTTTCTTTTCTCTCTTTCCCTCTTTTTCACTCTCAGCTTATTGCAACAGTGCAGGGTCAGGATTTAACCTCCCAGAGAAATAAAGTCCTTCAGGTCTGCAGAAAAGGACAGTGACGAGGTGTCTCTGCACCTCAGATATAGTGTGCGTGAACATGTGTGCTCGCTCCTGGATGAGTTAATGCCTTACCTAAACGATGAGTGATGGAGAGTAAACACAAAGATCACTGTGTCCTCCTTCATGAGGTGAACAAACAGCAACAGACAGCTGCTCTGTCCTCAGAGAAGCTTCCCTTAAAGAGCCATGGCCTCATGATTTACACTGAGAAGAAATCACTGATCAGAATCAGGAATTATTGATCCCCGAGGGGAAATTGTTTTAGGTACAGGTGCTCCTTACGAGAATAGAAGATGTATACATGATGTATACAAGAAGCACATTTGTCATTGACTCGTACCTAAAAGGTGCATCAATCCGAAACATACTGGTTTACCCACCACTATATTTATATGGGGTACACATCTATCACTGTTCTGTTCTGTGTATTTTCCTCATTTGAGTGTGATACAGAATTCTTTGACAGTAAAGTGAATTTGACACTGTTGGCTCTGGGAAATTGTGTCAGGCATTTTTCAGTCCACTGACATTTTACTGACAGAACCATGAATTGATTAATCAAAAAAAAAAAAAAAAAAAAAAATTAGTTGTAGCCTGAGTGGATTTTCTTATTATGTTCTTGTGTTGTTCCTTGGTGCAATGTTTGCTGCACACATTATTTGAATGTTTGCTTTTCTATTTTTTTTTTCCATCTCTCATTATTAAACTGCAGTATATTTTTTAAACTAAAGGAATAATAAAAATGCTTTATAAATGCATTTAAGAACTGTGATGAATCTTATGTGTATGTTTTTTTAATAAAGCTAAGAGTTTCCCTTGATTTTGTGTTTTTTCTCGCACCTAAAAGTAACCAAAACAAATCTTATGAGCTGCTGCAATGTGTTGAGTGGAGTTAATAAAGGGCCCCCCACATTATAAGATAATATTTAATATTCCTTTTTTAGGGTCCCAAATGAATGATGTGTTTACAGGAGCCGGATTTTCTAGCAGCACCTCTGCTAATAAGAACCACAAAGGCTGCATCTTCATTAAAACCACTAATCATAATGAACCATTGTCTGTTTCAGATTAACTCACAGGTGGATCGAAACTTAAATTCATGTAAAATGCAATTTCTTACTTAAACAAAGGCAGGCAGCTCCATCAGCGTGGATGGGGAGAAGACTCCTGTGCTCTGCTCTCCATACGAAAATCCGCTGCTGCTGTCCACAGACAGTGTAACACTGCCCTCCAGTGGACAGATGCAGAACCTCAGATCTGAAGCATCTGCAGAGTGATGAGGAAAGTGTTTCTTCTGTCACTCTGAAACATTTAGGGTCAGAGGAAACTGTTTTTTCCAGGCGCAAGTGATGGTCAATGTCCGTCTCAAGGACACAGATGAATACTTTATACAACTTCACTGAAATATGGTTCATCTCTCAGAGCCTCTGATGCACATACGGAGAATGTTAAAACTACTTTAAAACGGTGCTAAATACAGAAAAAAAAAAAGTTTTTTTTAATCAGTGGCTCCGTTTTGTAACAATTCCAGTGACATTGACAATATTTTTGCTGAATACTTTTAAAAGGAAGTGATAGAAAAATAAAGGATGTCAAACAGAAGACAGTCTGGCTGAAACACGTATTCATGACCAGCCGTACTGCAGGGAAACATAAGACCACTGAAGAACAGATTGTGGGTCTCTGGATCATCTCAGTGGAAGTGCTCCCTGTTTTGATATTGCCCTCAGGGCAGAGAGATGACAGGTTTGGCTTTTTTGTTAATGAAGCTGAATTTGTAGTGTCTGAGGGTACATAGAGCTTATTGTTGCTTGATGGTACAGGGCTGGTTTCATAGACATCTTAACATCACCAGACCTCCACTCCCCTAACACATACACAATACATTTTACTGGAAAAGGTTAAATCACTGGAATTAATATATATAAAAAAATCTATATGAACACAGGATTTTTGCCATTATGAGACCAGACCTCACTGCATTGCCCACGTGTTTTTTGTGCTTTCGATTTTTATTGTATCCAGCGTTTGACAACCATAATTGAAAGTACGGAGTGAAATCAGGCTGCAGTCTGTAATTTTTAGGACACATAATGGCAGCAGGATAATCCATGTGCTCAGTGATGCGTCTTGCTCAGGACCAAAAACTCCCGCAGTGCCTCTTTATAGGACTAATGATGACCCACAGAGTGAGCACTCAGTGAGACCAGCCAACGACCGCAGGGTCTCCTGTAGTCAGTATTTAGAAAGATTAAGATGTCAGGCATCTGAGACAGGAAGGACAGGATCAGGAGTCTGTGTGTACAGTATTAGATGAAGAGGTTTCTTTACTGCCTGTATATTAGTGGTTAATCTGCCCTAACAAGATAGACTGGGACATGCAGCCTCTCCACTGCATCACTGATGATAGAACCAGTAATGATGGAGGAGGAGAGCGAGAGGCTGGCGGTTAAGCCTGAAGTAAGCTACTTTGGCACAGGGCGACACACAGCTGGTTGCGCAGCCACTGGTGTGTGTGTGTGTGTCCAGTTATTTAATCAAACGTGTGACACTGAATAGCCTAAGTGCTAATAAGCCATACAGCCACTTTGGATTTAGAGTTGAAGGATGAGGGACAACCACATGTGTTTACGCACACAGGCGTATCCAGGGGGGCCGCCTGGGGTGGCACTGTCCACCCCTGAAGTCTGACTGGCCACCCCAAGTGCCACCCCATTATCCTTAAGCATGATTGGCTATCTGCCCATTTAGAGGTGGGACCTGAATTGGAACCAAGTTAGCAAAGTCTGGACACGCCACTGGTTAGGCAAAGAAAACTCTTCAGAAACTCTTCTTTCAACACCAAGCAAAATTATTATCATTCCTGCTCAGCTGAAGGAGCCAGTTCACCCAAACCAACAAAAAAATGTTCTCACATCCAAACAATCTCAAGGGCCTCTTACTCACTTGTGCTGGATCTTTCCTAAAGCTGCTCAAAATAATAACGTCTTCAGTTTTCTGACAAACTTCATCTGCTGATGAAGATCACGTGACATGACCTTAAGTGGAGTATGTTTTGTTACCAAGCTTAAAAATTAACTGTCAAGGTCACTTTTCTCACCTACCTCATGTATTATCAAGCCAGGCAAATAAGTTTGATTTTCTAGGTCCAAATTATCTGGTTTTAAGTTCCTCTGAGGTTTTGCAGCCACCCCAATACAATGAAAGTGAATGGATTTCTATTTGTGGTATCCAGAACATGACATGAGAGCCTACAGTCCTGCTAGCAGCCTTATGAGGCTGGTGTCTGTGGAAGTGGGCTCAATCAACTGGACTCTGATGCAGCAACTTGAAAACTTTTTTATCCAGTATTCAACTTCTGTGGGGTCGTTATCAAGGTTGACACCACTTGTTATTAGTGCTCCTGGCTTTGGAATGGCAGTCGTTAGTCGTTGGAGTCACCTGAGGCCAACTGTCATTGGGAGCGGCCACATGAGGTCAGGTGTGAATGACTGTTAAGTTTCTGTGGACTTCAGCAAAGCAATACTTTGAGCTAAATGGTAACATCAACAAGCTAACATGCTTACAAAGACAATGCAAGCAGGTTGATATGTAGCAGGTAAAATGGGTAGTCTTAATTTTAGCATCTTAGCAAGCTTACATTTGCTTGTCAGCACCGAACACAAAGCACAGCTGAGGTTGATGAGAATGTCAGAAATTTTGCAAGGAGTTGATCATAAAGGTATTGGTTAAAAAAATAAATAATAAATAAATACATTTGACCGGATCATGCTGCTTGATTAAAACCATGAATGCCCATGATAGTGTAATGCACCAAATTTTATGACAATCCATCCCATAGTTGTTGTAAAAACTATATAAAAAAAACCCCAAAAACATCAAGAAGCTGGAGGGTCTAAAGGGAAAAGTCAGGGATCACTAAAGTCAGAGGACTGATTATTTAAGAAGCACACGTTTCTACAGTCCAGTGTCTATACATTAAGGAGACACATTCATCAATGAAAACTCTGACCTGCTGGTGGCGCTACAGAAACACTGAGTGGATCACCACAATCATAATCCCATTCCGTTCTACTGGATTTGGCTGGAGACAAATGGCGATATCTCCAACGAGGACAAATGAAACCCAAACTACAAACATGGCTGGATACCACAAGAGGAACAATAAACCAACCCTTTGACAGTATCTGAAATCAGTCCCTTGTGATGTTGCTGTCTGTTTCCCCTTTTCACTTTTGGACTTTTCTCAATTTTCTCCAGCAAAGTTTAGGTGTAGTGACTGTGAGGGGAAAGCCACACGAGCCGGCAGTGCTTGCTCTTCCTTGGACATCAAACAGGCCTGGTATACAGCAGCTTCCATGCATGTTCAGGATCAATATCCTGCTGGAAAATGAATCCTCTTCCACACATATTACTGAGCCAGAAGGCCTAGCATGCCTCTGCAAAATACACTGGCATTTCTCTCTGGCAGGTGTGTAGCTGATCCTGTGCAAGTGACTTGAAACAGCCCCTCAGCTGAATATTTCCACCACCAAGTTTGACTGGAGGTTTTCAGCGCTGTTGCATTTACATCATCATGGACTGTGGCCTTGAATATGCTCTCACTCTTCTAAAGGTAAAACAACCATTTGGTCTTTGATGCCTCTTGGTTTTGACACCTCTTTGATGGAATTAAAGACAAGGATGCTCAAAATTTAGGGTCTATCAGCTTTCGGTAGATGGATGACGGCCTGAACACTTCTTTACACAACAGTCGTACTCAAACTACGATGATGAAAGAACTCAAAAACTTGAAAAAACACGCAGACTTAAAGGAAGCACCGTGTAGTTTTGACATTTTTAATCCTTTATTGAGTCAACTGAGTTGCTTTTACTACTGGAGAAAATGTGCTGGAATACAACATCTGTGTGGAGTAAAGCTTGAAAAAGCACTGCAGCATTAACAGTCAGGTTGTTGAGGAAAAGCCACAGAACGAATGCACAAAATGGCAGGAGGCCGTAAACACACGGCGCTATCTTCAGAGAGACAGAAAACCTCAACTAAAGATGAACAGAGGAGATATTAAAACCTGCAGCAAGCCATGCCACCACAGATGTGTTGAATCGTATAATAACTTGTCAAAATGTACACAAACATTACCACAAATGACAAAACTGACTTAAGATGTAATATCTGTCTTCACTGACATCATATTCACATTTTTCAATAAGATGTAAGAAATGGAAAGTTTTTCTCTCTTCAAATACACTAATATGTTACAATAATGGTATCACATTATTTGGGAAAGTACTGATTTCAAGTTTCAACCCACTCAGATGAACACTTGAATACATTTTGACCAGCTATTATCCGACATCTGCTGCGGCTGCTCGCAGGCCTCGAGTCTACCGTAAAGAAAAGACATTTCAAAGTAAAACGCCTCGAGCTTTCTCTCTAACACTGAAGGCAACTTACAACAACGGGGGACATTCAATCACCGACACATTTGGCCGTTGCTTCGGCAGTATTCTCTTGAAGCACAGTTCAAAGCGAACCAAGTGGTGGTACGCACATCCATTTCAAAGTCTTGTTTCACTAGTATTGGGCACATTCTGGACTTTTGGTTTTGACGTTTCATTTTGGCCTGACTCCCTTCTCCTTCTCAAACTGGGCAATCTGATTGAAAATATCCAGCAGGTTAGAGGGGAGGTTTTTTTTCGGCCCTCCTCCTCCTGGCACTGAGGTCAAAGCGCTCTGTTTGTTATGGTTTCCACCTCCGTCTGATCTTTTGCTGCTTCCTCCCTCTGACCTTCTGCTTTCTGCCTCGTCCTTCCCCTTTCTACCGTCCCTCTCTCTTTTTGCCTCGTCTCCCTCCCCGATTTCCTCCCGCCCTCTGTTCTCATACCTGCCACCATGAAAGGAGTTCTTTGAGGAGTCATGTCTCATCCTACTCTCCGAGTGTTTGGACGCAGAAACAGAGTTCCCTAAATATTCAGATTTGAAATTGGATTTCCGTGAATGCTCAGACTCGGCCGACGAGCACGATACCTTCCTCTTTCTGTTGTCGTCTAAGCTACTCCTCCTCCTGGAGTCACTGTCCCTCCTGTCTTTCCTGTCGTCCTCCTTCCCTCTCTCCCTGCTCTTCTCCCTCCTTTCTCTGCTCCTGCTGCTCACTCCTCTTTCTGGGCTTCTACTCACACTGTTTTTCCCTGTCTTTGTCCTGCCCTCCTCTCTGTCCCTCCTCTTCCTCTCTCTGCGTGTGGAGTCAGACTCTTCCTCATCTGAAGCTGCCGACAAAGAATACAATTGACTGATCCTTTTCTCCTCAGCGTCCTTCTCCTCTACCCCCTCCTCATCCCTTTCCTCAAACCTCGGGCCTCCCTTCTGATTGAGAAAGGTGGCGGTGGTGTTGGGAGGAGCGGGATACCACTCCACCTCGTCCTCTTCCTCCTTCCTGTCTTCTTCGCTCTTACCCTCCTCACTCCTCCTGCTCTCCCTTGAGGAGATCCTGCGATGGCGCTTACTTCCCCGCTCAGACCTCCTCCTCTTCTTTTTCTTCTTTTTGGACCTCCTGCGGGGGGAGGATGACGAAGATGAAGAGGAGGAGGAGTTCCTCCTGGAGGAAGCGGAGGATGAGGACGAGGAAGAGGCCGACCTCTTCCGTTTTTTCTTCATCCTGTAGAAAAGAATATTTTATTCTCATAAAACAGCTGATGTTTGAAGTTATGAGATGACCTCCATGCCTTCATCTGGCGTATATTTACCAGCCGTACCTTGAAAGGATCAGAGCCAACTCACCTCTTCTCCTCTTTTAAGATCTTACGCAATTTCTCAGCGCTGGTCTGGCTGCTCTTAGCTTGCACCTGCTCCTTCGCCAGCGCCTCTTCTCGCTGGCGAATCGATTTCTTTACGGTCGCCGGGCGAGTCAAGGCAAGACATGACAATGGCAGGCAAAAGTCCACAGAGACATATTCAGACACACACACGCCACGACCCAAGACATGCAACAGAGCCCCCGAAAACGGCCATTCATTCATTCCGTCATTCAGGTTGGATGAAAAAGTATGGGGAGGAGCAGGGAAAGCCCAATGTTTGAGAAGGTCAGAAGAATGTGACGATCACAGATGGAAGAATGATGGAGAGGTACACGGAGTGTCATTTGTTTACCACAGAGGAAGTGGCGTGATCCAAGAGCAGGGCGGTTGGCACAGAAGCAGATAGATGGGCAGAGAAAACAAACAGCATTTGTTCCCCATTGAGACAGAGAAGGTTTCAACGTTACCGTATTAGGAGCGGGGACACGGTGCGCAGCAGTGTCCAGTGGAGGAGTCGTTGTCATTGTGCAGTTTATTTTTTCCACCCCCGCAAGGCAGGTGACAAGACCGTGGCAGTTGGAGGGTCAAAGGGCAGAGTCCCAGGGTCGCACACATACACACACACAAAACACTTCTTCAGTATTACAAACCACAGTGTCAGGAATGTGTTCATGTACAAAATTTACATTCACGGTGTAAGAGGATGCTGTTCACAAGGGCTTTCTGATTAGACTGTGTGTGTGTGTGTGTGTGTGTGTGTGTGTGTGTGTGTGTGCATACAGACTGTACTTGACATCATCGTCAATCTCCTGGTAGTTTTGTTGCAGCATTTAGGTCAAGACAAGTTAGTCCTTTATCCCCCAAATCCATACTGGACATTAATTTTCTATTAATTTTTCAGTGTGCTGGGAAGAATGTATCTTATACAGTCAGTATGTGGTATGAGGTTAGATTACAATCATTATCATTTGTTTGCATTTCTTTTGGTGACCTCACGTGATCCCAGAATAGTTCCACCCAGCTTTGACCTGAGCAGATGTCTGATCAGCCAAAATAGCCGGAGGCACCTGAGCATGTGTGCAGGGCTTTTAACTACACTCCCTGTTTCTCCAGTGTTGTTACTTGGAGACAAGTCACAGTTTCCTACAATGACAAGTCAAATGTCTGCTGTGGAAAACACCTTTTCTATTTTCCTCGTTGCAGAAATAAACAGAAGCCACTTTATAGTGCAAACAAAGTGTTCACATAGTGAAGCACTTGTAATTCAAATAATCCATTCAAAAACAAAACAGCAGATCCAAGCCAAGCATTTTTTATTTGAATAAATTATCATTTTTCAGGGAAACGTACGACCCTAAATGGTTTACACTTGTGAGATACAGCACATAAACACACAAAGCTGGTATTAGAATATAAATTTTTAACTAATATTAAGCTAGTAAACCATTAGCAGACACAGGGAAGTTTAAATCCTACCTGTTGGACAGAGACATTTTTTTCCTTTGATCGGTTAATGATCAGAGTGACCAACAGAGGACCAGAGTGACAGGCCAAGCATGTGTGAAGTGACACTTGTCTTCTGATCAAAGAAAACTGTCAAACAGATGACCCTCAATGATTTAGCTGCTGAAGATGTTCCACCCTCACTGCCTGCATCAAACACCTGTGAGTCAGGTTTAATAGGCCTCGATGTGATCCAATAAAAACATGGAGCCATCTTTATTCATTTGCTTCCTGCGATTTGTTTTTCTGAAATCATGTGTGACACCACCTTCATAAAGCAACCCATTATTGTTGGCGTGTGGTTTAATAGTTAAGCCTAAAATACACAGTCCTTGCCTGCCAACTTCCCTGAACTCCTTGTGAGCATATGTGTGTGTGTGTGTGTGTGTGTGTGTGTATGTGTGTGTGTGTGTGTGTGTGTGTGTGTGTGTGTGTGCGTCGTGGCCCGCTCACCTGTATAGTATCTGTGATCTTGTGCAGGGCATCCTGCGCCTCAGGGTTTAAATCATCCAGAGACAGAGCTCTCCTGTACAGTCCCTCCGCTGTTACCAGTTTCTCCTGTTCTTCAAGCCTAGACACAAACACAAACAACCACATAACAGACTTATGAGTAAACAAGGTCACAAATATTAGACAGAAACTATTAATTAACTACATTATTCCTATTACCACTCCCATCTTTACATTCACCTCTCTCTTGTTATGGGAACAAACCAGACCAGTTGATGTTCGCCTGCTCTGAAACAGCTTTTCTGCCACTTCTTCATGAATGCTGACTGAGCTGGCTGGAAACAAAACTCTGCACTTGAACTTCTAAATAGCATGGTGGAGCTTGTTGCACAGTCCGGGAGTGAGCGCTGCCTGACGGCTAAAGTCAAGGAAGTCATTTAATCTAAAGTTACCTTTGATGATCGTCTCCCTGGCTGCTTGACTCCCTGTCCAGAAAGTTTAATGCTCCCAGCAGTGTCATAAAAAGGGTAGTCAAATCAATCTAATATGCCCACATCCAATATTTCTGTGCTGACTTAGCATGTCCATTGCACATTCTGGGGAGATCACAGTGAGAGGGCATCGTCACAGGTGAGTTTCAATCATGAAGCAAAAGTTCAGATGCACCTAAACAAGGTGAGACAATAAAAGCTGTCTTCATGGATCACTGGCAATTAAAACTTTTCCTGCTGCAGGATGGTAGAAAACTTTGTCACAATGTCATGATCACTTATATTTGGACAGTTTCAGTGTTTAAAAATACAGAAACTTGCTGAATAATTAATACCGCTCGATTTTTATTCCTTTTATTTTACTTCAGAGGTCTCAACCTCTGGACTATTATCTCTGCAAAGGAAGCACTGCTTACTGTTTTCCTCTCTCCACCAATGTCTGGCAGAGGTACTTCTTGGCGTTGCGGTGATCTGGACAGCTCTTCAGGGCCAATTCAAAGTCCATTATAGCCTTCATGATGCTGCCTTTGTTAGCATACCTGTGATAACCAACGAAGGAAGCCCAGTAAGAACAAAAAAAAACACCAAATGGAAAAAGTCTATGTTGCAATGTAAATATGTAAACTAGTGTAAATACATAAAAGACAATCTTGACAAGTGAGCAACATTATAGCAATTTCTGCAATATTCATATGATCTGTAATTCATGAAGCAGCTCCCTTTCTGTTATATCATCGCAACAGAGCTTCAGTAGGGTTCAAAAGCATAAATGATGTGTTTGCGTTATTACATGGAGGACGCACCAAGCCAAGCACAGCTTTTGATTGTAGCATCAAATACTTTCTTCCAAATTAATTGATGTATGTATGGACTTCTCTTCCAGTGCAACTCTTTCAACATTCAGCAAAATAAAAATACATTAAGATGGATTGAGTAACCAAGAGTGACGCAGCACTTTAACATCAGGTAGGTTGGATCAGAAGCAACTCACAGAGCTCCTCGTGCCACCAGTGCTTCTACGTTGTTGGTGTCGATATCCAAGGCTTTGTTGTATTCATTCATGGCTTCCACGTGACGGCCATGTTTGAAGTGGTCCACACCTGCACGGACGCTGAAAGACCAAAGACAGACAAAAAAACATGGAAAATCGGTTTGTACTGATGTCAAGCCAGAAAAAGCCAAACCTTATAAAAGGGTAAGTTGTTCACTTTGTAGTATGATAGAGCATCTATGTAGTTCCTGTGGTCAAAGTTAAAAGTTCAGCATTACCACTTCAAAGCCCATGATGCAGACTGTTTCTTCCTGATTGCAGAAGCAAAATCCTCCTCTTGGAAAAGTTTGCTGTGGAGAAAAGAGGCAAAAGAGGAAACTGTAGTGACCTTCAAAGTAGTTCTCTCTCAACACTATAGGCGTCTTTTTCCTAAAGGGTGCCGCAGCCTACCAGCCTGCCAAGAAGGCAAATTCTTTTCACGTGTACGACCAAGTCTCCCAGTCAACTGAAATCATCAGTCTGTGGCTACAAATTCTGGGAATAAATTAATCCTCGACCTCTAACGACAAACGATAGTATTTCGGACAGCCAATCGACATGTTTTACCTTTGCAGTCCTCTCATCATTGACGGTGGGTGGGTGTCACCAACTCCCACCTTCTCCAGAAGGTAGTCCACTACGGAGGGGTTGTGGTAACCATGGCAACTCTTCAGTATACACTCATACGTCTCACTGGAGTCAGTGGCGGCACGAACACCACGACTAAGAGGAGAGGAGAGGAGAGGAGAGGAGAGGAGAGGAGAGGAGAGGAGAGGAGAGGAGAGGAGTGAGAGTCCTCTTCAACATGACTGTGTGTGTGACACCAAAACAGACAGCATAGTTTTTTCCCTGTTAATGCACCTTAAGCACTGTGAAAAACTACTTACAATGGAAGAGAAAACTCTTTTGGTAATTTCCACAATATTCTGCATGTTACAGTTGATTCCATCATTATTATCAAATTTGGCATGTCAGAATCAGTGGGTCTAACGGGCTGACAGATCTGCATGTCATCGGTATGACAATGCAAGGAAAGACCATGGATAACATGTCCCATGGGAGACGTGTACAGATTTCTACATTTTACATTATTTGTTTAAATAAGTGCTACTTCTTCAAAGTCTGTCAGAGCTCTCTGTTACATTTTCTCGTGTCTTGTCATGTCATGTTGTGTGGTTACCTGTAGTGTATGGGCAGCTCCTCCCGGGGAATGACACCCAGTTTAATGTGCTCCAAGCTGGGAGAAAGAGAGGCCTGGTGGAGGGAAACTGTGATTTTCTCCTGGTAGCGGTCAATGTCTTTCACTGCAGCTACAGAACAAGAAAGCCCAGAAGTTAGGAGAAGATTTGACGAATGTTTCTGTCTGATGTGTGGAGTGACGAAAACAGCAAGAACTTACAGAAGACATAAAGACAAGCTACAGACATTTAGGTAGCCACAGCTTATGAATGGATTTCTAGTGGCCAGTGTGATTGATAGCTGTCTGAAAGTCATGCACATGTATTACAGAGCTTCAATGACTATGTGTACATGCACAAACTATCCTGGTTTTTGTCCAGGATACTTTAATAAATCAGTGAATGGGAAACACAGTTATCAGATGGCAAAACACTGCATGTTGTTTTAGAATATGAGGAAGGACTCAACAGTTCTTACAGTTATCATAAAGATAACACAAGACATAATCCTCTGTCTTGATGATCACAAGGTAAATGGCAGAATTTAATGTAATATTGCGTGGTACTGTCAGGTGATTACATTGTTCTGCAGCTAAACTTGAGCCAGGTTCAGCTTTTTTCTTCAAAACAGCCCTGTAGTTATGAGGGCACTGGATTTTTTAATAAAGTGCTTTTAACACAAGGCTGAGGGCATTTCTAACATAAGCTACTATCCAAGGTGCCTCTCCGTCAGAAGTCACTGCAAATATGAGCCCCATTTCCTCCAAACCTGTATGTGTCAAAAGTGAATTTACTGAGGATCAGAGCCTAAAGCTTGGCACACAGCAGGGAGTTTAAAACAAAGCCAACTCAGACAGCAACCTTTGATGAAGTCCCCAATCTGGTAGTAGGAGAGAGGATCATCGTGGCTGCCAGTGGAGGGAATTTCTCTGATGTGACACAGAGCCTGAGGGTAAGAAGGCAAGGAAAATACAGATTAAATTAAATTTTTTATGCTTTTTTATTTATTTCTCATTTCGATCCAGATGTTCTGTCATTCCACCAGATGGAATAAACAACAAAGGAAGTTACTACAGTAACCATAGTTCTGTGAATTCATGGGTGACTGCCTGTCATCCAGTACTCATAGCTGAGATGCACAAATCACATATATGTCAAGCATGTAACCTTGCTTACATGAGATCTCAATCTGTGCGGTGTGCCAACAGATAAATTATTTGCTCAGAAATTCACGGAACCAGAGAGCTGGCACTTCCTGTGTAGCCGGCCAACTTACAATTCTTCAAGTCTTTTGCATCGATAATGGTTGACTAATTGTTTTCAATCTGTTACAAGGTTTATGTCATGGCTCAAGTTTGTTTAACTGATTAAGGTTGTTGACCTACCGACAACTCTAGGTCTTCTATGTCTCTCTTCAGTCCTCCTGCCGTACTAAGCAGAGTGAGAAAGAAGCCGTATTCTCTAATGTTGTTGATCCTTCCCACCACAGCGTCTCCTCTTTCCAAGTCCCTGTACAGCATGGCTCTTCTTTCATCGTAAGACACCTCCATGAATAACTCCAATGGTGGCATGATGGCAAAGGGCTCTGGGAGAGCATGGGTAGAAAGCTGAATCAAACATGTGTACAAGGATGCATTTCTCTATATTGGACAGGCCTTGCATTAACAGACAGTATATCCACATTAAGCCGCTTAAATTTAAAAACATCTTTTCCTCTCTGTGTTTTTCAGTCTTACACACGTCTGATGCAACTACAGGGGTTGTGCATTGGGCTCTGAGCACTTCCAAAAACGCAGGTGACCTACACTCAATACTGTGCCTGAACGTATCCTGTGTAGATACAGAAGGAGCACTGAAGCTGCTGCTGCTCTGCTAAGGCGCGGCTCACGCTTCGACTTCTGTGTAGTCACGGTTTTAAACACTTATTCTGTTGTCTGACATAGAAACAGGAAAATATGTGCAGGAGCACATATAAATTTGAATTTGGCTGATTAAAATACAAAGTAGGTGATCCCAGAGAGCAGGAGGGGACAAAACAGAGGTCTGGCAAGGTGAAAGTTCATCATCATGATCAACAACTTAACACATGTTGGCTTCAATGTAAAGTTTTGTTGTTAGCCAACTGAAAAGGGGACAAAGAGGAAGTGATTCAACTGCTTTGCTGCTGATCAAGTGTTTTGTGTGAACAGAGATCTTGACAAAATCAACAAATCTGACAGCTTAGTGTGGATGGAGCCTGAGATATGAGGTCAAACTAACACACAACCTGCAGCCTCCTCTTCCTCGTGCTCCTCTTCTTGATGAGTAGCAGTCTTCCATGCTGGAGAGAACAGGATGTCAGCCTTCCTAGCAATGAACTGCTCCACAAGAGGGCTGCCCTTCCCTTCACCCCTGCTGCACAAAAACACAGAATCATGTCAAACTGTAATGGCATAGTTCACGTTTTTTAATCTTACAGACCACATAACTGATTGATGATGAAAATGATCTGCAAATTAATGGATAATGAAAATACTTGTTAGCTGCAGCCCTGCAAAGTAAACCAATAATACAGTACTTTTGAGACACTTTGACAAGTGGGCCCCTTGTGGGACATCAGTGAAATCTGCATGTGGAGCTACAAACCACAACATGCTGACTTTATGTTACCTTTCGTACGTGGCCTTGCACAGGTCAGACACCACAGCTTGGAAGTCTGGATTTTCTGTTTGTTCACATTTCAGCTTGTTGAACAGTGGCTCTCCATGGTAGACCAGACACTGCCTCAACAGTTCTCTGTCCATCGTGTTTTTCCAGGACTGCAGTCACATTATCAAATCAAAATACAGCCACCGCAGGCTCTCGTTGGCGATAGTCAGGCAGGTTTAACGTTAGCTGTTAGCAAAATTTCGCAAATGTGGTGTTTGTCTTGAGGTAGCGGTATAGCGTTTTAAAATCACTGGACACATTAGTCTTTCATATTTACGTACCCACTTGCGAAAATTGCATGATTTAGGTAACAAGCTGAGGAATGCAGTTTAATGGCTGTAACTTCAGTAACAACGTTGCTCTGAGTCGTTTAGCTAGCTAGCTAGCAAAACAAACGTTGGTTCGTCAGGCTAATGCGCTACTACGTTGAAATTTGGACCTATCTTTGTAAAACCTCAAGATATTTCGATATTTTTACGTGTCCGAAGTTCCTCCGTAATCGAAAACGCAAAATACAACTATCGTTTTATTTGCACAGTTTAACTACGCCTGCAAACTCAACTTGTAAACGTTACACAAATCTGCGTAACACACAGTGACGAGAGCGTGCACAGGTTGTGTTACACTTAAAGTGGCCCGGGAAACAAGTTTTCTCTAGGAACTATAGAGGACGTAGATTTTATTACGTGATTGTTATTTTTCTCTAAACAAAATACGATGGTTTGCGTCTATGAAATATGTTTTCAGTGAGTAATTAAGTTATTCTGTCTTTTTATAAATATCAAAATAACTTGTATGCACAATAATTTTATTTCCCATTTTCTGCTTAGTGTTCACAGCATGTACCACAACTATACTTTCAACTATCACAACAACCACGACCTCAAGCACCACAATAACATCCATGACAACTACATCCCCAAGCACCACTACTAATACACACTAAATAACTGCAATATCAACCATACCCACAACAACACTCATTACTATTGGATGATGTATTTTATGATTTACTTTGTATTGTCCTAGATCATGTACAAATGTGTGTGTGTGACTTACCTGGTTTTACAGGTTCCATGAAAGTAGCCACTGTCACCAATGAATTTTCACTCCCTCTGTAACTGAGGGAGGGGTAATTTGCAAACTAAGTGCAATGTGCAGTCACAGGCTAAATACCTGTCTGTACCTGGAGTGGTGTGAAGTAACAACACAGTCATCATGGAAAGGAAAATCTTTTGTTGGATATTTTTGCTTGGATGTGTACCCTCTGGAGAAGGTAACTATTGATTACAAGTTTCTTCACAAGTGAGATTTTTATGGTTTTGATAGTTTGTGTTTGACTTTCTAATATGCCTCATCATATCAGTTTAGACGAGAGATTTAATTTTAAAGGATTCAAAATGTGAGTATTTCAGTAATTTTACTTTTCACATTCTACAAAATGTTGCTATGTGTTATTGCTTGTTATTGATCTCTGCTTTAAAAAAAAAAAATGTTATTTGTAGTCTTATGAAATAAACACCTAATAGCAACAGTTTGAATTACAGTAAGTGAGCTAAAAAAAAAAAAAAAAAGTATTGGACAGAAAATTTATTTATTTCTTTACAGAAATAGTAATAAAATAACAAATTATAACTCTGTATATATATATATGACTGTTAGCCTGAATCATCTTAAAATGATATTATGAAAATTAATTGAATAAAATAATAAGAAAAAAAACTGATTCATTTATTTTGGTAGATTTCCAAGATGGCATTTACTGCCTGAATGGTCCTTTGTCAAGGACATTGGAGAATCATGAACAAGACCATGAACATAAATCCTGGCTGGCACAGAGCATCGAGTGCCAATGTTTCAACACTGAAAAATGAAAAACAAAATAAAAACATTGAAGAGGTTCTCATTTGTTTTGATAGCCATACTGATGTAATGGTTGTTAGACACTGAAACTTTAATACTGCAAAAACACTACATTTGATTATGATTAATACTATGACCCAAAAAACATTAATCACAAATTGAAGGTGCACTTAAAACAAATCACATATAGAACAATAAAACACTTATCAACAAATCTAGTTTAGATGTTAGTTTTACAGTCTTCAGTTTATAATGCAGATGACAATACAGGGCTCTAATACAGGTGGCATGGTCAGCCAAATCAGAAATTCCTTTTGAGAGCATGATGGTCACATGAAAATTTGTGCCAATCCAGAAAATAGTCGCAAAAATAGTTGAGCTCCTTGGTGACAACTTAATAAATTGATATTCTAACCGACAACAGATCCTATTATTTCCACTCCTAAATGAAAGTCCTCACATAACATAAATGATGAATGATAGAAAAACTGACACACTTGATTTGATGACTCTACGAATCTTAAATTTTTTAAAATCTAAATCTGCTTCTCAAACAACAAATGCAGTGCCCAACACAGCTGCACTCACCATAAATCCAGCTCTAAGTCTGAATATGTCAGCCACGACGACCACAGGCACCAAATCTCCGGCTCCAAGTGCCACAACTACAGCCCCCATAGCTCCATTTGCAATCACCTCAACTGCTCCAGCTGGGACTACGAGCACATCTGCTGCTACCACAACAGCTCCAAGCACAACTTCAGCCACCGCAATTTCAAATGTCACTACTGCTACTGCAGCCACCATAACTCCGGCTCCAACTATCACAAATGCACCCACCACAACTCCAGCTCCAACTGCCAGAACTGCAGGCACAACAGCTCCTATTGCAATCACCTCAAATGTAACCACCACAACTCAAGCTGTAACTACTAGCACTGCAGCGGCAGCCACTACAACTATAGCACCAACTACAACTGCAACCACTGCAACTCAGTCTATAACCATGACTGCAGCAACCATAACTCCAGCTGCAGCCACCACAAATTCAGCTCCAACCAGCACAACTGCAGCAACTACCACAAGTACAGCCACTGCAGCTCCGGTTGCAATCACCTCAGCTGCAGCCAACAAAACTCTGGCTGGAACTACTCGCACATCTGAAGCCACCATAGCTTCTCTTCAAACCACAACTGCAGCCACAGAAACTCCAGCTGTTGTTGTCATGGATGCAGTAGAGGTCATTCCTGCATCCATGACGACTCGAGCTCAAACCACCACAAATGTAGCCACCACAACTCCAGTTACAACCACCAGCACTGCTGCTACTCCAGCTCCAAGCACAACTACAGCCACCACAACTCTGTTTGGAACTACAAGCCCACCTGGTGCTACCACAACTGCAGCCCCAACCACAACTGTAACCACTGCAACTCCAGCTTCAACCACAACTGTAGCAACCACAACTCCAGCTGTCACTACCACTACTCCAGCCACAACCACAACTCTGGCTGTTACAAGCAAAAGTGCAGTCTCCACAACTAAGACTGCAGCCATCATATCTTCAGCTCCAACCACCAAAACAGCAGCTGTCACAACTACAGCTACAACTACGATGATCGCAGCAACCACAACTCTGGGTTGGACCACAAATGGAGCCAGCAAAACGCCATTGGCAGCCACCACTACTCCAGCTTCAACAACCTCAAATGCCACTGGCACATCTACAGCTGTAACTACTGTGACTGCAATCAAGAGATCTCCACCTCCAACCATGACTTCATCTTCAGCCACTACAACTGTAGCACCAACCGCAACTGCAGCCAAGGCAACTGTGGCTCCAATGACAACTGGAGTCAAAACAAATCCAGCTGTAATCACCTCAACTGCAGCAACCACAGCAACAGCTCTGACTGCTACAACCACAACTCTTGCTGAGACCACAAATGTAGCTACCACAACTCCATCAGCAGTCACCATGACTCCAGCTTCTACTACCTTAACTGCAGCAACCACAACTCTGGCTGGAACAACAAGCACATCTGCTGCTGCTACAACTCAAGCTCCAGCCACAACTGCAGCCACCACAATTTCATTTGCCATGACCACTACTGCACCCACCACAACTCTGGCTCCAAATACCATCAATGTATCCACCAAAACTCCTTCTCTAACAGTCACATTTAAAGCCACCACAACTCCCACTCAAACCACAGCTGAGGCCACCACAATTGTTGCTGTCAAAACCACAAGTACATCCACAATAACTCTGGCTCCAACTCCCACAGTTGCAGGCAACAAAACTCCAGCTGTCACTGCCACTACTGCATCCACCACAGCTCCGGCTCTAACCACCCCAAATGCAGCCAGCAAAACTCGAGCTGTCACGACTACGACTGCAGCCACAACAATCTTGGCTCCAACCATAAATGGAGCCACTACAACTCTGACTCCCACCACAACAGCTGCAGCCACCAAAACTCCAGCTGTAACTACCATTACTGCAGCCACAACAATTTTGAACACCTTAACTCTGGATGCATCCACCACAAATCTGGCTCCAACCACCACAGCCACAGCCATCACAACTCCATCTCCAACCTTGACTGAAGGCAGCACAACTCTGGATCCCAGTGCCACAAATGCAGCCAACACAAATCCAGCTACAACAACCACAACAGCAGCCACAACTCCAGCTGGAACTACAAGCATATCTGTTGGGACCACACCTCTGGCTCCGACTACAACTCCAGTCACCACAGCTCCAGCTCCAATTATGACTGCAGCCACAACAACTCCGGTTCCAACCACAATTGCAGTCACCAGAACTCCATCTCCATCCATGACTGAAACTATCACAACTCTAGTTGCAGCCACCACAACTTTGGCTTCAACCAACAAAGTTGTAGCCACCACATCTCCAGATCCTATTGCCACAAATGCAGCCAACACAAATCCAGTTCCAACCACTACAGCTGCAGCCACCACACCACCAGTTGCAAACATCTCAACTGCAGCCACCACAACTCCAACTGGAACAACTAGCACGTCTTCCACAACCACAACTCCAGCTCCAATTACCACAAATGTAGCCACCACAATTTCAGATGGCACTACCACTAATGCAGCCACCAGAACTCCATCTCCAACCATGACTGAAGCTACCACAAGTCTGGTTGCAGCCACCACAACTTCAGCTTCAAACAGCATAGTTGTAGCCACCACAACTCCAGATCCTATTGCCACAAATGCAGCCAACACAAATCCAGTTCCAACCACTACAGCTGCAGCCACCACACCACCAGTTGCAAACATCTCAACTGCAGCCACCACAACTCCAACTGAAACAACTAGCACGTCTTCCACAACCACAACTCCAATTACCACAAATGTAGCCACGGCGAATCTGGCTCAAATAACGACTCCAACTGTCCCAGGCCCAGTTTTAAATACCACATCTGCAGTCACCACTCCACTTGCATTCACCACAAATCTGGTTGCCACCAGCAAAGTTACTGCTATGATAACTCGAGCTCCCACGACCACAACTGCAGCCACCACAACTTCGCTGATAACCAAGAGCACATCTGCATCCACCACAACCCTGGCTGCAACCACAGCTACAGCCACCGCAACTCCACTTCCAACCATGACTGCAACCATGACAGCTCTGACTCAAACCACCACAAATGCAGTCACAATGGCTACAGAAAGTACAGCAGCAAACAACACATCTCCTGCTATAACTACTATGACTGCAGCCCTCACAGCTCCAGCCGCAATCACTCCAAATGCAGCCACAACAACTTCAGTTACAACTATGACTGGAGACTCACTACCTCCGATTGCAGCCGCCACAAATCTGGCTCCAGCCACCAGAGCCACCACAACTCTGGCTGCAAACAAAACAGCACCCACCACAACTCCAGCTCCAACCACCACAGCTGCAGCCACTACAACTCCAGATCCAACCACAACTATATCCACCAAAACTCCAACTGTCACTACCACTGCTGCACCCACAAACACTCCGGCTCCAACCACCAGAAATACAGCCATCACAGCTAGAGCTACAAACATCACAACAGCAGCCAATACATCTTCAGCTGTAACGACTACTTCTGCTGCCAACACAGCTCCACCTCCAACCACCACAACTGCACCCACCAAAGCTCTGACCACAACAGCAGGCACTGCTCCAGCTGGAACTACTAGCACATCTGTCATGACCACAACTCCAGCTCCAACCACAGCTCGAAGCACCACAACTCTGACCACAACTGCAGCCACCGCAAATCCAGTTCCAACCGTGACTGCAGCCACCACAACACTAGTTAGAACTACAAGCAAATCTGCCACTACCACAACTCCTGCTCCAACCAGAACTGCAGCCACAACAACTCCGGCTCCAAACACAACTGTGGCCACCACAGTTCCATCTGCAACCATGACTGAAGCCACGACAACTCTGACTCAAACCACCACAAATGCAGCCACTATGGCTATGAAAACTACAACACCAGACAACACATCTCCAGCTGTAACAACTTTAACTAAAGCCAACACACCTTCAGCTCCAACAACTACAACTGCAGCTAACATAAATTTGGCTGTAAGCCCCTCAATTGCGGCCATGACAACTGCAGTCACAATATATCCAACTTCAACTGCCACAAATGTAACTACTGCAACTCCAGCTCCGACTACTACAAATGCAACCACTACAGCTCTGGATGCAATCATCTCAACTGCAGCCACCACATCTCCGTCAGCAGCCACCATGACTCTGGCACCAACTACCTCAACTGCAGCACCAAAAATTTCAGTTGTCATTACCACTACTGCAGCCACCACAGCATCGGCAGGAATTGCTGGCAAACTTTCAGTAACCACATCTCCAGCACCAACCACAACTGCAGCCAACACAAGTCTGGCTGCAACCATGACTGGAGCAACCATAACTCCAGTTACAACCACCACAGATTTGGCCCCCACCACCACAGCTCCAGTTGTAATCACCTCAACTGCAGGCACTCTGGCTGGAACAATTAGCACATCTGCTGCTACCACATCCCCAGCCCCAGCTACAAATGTAGTCATCACAACTTCGTCTACGGAAGCCACAACAACAGCCAATACATCTCCTGCTGTAACTACGATAACTGCAGCCCTCACAGCTCCAGCTCCAACCACTCCAAATGCAGCCAACACAACTCCAGCTGTAACTACAATTACTGCAGCCACAACAACTTCAGTCACAACTATGACTGGAGACTCACTACCTCCGATTGCAGCCACCACAAATCTGGCTCCAGACACCATAGCCACAGCCACCACAACTCTGGCTGCAAACAAAACAGCACCCACCACAACTCCAGCTCCAACCACCACAGCTGCAGCCACCACAACTCTAAGTCCAACCACAACTACATCCACTAAATCTCCAGGGGTCACTACCACTACTGCTGCACCCACAAACACTCCAGCTCCAACCACCAGAAATAAAGCCACCACAACTCGAACTACAAACATCACAACAGCAGCCAATACATCTTCAGCTGTAACGACTACTTCTGCTGCCAACACAGCTCCAGTTCAAACCACCACAACTGCACCTACCAAGGCTCTGACCACAACAGCAGCCACAGCTCCAGCTGGAACTACTAGCACATCTGCCGTGGCCCCAACTCCAGCTCCAACCACAGCTGGAGGCACCACAACTCTGACCACAATTGCAGCCACAGCAACTCCGGTTGCAATCATGTCAACTGCAGCCACGACAACTCTGACTAGAACTATGAGCAAATCTACTGCCACCGCATCTCCAGCACCAACCACAACTGTGGCCAACACAGCTCTAGCTGGAACTACTAGCAAATCTGCTGCTACGACAACTCTGGCACCAATCACAACTGCAGCCACCACAACTCCAGCTGTCACTTCCATGACTGCAGCCATGACAACTCCCGCTACAACCACCACAACCACAGCTCCAGCTCCAAACATGATTGCAACCACCAAAACTGCAGCTCCGACCATCACAAATGCAGCCACCACAACTCTGCTTCTAAGCCCCATAACTGCAACCATGACACCTGCTGCAACCATAACTGTTACTACCAAAAGTGCACCCACCTCAAGTGAGGCTGTAACTTCCACAAATGCAGCCACCACAACTCCTTTTGTAAATACCACAACTGCACCCACCATATCTTCAGCTCTAACTACCAAAACAGCACCCATCACAACTACAGCTATACCTATGACAACTGCAGCAACCACAACTCTGGCCGCAATAACCAGCACATCTTCTGCTACCACAACTTCAGCTCAAACCACAACCACCACAACTCCAGGTGTCATGACCACGACTGCAGCTGCAACAACTCTGACCCAAACCACCACAAATGCAGCCACTGCAACTATGATTACAAAAACTACAACAGCAGTCAACACTCCAGCTCCAACCACTTCAATTGCAGCCACCACAGCTGCGGTCTCAACCACCACAACTACAGCCACCATATCTCCAGCTTCAACCACCACAAGTGCAGCCATTACAACTCCAGCTCCAACTCCCACAACTGCAACCACCACAGCTCAGTATGCCACGGCCACAAATGCAGCCACCACAACTCAGGTTGCCATCATGTCAACTGCAGCCACCACAACTCTGGCTGGAAAAATGAGCACATCTGCCGCTACCACAACTCCAGCTCCTACCACAACTGCAGCCACCACAGTTTCATATGTCACTACCACTACTGCAGCCACCATAACTCCAGCCCCAACTACAAATGTAGTTACCACAACTTCAACTCGGAAAGCCACAACAGCAGCCAACATATCTCCAGCTGTAACTACTATAACTGCAGCCACCATAGCTTCAACTCCAACCACTCCAAATGCAGCCAACACAACTCCAGCTGTAACTATGATTACTGCAGCCACAAAAACTTTGGCTACAACTCCAACAACCACATCTCTAGCACCAACCACAACAACTCCAGCTGTCACTACCACGACTGCAGCCACGACAACTCCTGCTACAACCACTAAAACAGCAGCAACCACAGCTCCAGCTCCAAACATGACTGTAACTGCCAAAACTGCAGCTCCAACCATCACAAATGAAGCCAACACAACTCCAGCTGTAACTACGATTACTGCAGCTAAAACAACTTCATCTACAACTCCCACAACTGCAGCCACTAGAGCCCAGGATGCCACAGCCACAAATGTAGGCACCACAACTGCGGTTGCAACCATGACACCTGCTGCAACCACAACTCTGGCTGTTACTACCAAAAGTGCACCCAGCTCAAGTGTGGCTGTAACTTCCACAAATGCAGCCACCACAACTCCTTTTATAAATACCCCAACTGCAGCCACTGCAACTCCAGCTCCAACTCCCACAACTGCAACCACCACAGTTTCATATGTCAATACCACTACTGAAGCCACCATAACTCCAGCCCCAACTACAAATATAGTTACCACAACTTCAACTCGGAAAGCCACAACAGCAGCCAACATATCTCCAGCTGCAACTACTGTAACTGCAGCCACCATAGCTCGAACTCCAACCACTCCAAATGCAGCCAACACAACTCCAGCTGTAACTACGATTATTGCAGCTAAAACAATTTCATCTACAACTCCCACAACTGCAGCCACTAGAGCCCAGGATGCCACAGCCACAAATGTAGGCACTACAACTCCAGTTGCAACCATGACACCTGCTGCAACCACAACCCTGGCTGTTACTACCAAAAGTGCACCCAGCTCAAGTGTGGCTGTAACTTACACAAATGCAGCCACCACAACTCCTTTTATAAATACCCCAACTGCAGCCACTGCAACTCCAGCTCCAACTCCCACAACTGCAACCACCACAGTTTCATATGTCAATACCACTACTGAAGCCACCATAACTCCAGCCCCAACTACAAATATAGTTACCACAACTTCAACTCGGAAAGCCACAACAGCAGCCAACATATCTCCAGCTGCAACTACTGTAACTGCAGCCACCATAGCTCGAACTCCAACCACTCCAAATGCAGCCAACACAACTCCAGCTGTAACTACAAGTACTGCAGCTAAAACAATTTCATCTACAACTCCCACAACTGCAGCCACTAGAGCCCAGGATGCCACAGCCACAAATGTAGGCACTACAACTCCAGTTGCAACCATGACACCTGCTGCAACCACAACCCTGGCTGTTACTACCAAAAGTGCACCCAGCTCAAGTGTGGCTGTAACTTCCACAAATGCAGCCACCACAACTCCTTTTATAAATACCCCAACTGCAGCCACCATAACTTCAGCTCCAACTACCAAAACAGCACCCACCACAACTACAGCTATACCTGTGATGACTGCAGCAGCCACAACTCTGGAAGCAATAACCAGCACATCTTCTGCTATCACAACTCCAGCTCAAACCACAACCACTACAACTCCAGGTGTCATGACCACAACTGCAGCCACAACAACTCCGACCCAAACCACCACAAATGCAGCCACTGCAACTATGATTACAAAAACTACAACTGCAGTCAACACTCCAGCTCCAACCACTTCAACTGCAGCCACCACAGTTGCGGTCCCAACCACCACAACTGCAGCTACCATATCTCCAGCTTCAACCACCACAAGTGCAGCCACTGCAACTCCAGCTCCAACTCCAACAACTGCAACCACCACAGTTTCATATGTCAATACCACTACTGCAGCCACCATAACTCCAGCCCCAACTACAAATGTAGTTACCACAACTTCAACTCGGAAAGCCACAACAGCAGCCAACATATCTCCAGCTGCAACTACTGTAAGTGCAGCCACCATAGCTTCAACTCCAACCACTCCAAATGCAGCCAACACAACTCCAGCTGTAACTACGATTATTGCAGCTAAAACAACTTCATCTACAACTCCTACAACTGCAGCCACTAGAGCCCAGGATGCCACAGCCACAAATGTAGGCACCACAACTGCAGTTGCAACCATGACACCTGCTGCAACCACTACTCTGGCTGTTACTACCAAAAGTGCACCCAGCTCAAGTGTGGCTGTAACTTCCACAAATGCAGCCACCATATCTTCAGCTCCAACTACCAAAACAGCACCCATCACAACTACAGCTATACCTATCACGACTGCAGCAACCACAACTCTGGCAGCAATAACCAGCACATCTTCTGCTATCACAACTCCAGCTCAAACCACAACCACTACAACTCCAGGTGTCATGACCACAACTGCAGCCACAACAACTCCGACCCAAACCACCACAAATGCAGCCACTGCAACTATGATTACAAAAACTACAACTGCAGTCAACACTCCAGCTCCAACCACTTCAACTGCAGCCACCACAGTTGCGGTCCCAACCACCACAACTGCAGCCACCATATCTCCAGCTTCAACCACCACAAGTGCAGCCACTGCAACTCCAGCTCCAACTCCCACAACTGCTACCACCACAGTTTCATATGTCAATATCACTACTGCAGCGACCATAACTCCAGCCCCAACTACAAATGTAGTTACCACAACTTCAACTCGGAAAGCCACAACAGCAGCCAACATATCTCCAGCTGTAACTACTGTAACTGCGGCCAGCATAGCTCCAACTCCAACCACTCCAAATGCAGGCAACACAACTCCAGCTGTAACTACAAGTACTGCAGCTAAAACAATTTCATCTACAACTCCCACAACTGCAGCCACTAGAGCCCAGGATGCCACAGCCACAAATGTAGGCACTACGACTCCAGTTGCAACCATGACACCTGCTGCAACCACAACCCTGGCTGTTACTACCAAAAGTGCACCCAGCTCAAGTGTGGCTGTAACTTCCACAAATGCAGCCACCACAACTCCTTTTATAAATACCCCAACTGCAGCCACCATAACTTCAGCTCCAACTACCAAAACAGCACCCACCACAACTACAGCTATACCTGTGATGACTGCAGCAACCACAACTCTGGAAGCAATAACCAGCACATCTTCTGCTATCACAACTCCAGCTCAAACCACAACCACTACAACTCCAGGTGTCATGACCACAACTGCAGCCACAACAACTCCGACCCAAACCACCACAAATGCAGCCACTGCAACTATGATTACAAAAACTACAACTGCAGTCAACACTCCAGCTCCAACCACTTCAACTGCAGCCACCACAGTTGCGGTCCCAACCACCACAACTGCAGCTACCATATCTCCAGCTTCAACCACCACAACTGCAGCCACAACAACTCCGACCCAAACCACCACAAATGCAGCCACTGCAACTATGATTACAAAAACTACAACTGCAGTCAACACTCCAGCTCCAACCACTTCGACTGCAGCCACCACAGTTGCGGTCCCAACCACCACAACTGCAGCCACCATATCTCCAGCTTCAACCACCACAAGTGCAGCCACTGCAACTCCAGCTCCAACTCCCACAACTGCAACCACCACAGTTTCATATGTCAATATCACTACTGCAGCGACCATAACTCCAGCCCCAACTACAAATGTAGTTACCACAACTTCAACTCGGAAAGCCACAACAGCAGCCAACATATCTCCAGCTGTAACTACTGTAACTGCGGCCAGCATAGCTCCAACTCCAACCACTCCAAATGCAGGCAACACAACTCCAGCTGTAACTACAAGCACTGCAGCTAAAACAATTTCATCTACAACTCCCACAACTGCAGCCACCACAACTCAGGATGCCACGGCCACAAATGTAGACACCACAACTCCAGTTGCAACCATGACACCTGCTGCAACCACAACCCTGGCTGTTACTACCAAAAGTGCACCCAGCTCAAGTGTGGCTGTAACTTTCACAAATGCAGCCACCACAACTCCTTTTATAAATACCCCAACTGCAGCCACCATATCTTCAGCTCCAACTACCAAAACAGCACCCATCACAACTACAGCTATACCTATGATGACTGCAGCAGCCACAACTCTGGCCGCAATAACCAGCACATCTTCTGCTCCCACAACTTCAGCTCCAACCACAACCACCACAACTCCAGGTGTCATGACCACGACTGCAGCCACAACAACTCTGACTCAAACCACCACAAATGCAGCCACCACAACTCTGGCTGGAAAAATGAGCACATCTGCCGCCTTCACAACTTCAGCCCCTACCACTACTGCAGCCACAACAACTTCAGCCCCATCTACAAATGTAGTAACCACAACCTCAGCTACAAAAGCCATAACAGCAGCCAACACATCTCCAGCTGCAACTATGACAACTGCAGCCAGAACACCTCCAACTCCAACCACTCCAAATGCAGCCAACACAACTCCAGCTGTAACTATGATTACTGCAGCCACAAAAACTTCGGCTACAACTCCAACAACCACATCTCTAGCACCAACCACAACTGTAGCCACAACAACTCCAGTTGTCACTACCATGACTGCAGCCACGACAACTCCTGCTACAACCACTAAAACAGCAGCAACCACAGCTCTAGCTCCAAACATGACTGTAACTGCCAAAACTGCAGCTCCAACCATCACAACTGCAGCCATTGCAATTTCAAACGTCACTACCACTACCGCAACTCCAGCTCTAATTAACTCAACAACAGCCAACACATCTCTAGGTGTAACTACTGTAATTACAGTCAACAAAACTCCAGCTCCAACTATGACTTCATTTCCAACCACTACAACTGTAGCACCAACCATGACTGCAGCCAAGACAACTCCGGTTGTAACTATCACATCTACAGCCATCTCAAGTCTGGCTCCAACAACTGCAACCAAGACAACTGCAGCCAGAGCAACTACAGCTACACCCACCATAATGACAGTCACCACAACACTACCTCAATGCATGACTGCAGCTCCACCTGAAAAAACTGCTACAACCATAACTCTGGCTCAGACAACAAATGTAGCCAACACAGCTCCATCAGCAGCAACCACTACTCCAGCTCTTAGTACCTCAACTACAGCAACCACAAGTCCAGCTTCAAGCACAATTACATCCACAGAAACTTCAACTGTCACTACCACTTCTGCAGCCACAACAATTCCAGCTGACACTACCACTAGTGCAGCAAAGACAACTCTGGCTCGCATCACCACAAATTCAGCCACCACAGCTCCAGTTATAAGCACCAGAACTGCAGCAACCACTAATCTGTCTGAAACTACTAGCACATATGCAATCACCACTACCCTGGGTCCAACCACCACAAATGCAGCCACAACAACTCTGGCTTTAGACAAAACAGCAGCCACCGCAACTTCAGCTGCAAACACAACAGCACCTGCCACAACTGCGGCTAGTACATCTCCATCTGTCACTACCATTGGTGCAGCAACCACAACTCCATCTGGAACTGCAAGCACATCTGCAGTGACCCCAACTCTATCTCCAACCACCAAAACTGCATCCACCACAGCTTTGGCTACAACCACCAAAACAGCAGGGAGCCCACCTCCAGCTGTAACTACTCTAACTGGAGCCGACACAACTCCAGCTCCAGCCATCACAACTTCAGCCACTACAGCTGCGCCTCTAACCACCACATCTGCAGCCACCACAATTCCATTTGGGACTACTCACATATCTGCAGCCACCAAAATTCCAGCTCCAACCAGCACAGCAGCAACACGCACAACTCTGGCTCCCACCACAACTATATCCACTGAAATTCCGGCTGTCAGTACCACTAATGCAACAACTATGGCTCCAACCAAGGCAGGAGCCACCACACATCTGTTTGCAGCCACCACAACTCCAGCTCCAACCACAACTGAAGCCACAGATACTCCAGTGCCAACCACTACAACAGGATCCTCCACAACTCAGACTGTAAATACCACAGTTCCAGCTCCAACCTCCACAACTACAGCCACAGCTCAGGTTCCACTCACCACATCTTTGGTCCCCACAACTACCACACCCCCTGTCATCACATCTACAGGAGAAACATCAACCCACAGTATGTGACTTGTTTTTTCCTGTTGTATTTTTCTTTACTTTTGCTATGAAGTCCGATTTTTCTTCGCTAAGTTTCAACTATAGGTGATTGAAAGCAGTAAGTGAAGGGTAAAGCCATGTTTTAGGACATTTGCAGCCAAGAGTACATTTTGATTCCAAGCATACCTCTCCACTTTTAATGTCTGAAATCCGAAATTTTACTTGCAACAAACTGACACTAAATCTATTTGTTAATACCAACTATCGAAAAACATGATCATTAATTGACAGAATGTAGCTTTCAAGCCACTTTAAAAGCCATTTGAAGCTTAATGTTACCTTTAACATGAGTAATGTAACTGTAATAAGTGTGTTCGAGGACATGAAGCATTTACAAGGAAATATCTTAAGACTGAAATACACAAGTCCCAAATTTCTCATGACTTTTTAAAATTAATTTCCACAAGTAATGTTTTTTTTTTTAATCTCTACAGGCTTGGCATCACTGGCACATCTACACCTGAAGTTAACTTCTTATGGAGAAATAAGCAATGGAACCATCACTGAACTTGTTAAACAGGTAAACAAAATATGTAAAATAATACCTAATACTATCAATGCTAATGTATACACACAATCAAAAAATGATGGCGTGAAGGGGATGAGGTAGATTTTCTCATGATTATTCTGTGTGTTTTCTTCCCATTAGTTTTTTAGAGAGCAGCTCCTGAATGGAACATCCCACATAGTGACAGTGACAAACATTCAAAGGGTCAGAGTTGCTCCATAGAAGCTTCACATGGACCGAAACAGTTGCAAGTGAATGCATAAAGACAACAAATTTTCGTGGTATTATTTTAAAGCAATGTGACGGTGCAGTTCACCTCTGTCAGTTCACTGCATCTGGAAACAGATGTTCCTTTTTAGTTTTTGAGTTTGAGAACAACTCATGAAATATCATTGTATTCCACCGTGCTGCTATGATCTACAAACATCTGCAAACCATCAAAAGTACCTTAATTGCACTCCAGGTGTGAGAAAAGGTTTTTGAATTAACGCAGAGGCTTAGATTTTAGGCTCAGTTCCCGCTTATGCCTCTTTAACTTCATTTTGTCAAATTGTCAAAAAAAAAAAAAAAAAAAAACTCCTTACAAGTCAGACAGTATATTCATGACTACACCGTGGGCTGTATTTCTCAGGAATGTGAATAGTGGAGAAGTGGATTTGTCTCAAGTGTCAAATGATTTGGACAGCACAATGGGAAGCTCAAACCACGCAATCTGACCCATCAAAGAGGTTTTTAAGAGGTGTCAGTAATTCCCATGCTTTGTACCTGGAGGAGCAGCTGCCATGCTGACACGCCTGGTAACCAGGAAACTAGAAAACGATGTTTCTTGCTCACTCCTCCAATAGATTATATATAAATGAGGAAATATTTCACACAAACTACTGGCAACAATTACCTTGATGAGTGCCTCATAGCAAGTGTATAACCATTGTACCACAAATCAGGGAAGTTCAGTATTACTGACACACTGCATTGTCCTGTCTACAAAAAGTGTGGATGTGGAAATCTAGAATATGAACGTGCTGCATGTTTGTTGTGTGGGACGTGAGGCACTATGACATAAAACATTTAATTCAAGAGAAGTTGGCTGAAGACATTCTGTGTGCAGGTTCATAGGATTCAGGCACAGCCTACATTAATGATTAAGTTAATAAATATAGGGTATATAACACTTGTGCAATATTTTTCTTGTCTTCTTGTCCTCTGACTTCTTGCACTCTGTCTTGTTGCTGCTGTAAGGTGAATTTCCCCCCACTGTGGAATAAATAAAGTCTATCTTATCTTATGTATGTACGTGTTTCATGTGGGTTCGTTGATCTGCCCTCTATTTCATTCTCTTCTTCTTTTGGTAAACTTGCCTCTCCAGGTATTGAGTTTACTAGGTGTCCTGTGTTTATGGATGTCCTCACCTGAGAAAGGCCATATTGGTTCTCTGTGCAAGTGCCTTATGTTTATTGTTAGGCTGTGACCTCTAGTGGCTGTAGAGATTATGACGGGAGCAAAGGAGCAAGTTAGGTGACAGAGTCAGCTCGAGAAAGTCTGCATATGGAGGAAGGTGATGTGAGCTCAAATCAGCTTTGACACTTTTGACATTACATAATGTGGTAGCAATATGCAGTATGTCAATTCGTTTGGTGTAAGGCTATGCAGCAAAGTTGTTTTTTTTTCACCTGAAGGCATAATGTATCTCTTGTTGATTTACTGCTTTTTTCACATTCTTATTTTTGCACTAAATTCTTATTTATTATTCAAATATAAATTAGACTTTAGAAAGAATTACTAAGAGACACATTTTGCAATATGAGCAGTTATGTTATTTTATGCTGTATTACAACCTTTCGAAAGATGAATAAAGAAATATCTATTTGAAGTGCTCTACTTTATGTTCTTTAATAAATCCTTCAAATTTGCTTTTCTTAATTGTGTGAATTATTTTTTCAATATATCAAATTTAACATCAGTGAAGACACAATGCAAGATGTGTTATTGAGCATTCAAATGAGGTATTCTGTCAGATGTCAAAAAGCGCCTATGTGTGTTTGAGGTGCATAACTTTAGAATCTGCCTCTGCAGTATACTGGGATAACTAGTAAAAGATTAAAACAAAACATAGATAACTATCTTAACTTTAGGAATTTACTCATGAGGGTTTCATATTTCAAGTTCACTTCCCTGTCTGTGTCAATAACTGAGTACATTATGTCAACACAGTTCATCATATCTGATCTATGACCAAACTCCTCACCCTCATAATAGTCAAGCACCTTTCCACTCCTCTAGAAGACGTTGCTCTTCCCATGGCATTAGTAGAATTACTGTATGTGCACAGCTGATATTATACACCTGACTCCAAATGAATAAAACCTTTAATGAGACAAACACTGGTCTACACTCCCTCATCAGGTCACATGAGTTATAGTGACAAATGCAACAAACTGCTCCCAGACCAGCACCTGTGGGGTGTTTTTTTTTTTCTCAGCCACATTGTTCATATCTTACCATACCTTTGAGCTCCTCAAAGGTAGCTTCAGCAGGACGTGAAGTATCTGAGAGGGTGTCCACTTCATGAGCTTGTCATCACTTCTGTGCATCTCCCTCTATCTGGAAATGTCATATGTAAAGTAGTGGTGGTTCTAGACCATTTCCAAATGGGGGACATGTGATGTGTGTTGGGGTACCAGATATATTAAGCACAACTGTTACATACCACCACCCCACTAGTTTTGGTTCTCCAAAAGACTAATGATAGACATATATAGACACAATGACAATCCCTGATCCTGGAACAATATGCAGAATAAGCTCAAACTTGAGGCCTTTTCAACTAACTAATGCCTAATTTAGTGCTGCCTTGTTTCTTGCACTTTATTATGCAACGTATTGCTGTTATTACTTATTGCAGTTATTGTGACTTGATGCTGTCCTGTTTATGTGCTTGATGCTGCTATTTGACCTTGCCTTGTCTAGGTCTCACTTGCAAAGGAGGTTTTAATTTCAAAGTGACTTCCTAGTTAAATAAAGGTAATATTGAATGGTGTGCATATTTATTCTAAAAGTGGGCTTCTGTGTTTCAAAATCCTGTGAACTGGCTACATGAACTTATCTACTAGTAGTAGTGGCTCCTTCTTTATCTGTTCTCATCCTGCTCTCCTTCTGCCTCAATCTCCAGGCTGGTTTCTTTATCTCCATGTATCCCTTCTTGTTCTGTCTCTCCAGAGCTTTGCATACCGCTGTCTTGAAAAAGAACAATATATCGTTTCCTTGCTTGGTCTGATTTTTAACTGGATATAAATTTCAGTTATTGCTTTTTAAATACATAATTATGGATTGTGCAGTGCATATATGGTATATTATTTGTTTTGAAGGAAGACACATACTGTACATTATTATTATTAGAGTTGAGCTTAGACCTTACAGCACATGGATGCAATTAAAACAGTGATAACAGTAAAAACAAAAAATAAGGTAATAATGTAGTGTAGGATACGAGTTTGAACTGACCAGAGAGAGCAGATGAAGAAGAGGAATTGCATTATGGAAATAAGAAACCTGTTTGACAGCCTTGATAAGTGTTTGTGTATGTGTCGCGGTGACCCATATTTTGTAAACATATGTGTGTGTGACTTAACCTACCTGGTTTTACAGGTTCCATGGAAATAGCCACTGTTCCCAGTGCCTTCCCCTTATTAGCTGAGGGAGGAGTAATTCACAAACTAAACGTCACGTGCAGTCACAGCCTGAGTACCTGTCTGTACCAGGAGTGGCAAGAAGTAACATCAGTCATCATGGAAAGAAAAATTCTTTGTTGGATATTTTTGCTTGGATATGTACATGTATCCTCTGGAGAAGGTAACTATTGATTACAAGTTTCTTTACAAGTTAATTATTTATGGCTTTGATTTGTTTGTATTTAATTTCTAATATGCCTTATTGGTTTAGATTAGAGACAGTAGTAATGTTGAGGATTCAAAAAGTGAAGTCTTTCAGTCTGTTTTACATTTGACATTCTACAAAATGTTGCTATCAGTTATTGTTAATATTAATTGTACAAATCACATATAGAACAATAAAACACTTATCAATATATCAACTGTATCTAGGTTAGATGTTAGTTTCACAGTCTTTAATGTATAATGTAGATCACAATACTTACTACACTAAGCGGGTAGTTTGGCCAGATGCTTCGGGCTCTAGTAAAGGTGGCAGAGAACATGGATGGTCACACGGAAATTTGTGCCAATCCAGAAAATAGCTGCAGAAATAGTTGAGCTCCTTGGTGACGACTTAATAACCTGATATTCCAAAAGACAATAGATCATATTATTTCCATTTGTACATGAGTAGTAAGTCCTCATCTAATTGATTTCTGAAATTCTTTAATATTAACAATATTTAAGGATCAGCTACAACTGAAGCCACTATGACTCCAGGGCCAACCGTAACTGAAGCCAGCACAACTACAGGACCAACTGCAACTGAGGCCACCACAACTCCAGGGCCAGCTGCAACTGAAGCCACCACAACTCCAGGGCCAACCGCCCCTGCAGCAACCACAACATCAGGGCAAACTGCAACTGCAGCCACCACAACTCCAATGCCAACCGCAACTGAGGCCACCACAACTCCAGGGCCAACCGCAGCTGCAGCCACCACAACTCCAGGACCAACTGCAACTGAAGCCAGCACAACTCCAGGGCCAACCACACCTGCAGCCACCACAACTCCAGCTCCAACCGCTACTGAAGCCACCACAACTCCAGGGCGAACCACAACTGAAGCCACCACAACATCAGGGAAAACTGCAACTGTAGCCACCACATCTCCAGCTCCAACCACAACTGCAGCCACCACAACACCAGGGCCGACTGCAACTGAGGCCACCACAACTCCAGGGCCAGCTGCAACTGAAGCCACCACAACTCCAGCTCCAACTGCAACTGCAGCAACCACAACATCAGGGCAAACTGCAACTGAGGCCACCACAACTCCGGTGCCAACCGCAACTGAGGCCACCACAACTCCAGGGCCAACCGCAGCTGCAGCCACCACAACTCCAGGGCCAACCACAACTGCAGCCACCACAACTCCAGGTCCAACCACAACTGAAGCTACCACAACTCCAGCTCCAACTGCAACTGCAGCCAGCACAACACCAGGGCCAACTGCAACTGAAGCCACCACAACTCCAGCTCCAGCCGCAACTGCAGCCACCACAACTCTGACTGCAACCACATCTGCAGCAACCACTACTCTGGCTCCAACTACACCTGCAGCAACCACAACTCCAACAGTCTCCACAGCTCCAGCTACAGTTACACTTGCAACCACCACAACTCCAGCTTCAACCACACCTGCAGCCAATGCAACTCCAGCTCCAGCCACACCTGCTGCCACCACATCTCTGGCTCCAACCACATCTGCAGCAGTCACAATTCTGGCTCCAACTACACCTGCAGCAACCACAACTCCAGTAGCCACCACAGCTCCAGCTACAGTCACACCTGCAACCACCACAGGTCCAGCTCCAACCACACCTGCAGCCAATGCGACTCCAGGTCCAACCACACCTGCAGCCACCACAACTCCAGGACTAACTGCAACTGAAGCCACCACAGCTCCAGGGCCAACCGCAACTGCAGCCACCACAACTTCAGCTCCAACTACACCTGCAGCCACCACAACTCCAGGACTAACTGCAACTGAAGCCACCACAGCTCCAGGGCCAACCGCAACTGCAGCCACCACAACTTCAGCTCCAACTACACCTGCAGCCACCACAACACCAGGGCCAACTGCAACTGATGCCACCACAACTCCAGCTCCAACTGCACCTGCAGCCACCACAATTCCAGGGCCAACCACAACTGCAGCCACCACAACTCCAGGTCCAACCGCAACTGAAGCCACCACAACTCCAGGACCAACCACAACTGCAGCCACCACATCTCCAGGTCCAACCGCAACTGAAGCCACTACAACTCCATGGCCAACCACAACTGCAGCAACCACAGCTCCAGCTACAGTCACACTTGCAACCACCACATCTCCAGCTCCAACCACACTTGCAGCCAATGCAACTCCAACTCCAGCCACACCTGCTGCTACCACAACTCTATCTACAATCATGACTTTGGTTCCAACCACCACAATTCTGGCTCCACCCACAGCTGCAAGTCCAACCACACCAACAGCCAACACATCTCCAGCTCCAATCATGACCGTAGCCTCAACCACAGCTGCAGTTGCAACCACACCTACAGCCACCATGACTCCTGCACCGACCACTGCAACTGCAGCCACCACAACTCCGGCCCTAATCACACCTGCTACCACCACAACTCTGTCTCCAACCACCATAACTGCAGCAAAAACAACTGCAGCTACTACTAATTCAACTGAGGCTCCTCTGGTTATAATAACCACACTCTTCACTACCACAACCTCACCATTAACAACCACACCCAAAATTACCCCTTCAATCATTTCATCGAATCCAACCACCACAACTGCAGCTGCAACCGCCACACCTGCACCCACCACAACTTCAGCTCCAACCACAACTGCAGCCTACACAACTTCTGCACCAACTACAGTTTCAGGCATCACAACCCCATCTGCAGCTACAACCACCACTGCAACCAAAACATCGGCTCCAACAACTAGTTCAACTGAGCTTCCTGTAGTTACGATGACTGCACCCCTAATTTCCACAACCTCACCAAAGACAACCACACCAAAACCTACCACACCAATCATATCATCAGCTCCAACCACCACAACTCCAGCTCCAACCATCACACTTGTAGCCACCACAATCCCCAGTCCAACCACAAATGCAGTCACCACAACAGTTATAACCAGTCCAACTGAGGCTCCTGTAGTTGGGACAACTACACCCTCAACAACCACACAACTATCGACCACAACCTCACCACTAAAAACCACATCCATAGTTTCTATACCAATCACTTCAATTACAGGTGAAACAACAACCCAAGGTACTGGACTTCTTTTTTTCCACTCTCCTGGATATCATTCAAAAGATTCTTTTCAGTCTCGCCAGAAAATTGTTGAAATATGTTTTCTATCATTGCTATGGTGGTTGCTGTGAACTCTACTATCACTGAAACCACATAGCTTGTATGTTTGAAACATGATTGCCTCTACTTTGTTAAGTCATTTGCCCTGTTTAATGAGGTATTCATCAGTTATTATGTCCCAGGTTTGCTCTCAATATGAGTAATGTAACCACAGTAATTGTATGTTCAAAGATATGTATTATTTACCAGGAACTCTTTTAGCTTTTGGGACATACGCAAGTTCCAAATTACTTATTCATCTTATTAGTCTATTAATTTCCACATGTGTTTTTTTAATCCTTACAGGCTTGGTATCACTAGCACATCTACAGCTGAAGATAACTTCTTATGGAGAAGTAAGCAATGGAACCATCACTGAACTTGTTAAAAAGGTATGTAACAAAAAAAATAACACCTTAGATTATCAATGTTAACGCAACACACCATAAAAAAGGATGGAATGAAGGGGATCAGATTGATATTGTGATGTTTATTTTCTGTGTTTTCTTCCCATTAGTTTTTTAGAGAGCAGCTCCTGAATGGAACATCCCACACAGTAACAGTGACAAACATTCAAAGGGTCAGAGTTGCCCCATAGAAGCATCATGTGGACAGAAATAGTGACAAGTGATGCATAAAGACAACAGTTCAAGGGTGTGATGGTGTTTTTTGTTTTTTTTTTAGCAGAATGCAAAGTTGTAGTTCACCTCAACCGTTTCATCATAACTGGAAAAGACGTTCCTTTTGAGTTTAACAGTTTGAGCACAAATATTGTGTTCCACTGTGCTGCCGTGATTTACAACCAACATCTGCAAACCATCAGAAGTACCTTAATTGCACTGAAGGTGATTAAACGCAGAGGTTCAGCCTTCCAGCTCAGTTCTCTCTTAGCCCTCATTATCTTCACTTTGTCAAACGAAATCTAAAAAACCTCTGTACATGTACAACCTTTTCACCATCTGTAATCACCAAACAACATATTCATTACTATACCGGTGGCTGTATTTCTCAGGAATGTGAATAATGGAGCTGTGCAAGTGTCAAATGATTTGGACAGCACAATGGGAAGCTCAAACCACGCAATCTGACCCATCAAAGAGGTTTTTAAGAGGTGTCAGTAATTCCCATGCTTTGTAACTGGAGGAGCAGCTGCCATGCTGACGCGCCTGGTAACCAGGAAACTAGAAAACTATGTTTCTTACTCACTCCTCCCTAGATTATATATAAATGAGGAAGCATTTCACACAAACTACTGGCAACAATTACCCTGGTGAGTGCCTCATAGCAAGTGTCCAACCATTGTGCCACAAATCAGGCAAAGTCAAGTATTACTGACAAGATGCATTGTCCTGTCTGATGAATGTGAAGTTTTGTCTGGTGCCATCAAGAGCTCACTTATTAAACTTGAAGAATGTGTTTTACCACTTCATTGGAAATCTATAATATGAAAGCGATGCTTGTTTGTTGTGTGGGAGGTGATGTGCTGTGAAAGAAATCCTTCAGTACAGAGAAGTTGGCCTAAGACATTCTGTGTGCAGGTTGCATGGCCTTGAGACAGGCTTACGTTAATGATTAAGCATGTACTGTATGTGTTTAGATTTTTGTGGTTTTGGCTATTTGCTTCGTGTTTCATTCTCTTGTCCATTAAGCAAACTTGCCTCTGCTGGTGTTGACTTTACTAGATGAAATCTATTGAAATGCACAATTATGTGAAAATGTGGCACACTTAAACAGGATAAGCCATTTGTGATCCTAAACTCCTGACTGAAGTCTTATTTTTTTTTTTTTTATCTTATAATAGTAGTTATAGTTTTTCCATCTGCAGACAAAATGTATTCCTTCTCAGCACTGATTTCAATACTTTTTCAAATTCTCATTTTTGTACTAAGATTCTTATTTATTGTTCAGATGTAGATTAGAAAAATTTTGTGTATTATTTTGTTTGTAGCCACAATCGCTTTCACTTTAGGCTCTATGACCATTTCTGCTGTGTCGTAGTCAAACTATTATGGACTTTGCGATTTTGCTTGGATTGAGCAGTATCTTTTGAAAGATGAATAAAGAGACATGTCTATTTGAAGTGTTCTTCTTTGTGTTCTTTAATAAATCCCTCAAAAAAAACTTTATTAGACATTTAATTTTAAAGCATATAGAATTATATTAACCATACAGATCTGCCTTAAAACAAAGGATAATATCAAGGGAAAATGTTGCTATTGATTGTCTAAAAATATCCTCAATATATCAAATTCAACATCACTAGCGATACAATGCAAGATGTGTTATTAAGCATTCAAATGAGGTATTCTGTAAGATGTCAAAAAGAGGCAGTCTGAAAATGTCAGCCTATGTGTGTTTGAGGTGCATAACTTTAGAATCTGCCTCTGCAGTATACTGGGATAACTAGTAAAAGATTAAAACAAAACATAGATAACTATCTTAACTTTAGGAATTTACTCATGAGGGTTTCATATTTCAAGTCCACTTCCCTGTCTGTGTCAATAACTGAGTACATTATGTCAACACAGTTCATCATATCTGATCTATGACCAAACTCCTCACCCTCATAATAGTCAAGCACCTTTCCACTCCTCTAGAAGTCGTTGCTCTTCCCATGGCATTAGTAGAATTACTGTATGTGCACAGCTGATATTATACACCTGACTCCAAATGAATAAAACCTTTAATGAGACAAACACTGGTCTACACTCCCTCATCAGGTCACATGAGTTATAGTGACTAATGCAACAAACTGCTCCCAGACCAGCACCTGTGGGGTGGTTTTCTTCTCAGCCACATTGTTCATATCTTGCAGAAACCTTTGAGCTCCTCGGTGCCAGCTTCTGCAGGACATGAAGTATCTGAGAGGGTGTCCACTTCATGGACTTGTCATCACTTCTGTGCAGCTGTCCTCTCCGTCTCCCTCTGTCTGGAAACATGTGAAGCCCAGAGCCTCGTGCACGGCTCTGCTCAGCAGCACCAACAGGTCTGCAGCCCCTGCTGCTCCCCTCGGCAGGAAGAGCTCCAGAGAACAAGTGGAGGTGTAGGGCAGACGTACACCTGACATGCTCGCTTCCTGGAAAATTAATTCAAGGCGAGATTAATGTGTCATCAACATTTATCTCAAGACAGAAGAAAACAGGTGGATTTTATTTTGTAAGAAAGTGAATATCTTATTGTGAAATTCAACCAACAAAGAGTGCTTAATGTTAAATACCACTGAATATTTAGCACTAAGAATTTTTTACTTCCATCAATCAAAATGTGTGTTTGAATTCACCAGCAATTTCAAAAACTTTTTTGAGAGTTTTATTCATAAACATCTCTTTACGCGGATCATTGACTAACAATGCTTAACCTGATAGCATGGCAGTCTGAGTCCAGTCACATTTCAGTGCACGTCCTTGGTGGCCTGAATGTTCACATTCATAGTTTCAATCTTGAATTTTGGTGTCTGAATTCAACCAAGCCAATTTGTCCTCATCATTCTCTTTTCAAGGTACAGCACACGGCTGTTTTCAATGAAAAAGCAGACCAGCACCATACAAGTTAGAAATAGTTGGAGAACATAGTGGAGTATTTTGCCACTAAAGATTCATATTTCACTCAGGAGTAGGCAGAAAACGGCTGAAAGGAGACTGAATACAGGACTAAAGACATTGGTCAAGTGACACAAACATGACTTCAAATACATGCACAGGTTACTGTATGTCTGCTGGATGTGTAAATGGGCAAACTTATATCAACTTTATAAGGTTTATAATGTGGCACTGCCACATCCTACCTTGGACCTTGGTCCTACAACATTACATCACACTGAACACTTTTTTGTGCTGTCCCCAAGTGGTAAAAACATAAATGTATTATGTTATGTTCTGTAACTGCTGCTCTATATCTGATTGAACTGACTCACCATCTGCCTTGCATTTTTACAGACTGTCTCTCCCACAGGTGAATAGCTGTAATGTCTCATGCTGTAAAAGCCACACAGCCCTGCCGGATCCCATTAGTACTGGTTTCAATTTCATTTTTCTAATACCCGGACCTGTGTTGATCTGACAGATACCAACCTGGGAGTAAAACCGCAGGGAGATCAATCTGGGGAACCCAAGAGGAGGCAGACGATCTGCTCCTGTGATGAAGGTGAGGAGGTCTTCCAGAGAAAAATCTGCCTGACCACCTGACAAAGACAAATTTTAGTGAATGTTCTCATAGTAAACCCTGAAATCTTAAGGTCACTTTCAACCTTTTTCTTCTATCAGGGCCTGATGAAAGAACCATGAAGAGTTTTCAATTCTTTACTCCACCACCCATCCCTCCATTCTTACCGCTGACCAAGGTGAGGGCTGTTTCCCAGTGTCCAGCGGTCACCTCCTCAGCTGCCCTCTGCTGGCTGTCTGGGCAGCTGTAGCAGACAGTGAATAGCTGTTTGAACTCTTCCAGGCTCAGAGGCTGCTGCTGCTCACTCGTCATCACTGGCACAAACACCTCCCAGTGGGACTGCACCGTATCCCACAATCCACCACAGCTGTTCAGCCCCTCACTGAACTGGGCGATCATACTGGCCACCCTGAAGGACAGCACAGGGACTGAGTGACTGTTTCATTGGCTCAGGACTGAAGAAAGAGACAGCACTGATTGTTCCTTTAATTTTCAGGGCAGCTGAACTTGCAGCAGTCATAAAGGACTGCAGCACTTTCATAAATAAACATAGGAATCCTGTGCACACAAATAAAAAAAAAAAAGACTGAGTGATAGAAGATCAGAGGGCAACAAGCACTGAAATAAACCAAGTAAAAAACATTCAACAAACCAGTGTATGGGACATAAACCACAAGTGTGTGAATGCATGTGTCTTATCTGTGTGTGTGTGTGTGTGTGTGTGTGTGTGTGTGTGTGTGTGTGTGTGTGTGTGTCCTACCTGTGGTAGATGTAATGTTTGACCAGGCGGACATAGATGGCTGGTATTTCATCAGACTGGGCTGAATAGATTCCAGGAATCCCACAGCTCGACACCCAGTCACACAGACTGAGAGACAGCAGCTTCACATCAGTACAGCTGTGCAGCTGTAAGAGGAGCAGAGGAGGGCTATTTGTGTGTCTGTTCATGTTACTGTACACGATAAAGTTTTGGTCCATTTGATGGTGGATACTTGAAGAGGTCACAGAAAACAAGGGAGAGAGAAAGATGAAATGAGTCCTCACAAAGTTCCCCTGCTGGAAGAAAACCGGTTCAGCAGTTCTATTTGTATTCAGTTTGTCTCTACTGTAGCAGAACAGTGTCCATTAAAAACAAGAATGTGTTTAAGGCACAGACCATGGCACACAGGAATCTGAAGCAGGTACCATCTGGTTCTTTCATTTCAATAGTTCAACATGCAGGTGTGTGAGGTTCCTGTCTGTGTGTGTGTGTGTGTGTGCGTGTGTGTGTGTGTGTGTGTGTGTGTGTGTGCGTGCGTGCGTGCTACCTGTTGCAGTCGGATCTGTGTTTCAGCATCAACAATGTCAGTCCAGCTAAAGTCCTCCAAAGATGGATTCTGGCCACACATCAACTGTGACAACAGAATATAATACGAGTCAACACAGCTGCTAGGCATAATTTACAATATGTTTAATTCCAGGCTTTTCTTTTTGTAGCACACACAATGGAACAAACATCAGCAAGCAGTGTTTTAATGTCACATTATGTTCTATATTATATTGTAAACCCATGCTTTCAAAAAAGATGTTAAACCTACGTTAATCATTTTCTGTCCACGTTGCGGCAGCGCGACAAGCTTTGTCATCTCTTTGACTGTCTCCATAGAAAGTCAACATGACTAATATATACATGCAGAAATAACATGAAAGGTGGAATCAAAATAACAAAGAGATGCTTGCACACAACCTGGTACAGTGTGGGGTGTAGGCAACGAGGTCCAGGTCCGCCCTGAGCCAGAGACCAGCCAATCAGAACACCTGCTTCGTAATACTTCCTGTCTTCAAGAGCTGTGAGGTCATAGGTCAAGAATAAACGCCCCGGAAATCCCTCAAACACACAACTTTCCTGCAGCTCCAGCAAAGACAGTCTGTGTGAGAAGAAGTTAAAACATCTTTGTCAGGAATTCACATATTATAGGTGATGCTTTAGTGGTCTGGTGTCGAACACTCAAAAACTTTGATTATATCATTCCTCTAAAAAACAACACATCAGTGGTGAAATGATGTCTGGATTCATCAATGAATTGATCATCAGAATTTTTTTTTTTGCCATTTTTATGTAATTTATCAAGCAAAAACGTTCAACATTTGCGGTTTCCAGCTTGATATCCTCTCAAATATCACTTTGAGACATCATTATTCTTATTGGATATCAAGCTAAGAACTATTCAAGCCAAAAGCTAATATATGTATTATTGTTATTATTATTATTATTATTATTATTATTATTATTATTATTATTATTATTATTATTATTATTGTAAAAATTGCATCACCATTCTTTATGCTTAGACCAAACATTACAACACATGGCCATAAGATGAGCTGTATTAAAAGATACAGCAGGAGCAGAGAGTGCTGACAGCTCTGATTATGTTTCACAGTCAAGTTAGGAAGCATGATTGAACTCACCAGCACAAACACAGCACATGCACTTCAGGAAGAATATGAGGTGAATCATCCTAACCTGAAGAACTCTCTGAGAGGTCCCCCGGGGCCGTCGCTCTCCTCCCCGCTGAAGGAGATGATGGGTGTCGTCCTGAAGCAGAAGCCTGGCCTCCTCACCTCCTTCAGAGCGCTGTGGAGCAGGTCTCTCCTCCTCACGTGGATGTGGGTTTCCACATCTCGATCCATGTTCTCCTGTCTGAACTGTCTCAGGATGGTGTCCAGGTCGGAGCTGAACTGCACATCACAGAGACAGGTTTAACCAGAGACAGAAAGGAAACAGCGTCCTCACTGTCCTCTTAACAATCCCTGACTTTCTTGGATCAATGAAATACTTTAAAGATGAAGGTCTGGTTAAAAAGTGGCTGTTTTTGTTCTTTTTCTTGTCGGTTGTAAGTGAAATTAACTCACCTCCTCTGTGGCGCTGCCACCATGAGGCCTGGTTTGTCTTCCCAGCTGACTGTCATTGTCCAGAAAGCTCTCTGTGTCGGCCTCCAGACAGAACTGCTTCCTTTCATGAGACAACACAGTAACATTCAGGCCATTCAGTTATGTGGTTTAGCATTTTTAAATGAGTCGTTGCAGAAACAGGCGATGCTTTCTTACCTGTCTACCACAGGTATCTCGTCTGCTGACCGCTCAGGTTCTGCCTGTTGAGACAGAGAAGAGTATTTTAACTTTATGCACTGTGGAAGAAATGTGTAAAAGTTAGAATAAAGAGAAGCCAAATACTTTCACTATTGTTATTTTTAGGACTCTTTGAATGGGATGAAATTATAGAGGAAGACTTCAATGGGAGCAACAATATGAAAATGGCCACACAGAGACAAAAGCTTCCACCATCAACACGGCAACAGTAAAATCAAGCTTAAAACAGAAAACACAGAGCCGCTGTGGTTCACCTGTGGGTAGTCCTGGTGGCTGAGGATGTACAAAGCACCGTGTCCTGCGATCCTGAGTACCTGCTCTCCAGTCCAGCCCTCTGCAGGGGTGTCTGGAACAAATGGCACCCTGGAGCCCTGCACACACTGGAAACCACACACACACACACACACACACACACACACACACACACACACACACACACACACACACACCATCAGTCATGCAGTCAAATGTTTGGAGACACCTTCTCATTCAGTTGTCTTTCTTTATTTTTATTATTTTCTACATTGTACGTCAATATTGAAGGCATCAAAACTATAAATTACCAAAAATTTAAATTAAGCAAAATAGACCTCCAAAGAAAGGAAGAAGCAGTAACATATGCACACAATGAAGTCAAACTAGCTCTCACAAGGATAGAAATACACTACGCACACAGTCACATACGCGCACACACACACACACACACACACACACACCTGTAGATATGTGAAGGAGAACCACTGTCCTGCCTGCTTTACAAAGTGCCTGCGGAAGAGCATCACCAACCGATTCTGCATCTGATTGGCCGACCAACCATAGTCAATGGTGATGCGAGCAGTCAATCCCATGGCCGCTAGAGCTGCTCGTTCTTTACCTCGTGGAAAACTGTACCTGGAAGAACAGACAGACTTTTTATTACATCATTTAATATCTGTAGGCATCAGCGATTTAGGATTATGTCACCTGCATAATCACTAGGGACCATGGCTTCAAATTGAAATTGTGTAAATATGTAATCATTTCTTTAGAAAGAACACACACGCTGCATAAGTGGGCATGAATGTGATTGATTAACGCATTTTTGGCTTAATGGTGGCACCAGAGAAATGATCACAGAGTTTCCAGATTGGTGGGGGTTCATCCTCTGAGGAGTATGAATGATGGTACTGGAGAAAAGGTTTAAGAAGTCACAAAATAATAAGTCATCAAACAGAGAACTATCTTCAGACCAATATTTACCACTACAGTAACAGCTCTCACCTCTCCAGCTGTGCCAGGTAGTGTCCTCTGGGTAGACAGACCACATCTTTGACCAGCAGTCCTGTCTTCTGTGGAGTCAGTCTCTTCCATTTGAGACAGCTAACCATGCTTGTGGATGCCTGAAGCACCAAGTACAACAGACAAGATGAAGTCAGTGGACAGACAAGACGGGGAGATCAGACACATCCATATATATATCTTTAACACACTTCCTCATATTGCACAAGGATCTTCACTTCTGACTTGTTGCTTTTTGAGGACATTACGTCTTCAAATTCAGCTGCAGGTGTTGCAGGAATCAACTGGTTCCAGCATGGAACCAAAGCAGATTATTACCAGATTAGTCGATTAACAGACAATTTAAATATTTGATTATTGTAATTGTTCAATAATTTCTCAAATAAAAATTCCAAACATGTGTATAGTAGGTCCCAGCCTCTCTCTATCTCTCCCTCGTTCTAAAATGAACCACTTTATGTTCAATTCAGTCTTTCACTGTGTGCTCAGAATTAATGCATGACAAAGCTCTTTTTTTGGCCAATACACTAAAACTGATAAACTTCTATGTAACCACTTATATTAGTGAGATACAAGGAGGCCCAGTGGTTCCAGCAGTCATCATTTAACCAGATAAATTTGTTTCAGGCTCCTTATTTGCACACATCACCCAGCTGGAAGGCATTTTTCTGATCAGGTAAAATAAAAGCTGAAGAGACGTACAGGAGTCATGATGGAAGGATCATCTGACTTGATCTCCACAAGCACACTCTCAGACACTCTGAGGGGAGGAAACACCTGCATGGAGAAAATGACCTGCTTAGATTTGTGTTATGTTGAAAAATGCAGATATCACATGCAAACAAGCAAACCCCCACAAAGAGCTCCTGAACAGCTGCTCACCGCTGTTTGTATTTCCCACTTATATTTGCACTTCTTTCCTCAGTATTATTGGTAAGTGTGGATTCTCTTTTGCATTACAACTATGAATTTAGTTACTTACTGTACTTACATCCCTATCTACATATTCACTGACCTCCATTTCTATGTCAATATCTTCCTCCATGAATCCTGGGACAGGCAGGCAGTGCTTGGCCTCTTCCTCGGTGGGAGGCTCCGTTTTGGGCTTGGCCTGCTGCCTTGGTTGGGTCTGAACCTCCATCTCTGGTTCCTCCACACAGTCAGGGACCAGAGGATGCTCCAGGTGTCTCTGGGTTCAAGACAAGAGGAGGATGTTTACAGTGCTAGAAGGATGGCATGGTATAGTGACTGGTTGCAACATATTTTGTCTATTGCAAAGCCAAACTGTTTCTATCAAAGTGAACTATTGACTGTGCATGACTGCGTTTGATTCTTGTTTGAGTTCTGGTCAAGTAATCTAAGTTGTTCTAATGAGGAATCTTTGTGGTTTAAAGGTCCAGTTCACAAAAGATAAGAAGACAGTCTTTAAAAATGAGTACACCTTGCTGTAACAGAAATATACCTTTCCTGTTTTCCTATCTTCTTACTCATCTCTTGACATCTCAGATTTGCCATTTGGTTGTATTTCCTGGGGTTCTGTCAAATGTCCAGCTAGGACTTATGCTGCAACCCCGAACACTTGAAGTGGATAAAATTAAGTGTTTGGTACTCAATGAATCTGTAAATGACCATGTTTCTTCCCAGAACCAAGTCATTGGCAGACCTCCTTGTAGACAGTCTTTAGCTGCACAACAAACAATAAAAGGACTTGCTTCCATTGTGTTTGTGTAGTAGCAGAATCTTCTCAAAACCTGGGCAAATAAACCCAAAAATGTCTGCATAGCTTTACAATCATATAAGTGAGAAAACATGTTTTTTGTGATTTGGGTGATCCTTTTTATGTAATTTTCAGTATGAGGTTTAATCAAAAGATAACATTGCTACAGTAACATCAGCAATGTAAGTTTAAAATAACATCACCCTGTGACAGTACATGTGGACCAGTCACATGATCTTTACAGTGATTCATTTGTAAAGGAATCAGCAGAATCTAATCTCACTAAATTGAACCATTCCTAAAAGATCCCATGACCCTAACTGTACATGGAAACCATAATATGTGCTGACACATTCAGTTACAGCAAACAGGGGAAATATTTTTCATATGGCTTCAGTCTGAAGGGTCATATTCTAGGCTTTTACCTGCAGAACATGCTATTTGAAGTGTGTATGAATTGAGCAGGCAAAGGCATTACATACAATCTCAGGATCACCACAGCTTTCTTTCACCTTTCTTATTTAAGACACACCTGATAAGGGCTGTATTCTTCCTCCTTCTCCTGTATCACCACGCAGGGCTCCTCTAAAGACAGCAGCTCCATCTCGATGTTTTCTGCGATGGCCAGCAACGCGGCCTTCCTCTTGCTCTTGCTCTTCATCCCCTCTGATACAACTTGAATATCTTCTGTAGTTCTTACTCTCTCTTCTGGATTGTTCCACACCTTGACAGAATAATCTCCTATTCACTGTGCCTTTATTCAAGTCCTGTCTGTGCTTTTTTTCTTAGACTCCTGTCCTTGCTCTCGCTGCTCTTTCCCTTTATTTTGCCTTATTTCTTTTTAACTCGATCTCTTGTCCCTCTTTGTTTTCATTCCAAGTTCTGCTTTCGATTTCTTCTCTAGCTTACCCCCAAACAGCTGAACCTCCAAATATTCCTTAGGTGCTGCTGGCCTTCCAAACATCTAAACAGCTGAACTCTCATTAGCTCAAGCTGAGCTCTATCAGAGTCTAAAGCTCTGATTGGCTCAGAGTTGTGCTCTTGGGCTATGATTGGTTCTGTGGACCATTTTGAAGCCCTCATTGGTCGAGAGCTGTGTGAAATAGCTCTGGCAGTGAAAAGGTGGTGTTGAAAAGATTATCAGATGGCTCATGAAGGCCAGGTAATGTCATCAATCAATCCCTCTTCACACATCCTTTGTGGCCCGTTTCATCACTTCCCTCATGATTGAGTCACTTCTAATTGATCTCTTAACGCTACCTCTGTTATTTGGTCCTAAAATACAAACAAAATAATTTAGATTGAGATACAACACAACAGTGATCTACAATCTTATCAGGTTTTTCTGGGAGGAACTGAAAAGTGTTTGTTTACATCTCTGGTGAAGCTCTGGCAAACCACACACTAAGTGATCTGGAATCAATGTAATCAGTCAAACCTATTCTTTACTAACTTTTTGACATAAACCAGATGAAATATCAAAGGTATGAATGAGAGGTTTCAAAGTTTTCTTTAATTAAAAGTAAAAAGTTAAATGCAGCAGGGTTGTGTGAGTAATCTATCAGTTTTGGTGACTGGTTGATTGCATTTTGGCTAAAATATCTTTTAGGTATCTTTTTAATATCTTTTACTTGCTGCTGTAGTGATGAGGACATTTTTTATCTACCTGAAAAGAATCTGACATCTTAGAGATAAAAGGTTTTCCAGTGACAGTATGAATGAAACAGAAACTAAGTGATTGGTATCTCCTCAGATGTTTGCTGCATAATGTACATGCTGATCTAATCAAAAGTTTTGACTCAACAGCTGTGAAAGCATGGAAGCAAATTTTAAGATTATTTACTTTTGCGACTTGGAGAACAAAACATGAAGTTTCAAACTTTTTTTTTTTTCCTTTCTTTCTTTGTTTCCTTCTGATTGAGGACAGAAATTTGGTGATGGACACCACAGCTATTAAGTGCTTTGAACCAGCTTCCTGGTTTCAGGATTGCAGGGCTATAAACTGCAAGAAATAAAAACAACTTCTCATGTTAACTAAACATTTAAGCTTTTATCACCAGATACAGTATGAAGCACGTTAAGAAATGTTTCTCTGCAGCCGTGACAGCATGGAGATACAAGCATTTTATAATTTTACAAAAATTACAACATATTACAATGTGAAAGGCAAACAAAACTCAGGAATATAAAACACTATCCATGTGCAAACAACTAAAGGAACATGAACCTGAAGGGAGCCTTGAACCATTTTCTGATTCACATCTGCTGTGCATGACATGCTCTATACTCTGCAGTCTGATCTTGTGCATCCTGCATGTTCTATTCTTTCGTATGTCTTCTTTGTCAGCTGAAGAAAACAAAGAATACATCCCCCGAATGATTAACTGTCCATAATACTCAAAAGGTACTGTGTCATCATCAACATGCAAAACCTGTGCATGACTGTCTGAGGACAAACAAAGTGCACAGAGATTGGAGAGTCAGGATTATGTTGTGAGTGTTGCCAGGTTGAATCATCCTCAAACACCTCTGTTGAGGGTCTTTTGAGCAAATCACTGAACCCCCAACTGCTCCAGTGCAGCAGTTCAGTTACAGACAGTAGACTGCAGTTGTTCCCTGCATCAGTCTGGATGAATGAATGTGAAACAGACATTCATTTAAGACGGATGGACAAGCTTGTCTTTGTCTATTCGTGTGTGTGTGTGTGTGTGTGTGTGTGTATGCATGTGTGTCAGGCCAACAGGTGTCTCTGGCTGCATGCCAACAGGTGAGGCAGGAAGTACGAAGCGGTGCCGTCGTCAGGTATCAGCTCCAGAAACTCTGTGGGGCTCGTCTCCATGGAAACCACAACCAGCGTCTCTGTTGGCATGGAAACCAGCCGCATTAAACCCAGTCATCCATTGGACAAAAAAAACAAACGATACAGCAGAACCCGAGATATCATCTTCCATGCATTCTCCTTCCTTTTCAAAACATGATGCCTACATTACCCACAATGCAACTTGACTTAATTCACTAAACTGTACAAACCTGTACAAATAATTTGATGTTTGATTATTTGAATTCATCGCATTCTATGTATTCAACTAATCAATTATATTTGATGTAAGGACTGGTGGTATTCTACCTCTGAGAGCAGCCAATAGGATGCTGTTATCTGCGGCCTCTCTCGTCCTGTTACAAAGCTCAGGGAGCAGCTTCTGCCACCACAACGCCTGCACAGATGAGACAAGACAGACTGGGTGAGATTATTTTGAGAATAAAAGGCAAACTTGACACAGATTGAAGAGATTACACACTTCACCGCTCCAGCTACTGCTCAGCACTCACCATATGTTTGTCTTGTAAGTGGTGATTGGCGTAGGCTATGATGGCCTGAGGACATCGGTCCAGCAGCTTTTCAATGCTGCTGTCGTACTGCCCCCTTCTGGTGGCACAGAGGAGGTGCAGGCTGAAGCCCCATAGGGTTTCCTCTGACAGACGCTCCAGCAGAGGCACGACGGAGTCCACAGACAGAGACGGACCACACAGGAGAGACTGGAGGCAAGGACACACAGATGAGAGGGGGACAGAGTCACTTTGAAAAGATAACACAATCTTGACTTCACTTCCTGAAACTCACAGAACAAAAACACTGAGGACACGATCACTGTATCCTCAACCGTAGCTACAGCCTTCCTACTGTTGTGCAACCTTGAAGCATTTACCATCATGCTATAATTGTCCCCTGTGCTCACACTGCTCATTGTTTAGCAAAAGTCACATGGCTCGCCTGAAGGCTGCATTAGTTCCCTTAGTGCCAGTCAGTTCAATTACTTACAAATTCTAACAAATAAATATAAATTGTATAAATATATATAAATTGTAATATTTTTTCTATGAACATATAGTCTTACTTTACAACAGATAACAGCTTGAAGGCAGATGGTCTCTGTGGTCTCTGTTAATGTCACTTGATTCTTGCTGAGTCAGCTTCATTTGTGGCAAATTACCTGCAGTTTGTGTAGCGCCTCCTGATGTTGGGAGCTAGTAGTGTGAGCTGGACTGAGAACAGTGAGCCATGGGTACAGAGCACCGTAATGGGAGCACGAGTTGATCTGAAACACACACAAACATGAAGGCCTCTTAGAAGGTGAGAGTGATGTGTGGAGGAACTGATTTCTGAAAAAAAAAAAAAAAAAAAAAAAGGTTTTTGCACAAAGATTATTATTATTAGTTATTTAGGAAATCTTGTGTTTTTAGAACAAATTGAGTTGACCAATGAATCTTACACTAGCTGACTTTTAAATTGGTTCTGCTTGCATGATTAAATATTTTCTATGTGTGAGGAGAAAACTGTGTCACCAATAAAAGAAAAAACAGAAAAAATTTCTTCTAAACTAAGACAACGGCAAATCAAACCAGATCATACCAGATCATCAGCGCTCTTCAGCGGCCTGTGTCTTGGAGGTGTGTGTGTACGGACGGGGTGTGTATCTGAGTTTGTGTTTGTCAGTCGGTCGATGTAGACAGACACCACTCGGAAAAGAAGTTCCTGGATGACAGCTTCCTGTGAGGAGGCCATGAGCATCGCCTCCCAGAAATCCACCTGGAAGCAGTTCTCACAGCACAGCTCCTATACACACACACACACACACACACACACATATAATTTCTGGGGACATTACATAGACTTACATTCATTTCCTGGAGACTTACCCTAACCTTCACCCCAGTCTTCACCCTAAAATTTAACGATTTACATTATGGAGCATTTTGCCCCCACAAGTACTGCGAGTCTGCACAATGTGACTGTGTAAACAGAATTATGTCCCCACAACATGAGTAATACAAGGCCGCACACGGACACAGACGCACACACCTCGAACACGTGGTCGGCCTGTTCCAGCTGAACTTTGCTGTTTTCGTGTAAAGCCACCATGGCAGCCACCAGCAGTCCTGGTTGGGTCTTCGCCAACTGGCGAGTCAACGCTGTGGGACGGACGTGCGTGTGCTGGCGTCCGCCTCCACCTCCGCCGTGCAGCAACAACCGCGACTCCTCGATGAACCCGTACACCAGCACCATCTGAACACACACAAACAGAAGGAGGGAGTTAACACTGGGAGAGTTAAATGTTAACAACACTGAGTGTCGTCCATCACTGCCTCGTCCTCTGAACACCACAGGAGGGCGACTGTAACACACAAGCTGCAAGAAGTTGCCCCAATACAATCATGGTTGTTTAAGGAGCTGGTCTCACACCTTCGACAGGTGGAATAACGCACAGTACTTGATAATCTAGCTAGAAGGGATTAGATGTTAACATGTAGTACTGGATTACTGACCGACTCTGTAAGACAAATACAGAACAAAGTCGAGCTTTCAGTTTCACTTGATAAATCCTAAACACACACACACACACACACACCCATATCCCCTGTCCCCTCTGACCTCAGCATGTCTTTCCATCAGCTGTGTGTACTGTGGCAGGTCGCCCAAAAGCAGCGTCATGGTTGCCATGGTGATTGTCAGCGGAACCGAGACGCCAGCTGTGTCCTCCAGATGTTGTAAGATTCGCAGCGTCCGGGCAGGACTGACGTTTATCATGGGCGGGCTGGCACACACGCTGACGAGCTGCGAGGGCTCTGATTGGCTGAAAATGTCTATGACCTCATCGGCTGCTTCCTGCAGAAAGATAGATCTCCTGATACCCGTCTGTAAAAGCCTCCCAACACAACAAGCCGAAGCATTAACCAGCAGCACAGCAGCAGCATGTGTGCGTGTACCTGACTGAGGCTCTGCTCTGTTTCTTCTAACAGGTAATGCTTCAGGTAAAACAGGAAGCCAGGGCCGTAGGTGTGAGGGCTGCTGGGAAGCGGGCGGTTCCTGGCCATGACCTCTGTGACTGACAGGCCAGACATCCTGTAGTACGGCAAAGCCAGGTGGCAGTCCTTCTGACTGCCCCTTACAGAGCGGAAAAGAATCCAATCAGTGCTGGAACAGCTTTCAGTCGATCAACAGCAGCAACTCTGATCATCAATCAATCATTCATGGAGAAAAAATACCAAGCGTTCTTTTCAGCTTCTCAAATGTGACCGCTTGCTGCTTTTCTCTCAGCGTAGAATTAATAATTTGGGATTTGAATAAACAGACTGAAGATACTACACAGGAGAGAATAGACTCAAAGTTGATACTCAACACAAGTGTGTGAACAAAACCCCTGAACTGTAAATGTTAAAACCTCATTAAAATATATGTATTAAGAGAATGTAAAAAATGAGCATAGGTTAAGTAATTTCAGGGGATTGTACAACTGAATTTAATCCATCGTAGACCAAAGAACCAGCTCTAAATGTCGCCAACATGCTCATCATCACCTCTTACCACTTACTTTAAAGCTTATCTTAACACCAGGCTGCAAAGCAGTGTTTTGCTTCCCCTATCTGGTGGAAAGTTAAAAGATGAGTGAGGTATTTCTAACGTTTTCAGGTATGTTTGTCCTTTAGTGCATGTGTGTGTGTTTTACCTGCTGAAACTGTCTCCCAGCTGTGCACAGTTCTGCCTCAGTGCCTCCTCCAGCTCTTGATTGTCTGTCTCTACTGCCGTCTGTTCCTCTGCTGGTTTGTCTGCATCTGTCTGCAGAGACGCTGCAGGCTCACCCTGGATGCTCCGCTGCTGCTCTGGTGTTTGGAGTATGGAGGCGCGGAGGAGGAGGTGAGCCTCACTGAGGAGGTGCCGAAGGCTTTGGGCCTGTGGGTTTGTCTCCGTGTACCGCTGACTGTATTCAACCTGACACACAAGTTCACGATCATCATTAATAACTGTACATAGAAATGCAAGAAACACGCAATGAATGGGCTGTGTGTGTGTGTGTGTGTGTGCGTGTGTGTTACCATCTCTTGGTAAAGAGTGAGGGGGGAGACGGTGTCGACCACATAGAGGTTCCATCCGTGGCCCACTGTGCTGGTTTCTCTGGGAGAAGAGATTGTCCACTTCCTGCTCCTGGGGTCAGAGGTCACACAGAGACAAAACACACAGGAGAATCAAACAGAGAGATGAGCTAAATGCACAGAGTTCATGTTTCATCTAATGGCTAACCTCCAACTCTAACCATTCTGTCAAGTAACTTTATAGCTACAGGGAAATAATGACCATCAACTGTTCTCCTCTGCTTCAGTTTTTTCACTTTTTGTTGCTATTGTGGGCAGGTTTTTATGTGTAACCGGCTGTTTTTGTGGACACTGATAAAACACTGAAGACATACACAAACAGCCTGTGTCATGACATTGGACATGCATTAGAAACCATTTAACCAGAGAGGGTTTCATACTGGGTGGGCAATACTGTCTGCATCACCATCATACAGTACCCCCAGTAAAGAACAGCCTTTTGGATACTGCAGCTATGTAACACAGCACATCATCTGGCTACTACTAAAACATACCACGACATTATACATGACCACACAAACCGTTAGTGAGCTGTTAGTGAATTGTAAAAAGGCAACCTGTGACCCCTGTGACTCATGCCATGATGACTAATCTGTTCGTGTGGGTATTTGTGTGTGCCATGGCAGCTGCTCACACTCATCGCAGCATGCGGCCTCAAACCTGTAGATCGATCTGGGTTTTTAATACAAACAGGCAGAGCAGATGATGTTGATGTTAGAAAATGTGCGTTTTGTCTTCATTCTTCAGCTTGCTTTCGAGCAAGCCCTGCTCAGCGGGGCACTTTATGAATTATATAAGACATTTCTAATCAAACCGTCAACCATCCAAAGATGGTGTCAGCCATATCTGGATTCCTTGGCCAAAAGCCTGGCCCAAAGACCAACAAGTTTCCAAAATATTTACAACCCAATGGCACCGTTGTGGTTGTATTTGGAGGAAAAAATGTCTCCGACAGTATTCTCACCTGTCATGCAACACTGTGGGGACATCAAATAAATGTTTCAATCATTTAATTCTTCTTCTTTTGGGACCAAAGCTGTTTCAAATGCGAGCAGTACATTGTGTCTGAGACATACTGTCTTTATCTATGTTAAAAGAGCCATTATTGGAGGAAAGAAGAAAAACATCAACATGACAAGTAAATCCACACTTTCTAACGGTATTATACATATAGTATACAGAAAAAGAAACACATGGGTGCAGTTTCCAAAACATGTCCTGGATTATGACGTTAGCCGTGTAAAATCCAACACTTTTTCTGTGCAAAGACAATTAGTTTGTGAGCAGAAAGGCACACACACTGGAGGCAGTTAGGTGGGTTATGGTTGGCTAGATTTAGGAACTAAAAGGAAGTGCTGTCACTTTCAGACCAAGGTGCAAAGAAATCACTGCCTGGAACGTGTTGCAATAAAAACAAGAAGAAATGCTGGCAGCATTTGCAGAAGATGGACGCTTCATATTCTATCGAATACAAAAAATAAGGGACAGATTTGGCTGCTGGTAAAGAGAATTTGCCACATCAAATATTCACATATTGCTGTTACACCAAAGGACATGTGCTTGAACTTCTAATTTAATGTTATTTAATAATATTTGATTATTCATGTTGAATCAAGGCAGCAGGGGCAGTTACCTCATGCTTTTATTCCCTCCCTATTTTAAATGCAGCAGCACATTTATGCCCCTGAGAAGGGTTAGACTCAAGGTCTTAAGAAATGCCTTCACATGCTGTACTTTTTCCCCAAAAGGCCATCATTTGTCATCAGTTAGGGAAAACCTCATATGGTATTCCAGTCCAGGCTGTTCGCTTGCAGCCAGGAATACTGCTTTCAGTGACAAATACAAAAAAACACAATCAAGTTGCTTCGATGGAAGCAGACAGATTTTTGTTCTGTGGCATTAAAGGTGAAACAGAATCCAAACCATCAAGGTTTCCCTTTAAATAAGGGCTGACAAAGATTTGGTTAACAATCATCTGCTAAGGTGAGTATTTCAAGGCTTTCCGGGCACTGCAGCTTGGCCTGGAAGTGACAACAGACACTGGGGGGGGGTTGGGGTTTGTCTTACAGGAAGGGGCGTGATAGAAGGCTCTCCAGAGCCGGCGTGGTTGCGGGATCAATTCCCACTGCCAGGAAAATACCAGTCAGCATGGTGTGTTCTTTCAACTCGCTAAAATAACAACACACACACACAGTAAACAGGTTTGTAAATGCATGTATTCCTGCACACGCGCACACACATACATACACGCACACACACACGCACACATCACCAGTGCTGAGAAAGGCCTCCTCAGAGCATTCTGGCACTGGCAGGAAGGCAACTGATGAGCTGTCATAGTCATGTGTGTTTAGGCATGGCTGCAAGCTTAAGTCTGTGTATTGTACGTGTGTGAGTGTGTGTGTGTGACTTACAGGCCTCTGCGCTGTGCGTTGCGTTCGGTCTCCTCTGGCGTCTCGGTGTCGGCGGTGGACAGCAGGATGACGTGACGGCCGTAGACACACACTGACCGCAGACCAATGAACAGCTGCATCCTGAGCGCACACACCTCCAGGCTGCAGGGTGGGCAGGCCTTCACACACACACACACACACACACACACACACACAGTGTAAGATTATTAAATGATGCAGGTGCACTCGCAAAAACAGATAAATTCTTAAATATATCCTCGACATACCTAATATTCATAACACTCTGAGGCATTTATGCTTTTGCTTACAACCAAAATCAGCTGTTTGGCACATGTGAAGTAGCAAACTGACAACGGTTTCCTGTTCCTGCTGCTGCTGGGAAGAGGAGAAAATTTAATGGCCACAAAGCAACATGTTAAATTCAGGCTCTCACCTTCATGGTGGTGTCGATGTAGGGGTCTTCAATCCTGGCTGCTACTGCTGCACAGCGCACTGTGAAGCACTGCAATGCACTCCTACAGGGAACACACAGAAACCAAGACACACACTTACTTCCATGTCAAACAGAAATCTTCAGACTACAGTCGTAAACATATTCCATCTTTAGTCCTTCAGTCTGGTACAGAAGCTTAAAAACTCGATGTGAAGGTGAATCATTTAGTTCTAATTCCAAAGACGGCATGATAGTTTAAATGATTGATTTCCACATCAGACGACAGACGTACTTGGTTATGACGTGCAACAGGTGGTCTGTTAGCACTGCCTCCAGGACCTTCTCTGGATACTGATAGGCTGAGAGAAGCTCCACACCACCCTTCAGACTGTACAGGTAGCCGACGGTGGGGAGAGAGAAGAAGCAGAAGACGCACGCTGGTTCCTCCACAGACGCTGACTGAGCTCCTGCAGAGGCAGACGAACAAACAATGTTCCTGTAGGTCCACCGAAAAGCCTTTTCCACAGCTTTCAGCCACATGTTGGAGTTCAAACTCCTTCAACCTTAAAATGTTTGTTTAACACATGACATGACTTCACTCATTTCCAAAACTAACCAACTTTCACTAAAGATAAAAAGCTCCATTTTTCTTATGATCTTAGCCACCCATAGATTGTGATTTACAAATCAAGCCCAATGTTTCATGAATATACTTTCATCAGGTGTGATTCACTGAACCAGTGCAGCCATCAGCCTAATGCTGCCTTAATTCAAGACAACTCTGACACATATGAAAGTGCACTGATAACATGTAAAAATGAGCAGAATGCTTTTTGAGAAAAACGCTGTTGAAGGTGAAGATGAGCCGCGGGTTGCAGTGAATCTTAAGCAGGGCTTTGCAGCAACAGAGCAGGCAGCACAGCAGGCTTAAATTAAATCATAGCTGGTTTGAAAAATGCTCATCACAGTTTCAACATCATGATGTGATGCAGACAGTATTGCCCACCCAACATCACAACATAAGCCAACATCCCAGTTCCTATGACAACGTATGCTGCTTCTACATGCGCCTCTGTGTCTGCTGTACTGACGGGTGAACAGCGGGTAGAGCTGTAAGGAGTGCAGCTGAGTCTCCTCCACACTGCAGCCCTGGAAGAAGTCTGGAGTGAAACGCCTGCAAGAGAGAAACGACACAAGTTAAATACACCTCACGTGGCTCAATTACACCCACTGTAAAGATCTGAAGGTCAGAAACACGCACACACACACCTGAAGAGAACATAGGACAGCGTGTATTGTCCTTTGTCCTCCAGCCCGGTCTTTTCAATGCTGACAGGGATGTCGCAGTCTTTGGCGCGATCGCCGAGCAGCTCCTGGTGTCTCTGGAGGACCAGAAAGTCAGAGTGGTCTTCTAGATGATCTGCTGCACACACACAAACGCAAAGACACACACACATCACAAATGACTCCCTCATGTGATCCACCACACTAAAGCTCAATGATGTGAACTGCACAGGGAAAAATCTGAAAGTGGCAAATTTTTGTTAGCTTAAAGCATGTTTAACCCATGAATATGCAAATATTTTTCAATTTATAATCCCATAACTTCAGCTATAATGAAGCCTCAGAAGGTTACAGCATCAGTGCCACCAAAAAAGCCGTTTGTGTTGTTACAACCTTTGTTTGTATCTGATGACTCTTCTGGGGGTTTCGTCTCAGATGACGCATCTAATTTCAGTACTAGCACCTCCAGCTCTGCCTGCACTGCCACATATCCCCCACACAGCGCCACCTAGAGGACAGAGGAGGTGTTAGATTAACGAAGGCCACAGAACTTGAAAAATACAGAAATAAATGCAAATGATTCTTTTGTTAGTGAAATCGTCAAGACCCATTTAGGATATTCCTTCATTTTATTGTTGTAATTATTGTGAACGCTGATCACTGAGATATTTCACTTTTTTAGAGAATTTCAGCTAAAACACAGTGTGGACACAGGGCTGATTTTTTGTACTCATATAACAGTATCTGATGTCAATGTAAAACACAATTAATACAGATAATAATGACTGGGTATGAACAACTCAATGAAGCAGTTACGCTGTCATATACAGTTTACTTTAGGGATTAGAAACCAAATACCACTTAGTATGGGTGATATTAACTGGTATGATTGTGTAGCAGGTAAATAGATGGAGCTACAAAGAAAATACCACAAGAATATAAAGAAAAAAGTGAAAAAGTCTTTGAAAGTACCTGTTTAGGATTGATTCTCGGTAGGTGCAGGATAACAGAGCGCTCAAAATCCAGGGCGGAAACATTCTGGCTTGAACTTGAAGTCTGACCTAAAGTCAAAGAGCCATGGAAGAGTCAGCAAAGTAAACCCTTTTTCCTTCATGACAACCCCTGACCTCCGTCACCACTCCTCATACAGTACATGCACTGTTTACAAAAACATTTGTCCCCTTTAAAAGGTGCAATATGTTGGAATTGGCCACCTGTTGAATTCACACTCCAAACAAATAGGGATATTTATTTGGAGTATGAATGTCACCGGAGTAGCCAATAACTGCTGTTAACTGCAGATGCCACTAGCTCTGTCGCTCAGTTAGCTGTGCAGCTAATGGTCCTGTTGGCTGACTCTGTCTGGACTGGCAAGTCGGAGCACTGAGGCCGGGGAGTGTTGGTGTTTAAATGGCCGGTGTCACTGGACTAAGAGATGACTGGGTGCTCCAGTGACTCACTGTTGCCTCTTGAGGTACAAAGTGGTATTACCAGACAGCAGGCCAAGCCTAGCTGGTTAGCATGCTAACTTCAGTAGACATCTCTGCAATACAATACATAGACATCGCTGACATAGTGCCAAAACTGTTACTGCTTCACATTCTGTTGAGAATTTTAGTTCATTTTTAAACTAAATGCTCACACATTGCTCCGTTAAGGTTAAAAATACACTAATGATCAGTGGTGAGAATTTAGTGCTATTTCATAATGACTGAACTCCTTTGGTTTTACAGTGTTGGTCAGCCACTCATGGAGAATATTTTCTATACTCTATTATCCTTTTGCAGGTGGCAACTGGAAGACTCCAATTTACACATTACAGACTATATTTAAGCTTTGCTACAAAATCAGTCTTTACCTGTTCACATTTACTTTCATAATATCCCTGAGTTACCTTGACTGGAGCTCTGCTGACTGTTCGGCCAGGTGCTCTGAAGGATCTGCTGACTCTGAGTCTGCTGTTTTTTCCAGAGAGAGAAACAATTATGATTATGTTGTTTACAGTAGGTAAGTGACAATGACAGAAACATGCTGCACAGGCAAGACAAACCTGATGATAAAGACTTCTGATAAATGTGCCTCATTTGAACACTTTATGGTGGCTCAAAGACACACTGAAATGGATGCTTTAATGATGTGGAAAGCATATAGTCTAACCAATAAAACCATCAAACGAGTTTTCAGGTAATCCCGTCCTTCTGCCCCTGCTACAAGATCAAACAGCTCACTAATACTATTGGATTCTTACCAGGCTCTGCTGGTTCTGTCTCCTCAAAGTAAACAGAACCAGAGTGTTCTCACAGCCGACCAGAAGGTCTCCTGTTATGGAGCAACACGCCACAGCAACAGGACGCTCTGACAGAGGGATCTCAATGATCTCCATCTGCACTCCGCCCCGCACAGACGCCCCACGCAACAGATGGCCCAACAAACGCACCCCGACACGGGCCTTCTCCTCCGCCTGAAAACAGAGCAGGAGATAACGACATGAAAACACACGGAGTAAAGAAGGTTAGAGGAGGCAAGAGTAGCTTCATCGTCAGACAGACATTCATAGATGATCTGCCAGATGGTGGAAGGTTTGACATCAAGCTGCTGTTAAAAGGTTTAAAGCCTGTCTCAGACCATACGGTTGGGCTTTAAAAGGCCTTTCAAAGAGCTCATCTGTCTGTGGTATACTTCCACACACCATCAGTGGACCAGGACCAGTTTGAACCATGTTTAATGTTAACGCCGCAATGGAATACCTGACTGTCAGTTAAGATCACATTAAAGTGATCATATGGTTTCAGTGAAGATCACGTATCTTCACTGAAACCATATCAATGCCTTATATGTATGTCTGCTTCATTGCACTGTGACATAAGTATTTGAGAGAAAGATTAGTTGATCAGCGAGTACCTGGTAGCGCCAGTTGGTGTAAGCTCTCAGGTAGGTGGCGCCATTCTTTTCCTCAATGGTCACCAGGTAATCTCCTGGATGTGAGAGGGGAGGCAGAGAGGAAAGCATGGATGTAAAAACTCCTCTTTTTAAAAAACAGTCTCTTTCTCTCTCCTGCTCAAAGTCACCACTTATTGCTACCAGCTGCTCCACTCACACAGACAACAACAGACAAAAAAAGTGCAGCGGCTGAGCATCGATACTCGTGCAGTTGATGCTGCAGTGACAGAGGCTGACAGAGGAAGCGAGGCAGCGTTTTTACCGGTCTTGCTGTGCCGGATGCTCTTCACGGTGCCCATGGTGGCAAAGCGACAGATGAGAGGGCAGCCCTCCTGCTCCACACTGTAGGCCTCCACCTTCAACAATTTAACATATCACAACATAGTCAGTATCTGCACAAACCTTCAGTGTGACTCGTGAGTATTCTCACAAGCTGCAGACATTTAGGTGGGCTTTTTATGAGCTTACGCTGATGCTGTATATAAGGGTTAATATTAGCTTTTGAATAGTTATATATCCATTTAACGAAGCATCATATGTGCTACTAATGAGGGTATAGTTGGGGATGTTTATGGTTTAAAAATGTGCATTTTGTAAGGTGACCTTGCATCCTCCAGTTGCCACCACAAACAGCGCTCCGCCTCCACAGCAGACCAGTCCAGGCTCCTGCTCCACCTGACGGACAGAGAGGGACGGTGGATGGATGAAGACTTGATATGGCAGATTTTGTTTAAAAAAAAAACAAACAGCCATGCTTTGAATCAGCATCGGCTAGCCTCCGGTTACCTGCACTATCTGCTGTGAGGAGAAAGGATGGCAGTTGTAGACGTGCACCATGATTGGTTCGCCTCTTGGAGAGCAGATTCAGTCCAGGACGGAAATTTAATTTACTGTTTAGAGCTGGTTGAGAAATCTAGAGATGCCACCCCTTTATCTGTGTTTCCTGGAGGCTTCATCCAGCAGGACTCCTAAAATCACTAAACAAACAAACAAACAAACAAACAAAACATGCAGATGTCTTGCTTTGCGTTTTTTACATATGAAAAATTCACAGTTAGGCTTGTGGGTGTCTTACACTTTACATTCACAGGATGCAGGCACATCATTTTCAGACTTTCATATTAGGGATGTAAGACCTGAAAACATCCATTTAATGTGTAACACGGAGCTGTAACCACTGGACGATTCATGATAAGTTCATCGACAGAAAATTAACAATTCTGAGTATTGATTAATCATTTCTGTCATTTTTTAAGCAAAAGGTTAAATATTCTCTGATGTCAGCTACTGAAAAGTGAGGACTGCTATTTAAATGCTCTTTAGTAAAATGAGCCGTGAATACGTCCCTGCATGGTCATCATATCAACCGAAACCATCCGTCAAAACTTTCTGCGGTGCACAGCTCAGTCTCTTCCTCTGAAACAGTCTCACGCTGCGGACATGGAGGTATTCAGTCAAATCAGTCAAAATCGAACAAAACTTACTGAGTGAATTCAGCTTTCCTGCATCTCTGGCAGTCTAAGAGCAGCTGCAGGAAGGGTCCCGTGGGTGTTTGTCTAATCGATATCACATGCCGCAGTCTTGTGAGCAGCGGAGGGGTGTACCGATTCAGCTCAGGTGGACATATGTCCTCTTGGTTGACTCACACGCAGACAAAGCTGATGGAGACATTAGAGAAGATGAGGGACAGACCTTTTGTAAAGTACGCACTTTGCTGCCAGATCTTCGGTTTCTTCTCTCTTCCTACTTCAGTTTTCTCTGCTGCAGCTTATTGATTTCGCACTGACAGGCAGGAAGTGAACCACTACCCACAACAACGAACCGCCCGCCCTCTCTCAATTTTCATTGGCTCACATTCCTGCTTGTATTGCGTTGGATGTTCTCATTGGCTATCGAGGTGTCGTCAACTAAAGAGTGGTTCTGTCTCCGTTATGACTTTTGATTTTTCTGTTTTTAAGACGTTTGTTTGTCTGTATTTTATAATTATTTTGTGGCTGTGTAAACACTCGGATTCAGCAGTGTGTTCATTCTACAAATAACAATGTTGTTTTGTTTTATTCTGTTTTGTTTTTACTAAAGATAGAAATAAAGATCATTTCAAAGACAGGTACATGAAGAGAGGTAATGCTAGAAAAGCCATGGAGCAGGCCGTGCAGGCAGGCAGGCAGGCTGGCTCACCACAAGGCTGGCAGCCCGGTATCTGGGAATCCCAAAATTCAGCCTGTATGACTGACTCTATGGATGGGTGCTGTTGTTTCTGTCCTTAGCCAGAGGCAGCTTCTCACTTCCAAAGGTGAGGCTTCCCTGGTTGAGTACTGGTTATACTCAGCCATTCACAGTTTCCCACTAACAATGTCTCGGGTTTTGGCCCACGCTCTGGCCATTTATAGCTATCGTAATCGTATCGTGACAAAATTATACATGATTTTAATTTTTCTTTACAAATAAAAAAACTGAAAAGTGTGGTGTGCAAAAGTATTCTGCCCCCATTTTCTCTGATTGAAAGCAGTTGCCTCCAGAACTTGCCTGATGATTGCTGAATGATCGAATATTGACCTAATGATTAAATAGAGTCCTCCTGTGTGTAATCTAATCTCAGTACAAATAAAGCTATTCTCTGACAGCCTCAGAGGTTTGTTAAGAGAATACTGGGCAGCAAACAACATCATGAAGTCCAAGGAACACACCAGACAGGTCAGGGAAAAAGTTGTGGGGAAGTTTAAAGTAGGGTTAGGCTATAAAAAGATTTCCCAAGCTTTGAACATCTCATGGAGCACTGTTGAATCCATCATCCAGAAATGGACATTGTATGGCACAACTGCAAACCTACCAAGACACGGACGTCCACCTAAACTTACAGGCCGAACAAGGAGAGCACTGATCAGAGATGCAGTCAAGAGGCTCATGGTGACTCTGGACGAACTGCAGAGATCCACAGCTCAGGTGGGGGAATCTGTCCAACTATTGGGTGTGCACTGCCCAAATCTGGCTTTTATGGAAGAGTGGCAGGAAGAAAGCCATTGTTAAAAGAAAACCATAAGAAGTCATGTTTGCAGTTTGCCAGAAGCCATGTGGGGGACACAGCAAACATGTGGAAGACGGTGCTCCGGTAAGATGAGACCAAAATTGGATTTTTTGGCCTAAATGCAAAACGCTATGTGTTTTGTATTTAGGCCACAACACACCATCCCCACTGTCAAGCATGGTGGTGGCAGCATCATACTCTGGGAGTGCTTCTCTTCAGCAGGGACAGGGAAGATGGACAGAGCTGATGGGAAGATGGATGGAGCCAAATACAGGGCAATCTTGGAAGAAAACCTGTTGGAGTCTGCAAAAGACTTGAGACTGGGGCAGAGGTTCACCTTCCAGCAGGACAACAACCCTAAACATAAAGCCAGGGCTAAAATGGAGTGGTTTAAACAAAACAAAAGACTTGCATCTGTAATTGCAGCAAAAGGCGGTTCCATGAAGTATTGACTCAGGGGGGCTGAATTCTTGTGCACGCCGCACTTTTCAGTTTTTTATTTGTAAAAAGAATTTAAAATCATATATAATTTTCTTTGTACTTCACAATTGTGTGCCACTTTGTGTTGGTCTTTCACATAAAATTCCAATAAAATATATTTATTTTTGAATACTTTTGCAAGCCACTGTAACTGCGGATGTGGCCCACATCCTGTCCAAAACCAACCAAACACTGGAAAGGTCAGAAGGAATGCCCACGTGCTGATGGGAAATATCACGAATGGGAGGCCAAACACTGATCAGAGGAACACAGCAGCAGGGGGCTGAAAACATCAGCCCAGCCGTCTCTTCCTACACCTTACCTGGTGACTCTCACCTCAGCTGCAAAAGAGCCTTCCGTCCTCCCACTTTTGTCTCCCACAGCCAGTGACTCCCAGCAGCAAACCACCACATGACCTCACTGTCAACAAGGATCAGCATTAAAAATGGGAAGGTAAAGCTTTCTTAATTGTTTTGATAGAGAAAGCATTTCTATTTTACATGTGGAGCACATTCACATATAAATATAAAGGCATACACACTACTCAGAATGTAGATTATAATGTTTAATATGATTTTGCTGAGCACAGAGCACCAACAGGATGTGGCCTCAAAGGGTTCTTGAACTACTTCCTCTCCCCATCCATGTAAATACTTTATTTTCTCAGTTGTATTCTGTTTTTGTTCCCTCTGAGTAGGTCACACAGCTGCAAAGAGACCCAAAAAAGGACAGCAAGATTTTGCAATGTGGACAGTGCAAATAGCTTCATCCTCCACAGGATTCTGGATTGGTGTTGTGGGTTCAGTGTAACATCTTTCACACCGTTTGTGTAACGTCAGACATGGACCTGGATAAAGATCAATTTAGGTGTTTTTCGTGTCTTGATTTTTGATAGTTGTAGTTTACTTTTTTCATATCTCATAATAAATACAATTTCAGTTTGACTTGATTTGCTATATTCTTTAATTTTACTACATTAACATTTAAAAACAGTGAGGTTTACAGACCCATGGGACTGCTCCAAAATTAGTTTTCTATGTGTTTACTCAATGTATTTCACTTGTTCCAAATTAGTAATTAACTCAATTACTAAATTGGAACAAGTGGAGGTGATTAATTCACAGTTAATCCTTTTAAAAATGTCTAAGCAGGGGCGGAGCTTGTGGACAGGCAAGCCAAACAGTTGCTTGGAGCCCTGGGGGGGGGATTTCTTGCTTTGAGCCCAAAGAGACCCTAGCACCGACACTGTGTTTAACAAAATTATTTATTTATTTATTTATTTATTTATTTAGCTTGAAATGCATGGATGGATCACAGTTGTTGATTGGAGCATTTTAACACTGGGTCCAGCAGGTGTTGCTGCTGGACACATATTTCTGGACATATGGACAATGATTAGGTAAAGGGAGAATAAAAGACTTCACATAATGGGCAATGTATATTTTGCAGTCGACGTTGACAAGCATAAATTCACGTTCTACTGACGCAATGACTAGGAAATACCACATGTGGGCAGAAGTTTGCAAAAAAAAAAGAAAAGTGAGCGATGGATAAGAGAAATGACAGCATGTATTTGAACATGCAGATGATATGTTGTTTTTGATATTTTCCTTTAGCACATGGAGGAAGAATCCGAGACACATTTGCATGTACAAAAATGTACATTTGCCTATGGCGTCTGTATGGTTTTTGAGCCGTGAGGCGTCACGATCATTTCGTGCGTTTTGTTTCAGGGCCTTTATTTTGTAGCTTCCGGTGAGGACGGAAGTGTTTTATTCCGAAAGGAACACGGTCGTATGTGGAAAATCGCTCTTGAATGAAAAAAAGTAACGAAGACGGTAACTTCCACAGTATGAGACACTGTGTTTTGTCTGAAATCAGGACTACATTGGAGGGTCTGTAGCTTTTCCAAGCTCCAGTTTAAAAGATAACCCGTTAGTTTGAAATCATACATTTGTAAGGTTTTACAGTTAATTTGAGTTACATTTAGGTTAGTTTTATTATTTTATTTGCCTTGCTTTTCAATCTAATGCTGCTTCAATGAACTTTCAAGGCACCAGCATAAATAAATTGCATAATCAATTATTCAGTTAAGACTGTTGACAATCCGGGGGGGCTTCATTTTTAAGGCACAAGTCTGATGTGGTATATAGTGCCAGGCTTTTCAGAGATATTGATGCCGGAGGGTTTTCTAACTAGTATTAACTGTAGTTACGTTGATTTGCACGCGGCTGTCCTCTCATCCAAAACACCTCATCGCAAGCCACGTTCATTTTTGTCATTCTGTAACGTTATAGTGACTTGAATGTGATGTGGACGAAGTTTCATCTACGTGCCTAGACAGCGTCTCTCTCTCTCTCTCTCTCTCTCTCTCTCTCTCTCTCTCTCTCTCTCTCTCTCTCGCTCGCCCTCTCGCGCGCGGCGCTGACAGGTACTTCAAGGTTGTGGCTCTTTGCAGACCTCAGCTGAGGTGGCGACAACAGCTCAAGCTGATAGCACCAGGCCACTGAAACTTTGCCGTAACCAGTCCAAGGTGCCAACATGAGGCTCCTGTGATCCGTGCTCTAACCGGGGTCTCCTGCATCAACTCTGCAATATATCCTCAGCAAGTGTGCAGACTGCATGCAGCAGACACACCGTCTTTGGCTGTAGCTCTGCAGCTCTCTCAAGGTAAGACTTTTTCACTGAAATGATGGATGCCTTGTGATTTGTGAGATGCAGCAATGCTACAGAACATTTAAGCTGTAGCCCACTAATCACAGCTGCCTGCACCTGGCAGGATGCATGCATGTATTAGTGAGAGTTCGCAATAATTGACTTGCAACTTTAACATAGATCGGTGCCCGCTCAAATTAGTAGAAGTCTTAAAAACAGGCAATGCGAGGAGAAAGAAAAACTGAAGTAAAACAGTTTTGCACCTACTCATTGGAATTATGTTCCAGTGGGAGTTTTCAGTGAATCCAAAATGTTTTTCTTGACTTTGGTCCACTGAATCCTGTTTGTCAGTTATGATTCTGGGTGGAATTGCATGAAATCAAGTTATTCTGCACAGAAAGTATTGCTCTTTGCTGGGTGACCGTATGCCCTATTGGACCTTCTTCATAGCTCCTTCACTAAAACAGATGCTGCAAAGCTGTTTGTGGAGCTACAGTACGTGCAGAAGACAGGCAGCTCCCCGGAGGAATGCCCTTACCTCAGAGCTGAGTCATGCAAATTATACCTCCCTTCTCTTTCTCCCATCTTCTATCTTTGAGCTGTTATCACCAGGCCACAATCATTTAACCTCACGTACAAGTTACATTTCATAAAGAGTGAGTTCTTTTCACATAAAATCTCTCGGTTCCCTTTAGTGACATTACAAATTATCTTCACAAAAAGTGACCTTTTTTCTTTACAACAGGAGGAAGTGAGCAAATGTCTCTTCATTAAAATTGTCGAAAGAGTTGAAATTACAGTGCAGGTGAGTTGTGAGATTTCATTGCAGTGATAGTTTTTTAATGCAGTGATAAGATTTTCCTATTTTTAAGACAAATGTAATGATAAAATTCCATACAAGTGATCTTACAGTTTATTCTGCATTGACTCACAGCTCCTGAAAATATCAGAGAGATCCAAGCAGGGATGTGGAGAAAACCCACTAAACCAGTTTTAGGAACAAATTAATCTTCTTGATATTGATTCCCCAAAAACATATACTAATTAGCGTCAGCCGTGTGATTTAAGTAGCACGAGTGTGTGTTCATTAAATGAAAAAGAAGAGGAGATGAACTCTGACTGGAAAATGTATCATTTAATGGGGTTAATTTACACTGCCAAAGTATTTTCCTGTTTCCCTCCGGACTTGTAAAAGAAATGCAGACACTTGTATTTAAATACCAAATAAAGCAGGGAAAATTAGCCTCTGTGAGAATGGGAATCAGTTTAGGACCAAGAAAAAAAAATGCAACCTCCTGAAGGCAAAAATCCAGACCGAATGAAAACTGCTGATATTGTGGTACGGTGTGATAATAGCCACTCTGCCTGCAGCACAGACACAGTGAAAGTCATCTAGCATTTCACACAAACAAGATGTTTTGCTGCTATGTGGCTATTTAGCTGCAAGCCCAGCCATGCTTTATATGCACCTGTGTGTGTGTGTGTGTTTGTGTGTGAGAGCGAGATAACTTGATGAAGCTGTCAATTGCACAAACCCCTCGGGCCATGGTTTAGTCTCAGCTCACACATGCACATATGCACCAAATGCAGGAAGCTGTGAAATGGCTTTAACTCGTCATTGAGGTCTCTGAGAAGAAACTGGAAAGTAAACTGATTGATATGCATAAAGGAAAGATGGAAGGAGGGACAAAAGGAGACAAAGTGCAGAAGTAAGGAGGATGTGAATTCGTGATGAGGCAGTGAGAGGTGGTGAAAGGAGAAGAGGAGTCAGGAGAGGAGGAGCAGATTGAAACCCATGCAAGGAAACAGGACAGAAGATTAGAAAAAATCATTGGATAGAAGGAGGATAGAAAAAGAAAACAAGCTTGGAGGATTAGAAGAAAGGAAGATAAGCAAAGGGGATATGTTTTTAACCAGCCGTTAAATACAGTAACTGCCGCCTTGTTGTAAAAAACAGTAGTTATTCAAAGTCTAACCTGATCCTCTCTGAGCTGTGCTCCTCTGTCATATTCCAGCTGCTTCTATAGTTACTGTAACCTACAGGTAAACACATGCAGACATCTTCAGACATGTTCAAAAGGCAAGTACACAACCACAGGGAGAAAATGATATTCCACCTCTGTCAAATGTTTATATTCACACCTCAGAAAAAGTTCAGTTCATTTCACTGAATACAGAACGAGAAGGTTTTGTTGAACGTTACACGAGTGATAGTCTGCTTTGTTTTTGAAGTCGTGCAGACGGCTGAAAAGCACTGCAAACCACAAGCCAAAGGGGTTTCGCTTGAATAAAGTTGCTATCCTGCAACGCAGAAGAAACAGCATGGCTGAGCTTTACTTGGCTGAGTTGCATGCCAAGCATTTTTTTCTTAAATTTAGACTGAATGACGGCTGATGCACTGACTTGAGATCTGCTTGTCTGCCCGTATAGTTACAGTATAAATTGCCAAGAGTGGCTATGTGTCCATGAAGAATTACACACTGACTACAGCTGGGCGATGATTCAGTAACACAAAATATTTTATCAGCTTTTGGTGGTATCATGGTGATATGATCATATTGTTAAAAAGATTTAAAGCTAAGCTGACAGATTTGCCATATAAAGATATATATCAATATCAGAAAAATATATTGAGCTCAAACTGTATCATCTGGCCCCAGTGGCTACATCGTGCCATTTGTGGTGGAATCATTTACGTGTTATCACCCAGTAACAGTTTGCTCTTGTTTAATTGTGTGTGTATGGCAGATGTTGAATGAGCCACATGAACTGACCTTTGATTGTAATCCAGCTGGGATAAATTTGGTTGTATTGTGTCCATGTTTGTTCTGTCTTTGTTAGTCATATCGTGCAAATGGGGAGCAACCCTACCTGCCACCTGGATTATTTTAACTCAGTGGAGGTGTCTCATCTCCCCCTGCGTAGCGACCTTCATTTAAAACAATAATACACGGTGCAGCCTGGCTCAGTAACAGGAGCTGGAATTGGCTTGGTGGTGATGCTGATGTTATTTTTGCAGCTTAATTCAATTGGTTGGATTGTGTCCGTCTAATGTGATTGGCAAAACAGATGCCCTTGGACTACAGAAGGCAGCCAATAGAGGCATTAGAGAGTGACTGAGTGAATGGAAAATTGCCCTCTAATGCTGCTGTGGCTGTTCTGGACTCTGGAGTTTGATGTTTTCCATAGTTGCTTTGGTATTTGGTGAGTGTGTCAAATCGCCGGGCCTGTTTAGATCAGTCAGTAAGTGAGATGCTGGGATAGGTCAATTTATATTCTATAATTCAATGGACGCTGTGACAGAGCTCCAGAGAGTTGTGGTCATGGGAAAAAGCTAAGGTCAACCCAACAGGGAGAGGAGAGGAGATGCAGCTTGGATTGGACAGGAAGAAGGATCCTCTGGGGACAAAGTACGGGTTCAGTTTTCTCTACAGTGATCTTGTTCACTGGTTCCAGTGAGAATACTTTTCTTCAGTCCTCACTTCTTTTGTGCTCATCAGCGCTGGCCTTTTCTTTACGCTCTTGCCCTGTCAGCACTATTGGGAATGTGTACAAGCATGTCCTTCCATTGTAAACAAAGAGAGAAAATGCCAGCACTGTAAAAATGTGATCCCCAGGAGTCACACAGGATGAAACCTTCCTCTTTAGCCAGTTGAAGCCATCCCTACTGAGTTGTCCCTATGTTATTAGGACAACCAGTGTTTGTCTCTAATCCAGAAAAAAGAAATCTGACCTCCCCAAAGGACATGCAACATATGCATAGTTTCTTCTGAAGTGTTTTGTAACTCCCTTAAACTTCTTTCCTTCCACCGAGTCTTCAAATTAAACACCAGTGTTCATTTGTATGTCTGGGAAGGTTCTGTGATCTTTCAGCAGTTTTCAACCAGCCATGTGGAGCCCTTTAGAAATTTTTACAAGATAAACCGCTCACAGTATCAGGGAAAACCCTCAACACGTGAAAATGACATGCAGCTGTTCAATAGTCTGTGCGGTTCAGTTGTTACATGGATCATCTGGCTGAAAGATGCTATAAAAGGTCCTGATATCTGCGCGCAGGCCAGAGCTGTAGACAGGCAGAGTGAGGCCAGCGCAGGTTTCAGTGGCATTGCCTCGCTGCAAAAGCTCAGTTAACGCAGTTGTTGAGACTGTAAGACTTGATGGCACGTTTTTATGGTTACAATATGGAGGACACTGTTACTGAGACATTTTTCCATCTGTGATCACCCTTTTAAATTCCTTTTAAATTAATGAAAGTGAAACTAGCCAATTTGCCATAGTCGTAACATTTTTACCCTGCAAGGCAGCTGGATTCATGAGATCACATGACACAAGAATCCAGCTCGTCAGGCTTCAAGTTGTGCACCAGTGGCCGTATGATGGTCATGGGACCAATCAGGGTGGTTTGAGGAACTACTGGCAGCTACAGGTGTGGTTTAGATATGATGAAGGCGTGACTGTTCTCTGAGAATAACAATGGTGGCTACTAAAGAAGTTAGAGTAGATGCTGCTAGAGAGTATTTCTTCATTGAAAGAAGAGCAAAGAATGACACTGAAGGCTTTTCTCCATGGAAGATTCTTTCACTCTCTCAAGTCATATGATTCGTTGATCTGATTGGTTGAAGTTAGCCATGATGGAAACTGACAGACAGATGATTGATCTTTTTTTTGAAAGTCCCCGCCCTTTCCCAGTGTCCATGATCAACGTCTCAGATGGTTCAAGTGACAGACCATCTGGCGTGTTGGGTTAGTAGCAGATAGCGGTTGGCTAAAAATTTAAATAACTCGTAAAACTTCACACACTTTTTTTTGTAAAGTTTCATACCAAGACAGAAAGAGCTGGTGTCAATGCATCCACATCTTCCCTGAATGAAGCTCTGGAGCTGTTGTCTGGGGGAGGGGAAATTAGACAGTACAAATCCAAGAAGTTAAGGTTCAGGAACGCTACTTTAGAAAACATTTGTTAACCCTTTGGTTTGGCTGCTAAGTCATCTGAGCTCACAAATTTATCAGTATGACCGAAAAGCATGAAGAGTTGTCAGTTAGAATAATTCAAACGATCACTTGTGTTTGTAGTTTGTAAAAATGTAATCCAAAAAGTAGTTATCATTTCTTATTAATGTCAAAACGATTGTATTACTCATGTAACTCTACAGGGGCATTAGCTTGTTAACGTACTTGTATTCTTATTATTATTTTGTTAAACCTCCAAAATTGGCAGCTTCACTCTTACCTTGAAACATTAAAGTAACTGCACTCAAGGGTGAGTAATCAATAAAACAAGGATATTACAATGGCCAATATTCTTGTTTTTTTTTGTTTTTTTTTTTGGCTTTTTGCCTTTATTTGATAGTTAAGCTGGAGAGACGGGAAAGGGAGAATTGAGTGGGTATGAATGTGGCTCTGGGTCCTGGGAATGTCACCAGGGATGCGTGGTACATGGGGCACACACTCTACCAGGTGAGCTGTCGGGTCTTCTTGTATAGTTTTGGTTTTCAGTGGAACAATGACACAAAGTAATGACAGCACTTCCACCCAGAAAGAGTCAACATGTACTTAGTTTATTTTATTTATTATACTTAACAGGGACTATACAGATACATACTGTTACATACAGATAAGCAGTGCATCAGACATCATAATAATCTGTCATTTATCTAATGTAGCTTAGTTTTGTTAGTCTGCATCAACTTTAAGAGCACTGACTAATGTTCACCAGGACAAATAATCTTAATGTTGTTTTATAGAGCATTTCACAACACAAATCAAATTAATTCAGCAATATTAGTTATTGTTTCACAGTAATGTTGGATTTTTACAGGATTTTTTGCACAAGTATCCTGATCATGATTTGTTGAGTGCTTAATTCTGTTGGATTAGCCAAATTAGACTTTTTAAGAGATTTTACAGCTCAACATGCTCCATGTTGCTTTGGTTTGAATGAAGAAGAAGAAGAAGAAGAAGACGAAGAAGAAGAAGAAGAAGAAGAAGAAGAAGAAGAAGAAGAAGAACTTTATTAATGTAGAGTGAAATCAAAGGAGGCACATGTATGTGGATCAGAGCTTTTTTCAGAAGAAATCCCTCCAAAGATGCAATTTCTTCTTCATCTTCCAGACAGGAACTGCCTGCTGCTGTATATGGACTGTGTATACGCTCATCGCTGGTGGGACATAGAGGTCATTCATCCTCCTGTATGACCTCCATTTCTCCAGTAGGTTAAACTGGAAATGGTATTTGACACTGACAGGAGTCCATATACTGTATGAACGACTCCTCTCCTCTAATCTACATGATGACACGCTCATAGATTAGATTGATATGATTGAAAGAGGGGGCTGGTGTGTGTGCACATGTGTGTGTGTGTGTGTGTGCGCGCGTGTCCATGTTTGCCTAGAGATGGATCCTGGAGAGTGGTCGGTTGTGGTGGGGTCTTACAACCTCTGAAGACAGTCAGTGACATCATGTACATCCCTGTGACATCACTTAATGTGATTGGGTGGGGTGGGGGGTTCACTGCACGTGCTCAGTCACTGCCTCTTTGCCTGACAAGGTTTTACTTGTACTGTCTTTTACCAGTGACATGTCACCACACAGTGATGGATACCTATCACATGCACGCACGCACAGACACACACACGCATAAAACATGATGACAGCACAACCCTGTGCTCTGCCGCTCACATAACACAATACACAGAGGACACAATGACACCGACAACACACAGACAATGATGCTAACTGACAACACGCAGGTACTCAAATACAGCAGAGGAAGACATTATTGTTTTCATCAATAGAAATTTGTTTGCTATTGATCTGGAGCAAGATTATTCACATAAATTTAAGCAGAGTATCAAAATCTGTAATGCAAATGTCTTCACTGCTTTCCTTCTTTCCAACAGACTTACAAGGGTTTTTTTTCTGCTGAATTGACTTGCAATATGACCATATGTACCATCAGAGAGTTCACCATATGGTTTACATTGTAGCAGCGATCTTTCTGATGTCCCTGGTTGTTTTAGGCCATTGTGGGCAATGCATAAATCATCCAACAACTGATTTATGGCAGCAGTGGGTTTGAAACAGTTTTTCAGTGTGATGAAGAACTAAATTAAATGTCCAAATGATATCAGCAAACCTTTAAAATTGGGTAGCGTTGATACATGTTCACAGTAATTAATAGAGATGTGATGAGCTGATCCAATGAATCGGTATTGGGGCTGATCTGGTCATAGTTCAAGCCGATGAAAATTTGATCTTTGCCCCTCTTTACTGGACTGTGTTTTGTCTACCTCAGGCTGCTGGTGTTTGCAGGTGTGGCTCTCCTTTCTCATCACTGGTCTCTACAGTGCAGCATTTCATTGCATATGCAAATGAAAATTAGTGTGCAAATGTAAAAATAATTTTGGTGCACCGGTGAGTGACTCAGGCACTGAGGTTGGCAAAATGCACGGAAGTACAAAACTATTTATCATTCACAAACAGCAGTGTACAAAACACATTAGGATTAATTCAGAGAGTAACTTGATGTGAGGCCAAAATTAAACTTGGCGGCTGTTAGGTTGGTGTGCTCTTTGTAAGTGTCTGTACAATCACAAGCGAACTGTAGGTTTTTTGCAAAGTGATACATCTTCTCTCGAGCTGATGTAGTCACATGTTCCCAGGTAAACTTTCATTCATCTCATATCAATCATTCAAGCTTAGAAAAACTTAATATTTCTAGCTTCAGTATTTGCATCATAAAGATGAGGTGTGTCAGATTTAGTGGGCTACAGCTGCATTCACATATGGGAAAATATCAGATTGAACTCAGTAGTGGCAGATTCCCAATATTGAAAGACTCAGAAAAGGACCACAGCCAAAAAATTCTATTGGGATATTCCTAGTAATCACTAATGGCAACTTGTTTTTTCAGTTCACTTTCATTTTGTCCTCTTCTTTGTCTGCAGATGTACTGTAGACATTTTGCCTGCCAACTGAAGACACTAACAGGCTTTTTCTAAAGAGAGCCAGATTCTAACTTAGCACATTTTCCCCACCAGACACCAAACACCAGACACTGACACACAGAAAACCAAGGGTAAAACATCACCCTCTTCTTCAGCAGTCAGTTAATGCTGCTTGGTTTTACATTGAAAGGACGCAGTGTGTGAACAGCCTTGAAAAGTTTTGTCTTGCACTGACTGGAATGGCTTGGATATTGTCAGTGTGACTGCAGCTCCCAGTCCTTTTTTCCTAGACCCGCTAAACGCATGTGAACATGCATCATTCATATCCTGTTGTACTTTCCAAAAGCCAAGTCGTAGTAAACTGGCAGATTCCACAGTCAAGAGAAGTCACTGCGCAGATATGGGATGAGTAATCTTAGTGTGCGTGTCATCTTTTAATTAGATTACATACACTAATTGCACACAACATTGAATCTACCACTGTGTGACATTAAAAAATAAAGGCTTTACAATTTGTAGTTTTGGGATCAATTGAAATGTTTGTGTACTTGTTTTCATTGTTTGTTCTGCGAGCCATCCAAAATAAATTAATCCTCTATTCCTTTTCTGTGTTCCAGGTTCTGCCTGAAAAAAGAAAGCGTGTGATTAGCAGATTGTGTGTGCGTATGTACATGCCTGTGTGTGTGTATGTGTCACCATGAAGCACCAGTCTATCTCCAGATGGCTGAGCCAGCTGGGACTGCCGCAATACTGCATAGCACTGGAGCAGGAGTATGATGGTGTAGAGGTAATGCAAATGCATGTACACGCAGAAACAAAACCTACCAAGATATAGAGATTCATTTACATGACTGTTTATTTGTAATTGCTATTTAGTAAATAATGGCTGAAAACAGGCTTGCCTGGTCCTGAGAAAACTGTTGGGCTAGCAGTAGACTAAACGTACCCACTGTACAAGGTTACAGGAACAAACCTCAAAACCTTCTGAGAAAATCAACATGAGAAAAGTAAATTTACTTGAATCACTGCGAACTGTTTAGATGTGTTAACTTTGTATATTAATAATATTATTAATAGACCGTATAAGACTGTCAGCTTCTGCACTTGAGTGCTTTTGAGTCAGATTTCGGGGAATTGGAATAAAGTAAAGGTAGATTAGCCTCAACAGTGAGAGTTCAAAGCTCAATTCTTTGCCACAATTTAAGTATGTAATATATTCCGAGTGAATTTAGTCTGTGACCTGGGAGGAGAGGTTTAGATGATGCATTTTAAACCTAAACTGAGTGCCAGCTCTTGAACAAACCCTCCAAACTGAACGACAGAATTGGTTGTTTATCACTGAATGAGCTGTTTGAGCTCCACCTCTATGGTTAAAGCTTGGTTAACTCTCCCAAAGACTCTGCCAACTTTACCCAAGTGCATTTGTCTTTGCAGCTCATTCAGTTTAGCAAGTTATGTAGCTGCAATGGCACTCAAGATTAGCCTTTTCCCATCACTGCGACCACGTCTCCACAAACCGACGTTTGTGACACACTGGCTCGTCTTTTACTTCAACAATGACAACAATTTTTTTTTCTCCTGGAAAATGTGACACTCTGAATCTACTTACTGTTCTGTTGGCAGGCACCATGATGCATTGACGTAATATCAGCTGCTACGTGTGTTGCATTCAGGCCCCAGACCTCCTCCGTTTGCAACGCTGTCCTTCTACCTTTGCTTCCCAGAAACAGCAGTTTGTTTTCTGGGTGGCCACAAGAGTTTGCTGGTCAGGATGTCATTAGTATCAGTTGTTTACATTTTGTTTTTACCAAACAACCAGTGCTATTCTTATATTCACAAGGACAGTCTCCAACTTTTTGTCTTATAACTCCTGAATAGGCAGCTAGTTGTGAGTAAGTTATCCTCACAAATAACTAATTAAATAATCAATTAAGCATGACTCAAATTTGTATGACCCATGTTACAGAATTATTTTGCAGAAACAGATTTTGCTGGGTGAAATTTGTTTGTTTCCAGAACAGATAACATGTTTTCCATTCAGAAAACGTGAAACTAATCCCAAACACATCCCAATGATCATCCATTTGATTCCAGTCAAAGATGAGGAGGCATGAGTACAAACATCCGTTTTGCAAGAAGTTTGGAACTGTGGCATTAATAATACCATTTGTGTAAAAACTGGTCTTTACACTGAGAATTAACTATGCTGTTAATTACTAATTATATCAAAGTACTGCAATTAATTTTGTAGCAGCACGTATTTTTAAAATACTGTATATAAAATAGTACATCAATAGCCAACAATAGCCAGTTAACCCAAATCACAAAAAGCCCTCGCCCTGGTGGTTGCTAGACACAAAGATACTTTCGCTTTTGAGATATCTGCCTCTACCCCAATACAGTGAAGTGTAATGGAATATCTTTTGTGGTGCTCAAAGCTTTGCTTTAACAGTTTTCATCTGAACTTCTGTCTAACCAAAGAAAATGCTCCTGTGGAGATTCAACACATAAAGCTGACACTAACTGTATGGCCAGACTCCAACAGGGGTAATTGAAGAAATATATTTTTTGTAATTTGGATGAACTGAACGTACAACATGTCTGTTTAAAAGGGGATTTCACTAAATATTTGATGAAACCATATTGTGTAAGAAACTCTATTCTGGTAAAGCCAACTGTTGTTGTTAAGTGTGTTTCCAACAGCAGCCTAATAAAGCAGCCTAATAAAACTTCATCATGGGTCTATTAGACTGAATGGACAGTGATGTGGGGGCTGTTTTAACATCCCACCATTAGCCAATTTCAGTTTGAACATTACACAGCCATTGGCTTGGAGATGAGATTGAATTATTCCATCACAGTACCTCCTTTTAATGTTCACCCAGAATGCATTGGTGTAATTAGTGAAGGTATAAGGAAGGTTTATAAGAATGAAGGTGAGGGGGTGGGAGGACAGATGTGGAGAAAACAAGGTGAGCCAAGGACAAGAAAGTGTTGTTCTAGTCTCCTTTAACCATAATGGAGTAGATTACAGTTGCTGTGTGAAATTATCTCTCAAAATTATCTGCATACAAGTGTCCATACAACCAATAAACATCATTGTGCACTGAATGGAATTCCTTCAGTTGAATGGAAAGTCTCTACACCTCTAAGATATATGCTGATGACTGGAGCTGCTGATGCTTCTGTTTCTCTGTCTCTGTAATGCAGTTGCAGGAAGCATAAGAACCATCCTCCATTCATAATGAGTTCGGCTCAGCCTTGGTAGCCTTTCTCTGGATATTAGAATAACAATATCCAGCTCAGTACCTCGTAGCCATCCAGGCTGCCCATTAACAAAACATACTGGTAAAACCAACTCAGCCAGCATAACCAACACTACTAACAGCTACATGGACGTATAGTGTCCCAAGGGCATCTTCTAACTCTTTGTTTTTTGTGTTGACACTTATTTTTACATTAATTATGAGCTACAGAGTTTTGAGATTCACCACTGAGAGCCTGTAAAAAACAAATTTAGCATTTCATTCTTGTGTAACTTTATGCAATGATGAAAATTCCCATTAGTGATCATCCAAAACCACAACATTGTTTGCATAAATGGAATGAATGTACACCATGTTAAGATTAATTTAGCATGCAAAACCATGAGTATGTTAACAGATCCCCAAAAAGCTGCAGATCAAGGTTTACAAACTCATCTGATTCATTTTGATATCAGAAATGTGGATGTGGAGGTGTTTATCACCCAGCACTGTCTGTACCACACTGCTCAGTCTTTACAAGCACCTTCATCCTTACAACAACATTCACGCAGGCAAAACCAACACTGACAACTGCTGTATCAACTCTCCAGAGGACTGGTATGAGAGTTCATATTGTTGTTCAGCTCTGCATGAGCTGGAAAAGAAAGAAAAAAGAAAACATGTCAACTTGCTGTTGGACACAGAGGGAGACGAGAGCGACAGAGGGAGGGGGAGATGGATTCTGAGATAGAATATGCTTGTGATATGCCAGCCATCTCTCTCTCTCTCTCTCTCTCACACACACACACACACACACACACACACACACACAGTCACAGGGTTACTCGTGTTAACATCAGCAGAACTAATGTAGCGTCTTCTTCTTTAACCTACCAACATGTTATTACCGAGCTGTCTAGGCACGTTGACCACAATGACCGGCTATATGTGTGTGCGTGTGTGCTCACATGCTAATGTGTGTCTGTAAATGTGCATTGTTGTGGTTTTCAGACTCATTTTAGTTTTTGTCTGCATTTGTTTTTTTTTTTTAAAGTATATTCTTGAAACTGTTGCTTTTCTGCAACTTTTGTGGGCATGTGCATGCGTGCAATTGGCTACTTTGGTATGCAGGTATGTGTCTGTGGTTGGAGATGCGTGTAGAACTTCTAACTTGCTGTATGTGACCGAGAATGACTGTAATTTGATTGTGCCCTGTTTCTGTGTGTGTGCCTCATATGTGTGTGTTTGTGATTATTCATGGGTTTGCCCACTGTATGTGTGTGTAGTCTAAATAGAGCAGTGTTTGTGATGAAGTGAAAAGAATGGTCGTATTGTTGAGAAACCAAAACAACAAGGCCTTGGTTTGAGCTGGGAGCGTCCTGTGATGACACAAGTGTGTGTCATTTACATGTTTGTGTGTGTGTGTGTGTTTGTGTCGTGCCATTACTGTACAAGGTTGAGATCTGGTTCAAAGACTTTGTGGATCTCCCTCACTGGGCTGTTTCAGGGGTCATTTACCTTAATACCATAGTGAGGGTTAAAGTGAGGCAGGATGTGTTTTTGTCTGTGTGTGTTTAAGACAATGCTGTAATGACAGGAGCAGGATGAGGGGAGGAGACGGCACACTTTTGGAAGACAGGAGGTCACCAGTGGTCTCAGCAGTTTTTCTTTTGCTCTGCTGGAGCCATCGACTTATCCAAATTGTGTGTCTGTCTTAATGTCCACCAAGCACAGCAGTATGTAGAGTATATAACACCTCACCCATAGCCTTAGTGAACAGTTAGTTAGAATACCTCTTTGGTTTGCAAGATATATTACTTTCCTCACAAGCTATTTTTTTGTGTTTGCTATCTTTCGCTGTTAGAAAGCACAGCTTCTGCGGTAGACTGGTGTACATGTATTTTTGAAAAACCAAAAAAAAAAGTCTGGAAGGTGTTCAGAGCCACACATTGATGTGTTAATATTCTGTTTATCAAAAGTCCACAGGATGTTATCGACAGAGCACCACCACTTCAGAATAACTTTCTGTTTGTATTTCTGTGTTTTCCAGGACCTGCTCCACCTCTCAGAATATGACCTCTTGGAGCTCGGAGTCCACAATCACCTCCACCGCCTGCACCTTCTCACTTCTCTTCGCCTCCTCCAGGAGCGAGAGAGGAGGAGAGGTACTCAAATACACATACAGGCAGTCACACACACACGGTTGACCAAACATTATCTTTCCTTATCTGTTCCATCAGATTGTTGATTCTGGCTCCATGTTTGAGTCTCCCGAGTTTCCATCTCTCTGCCTTCCCCCTGTGTAGCCCTGTGTTGTAGACAGAAAGACAGAGACAGATAGCATTAGTGTCATGTAAAGACATGCTTATGCCTGGGGGGTCTGGTGGTGGGGAGGGGGTTGTCTGGTGGGAGGACAATACTGTGTCACACACACACACACACACACACACACACACACACACACACACACACACACACACACACGTGAACACTTCCAAAGCTGTCAGTAAATAGTGAGAAGGGTGCTGAGGCCTGCAGTCCTGCTGGGTTTAATCACTTCTAGAAGAGTGTGTATGAATGCCATGGATGTGTGTGCCTGTGTGTGTGCGTGTGTGCGTGTGTGTGTGTGTGTGTGTGTGTGTGTGTGTGTGTGTGTGTGTGTGTGTGTGTGTGTGTGTGTGGCTGACTGCTTTGTTTGCCAAGTTTCCCATGCATTATCCTGCTAAATCTAACTGTTGTCTTGGTGACTGGGTTGTATGAAGGTCCAATTAATACCAAGTAAGAATAATTTCAGTGATTCGTCTGAAGCTGTGAATAACACATATAACACAATACGTTTTAACTTGTTGATTCTTGCAACCGTTTTTACATGACATTAAGGCATAAATATATTCAAAACAAGTCATGTGTTTGCACAGGCAAATATCCAGTGTGCAACCACAACAATGCACGACCTTTACTTCAACGTGCAGTTGGATGCAGTTTTCTTGGATAATTAGAAATTTTTCAGAAGCCAGACTTTGTGAAGTTGTTAAAGGAATCAGGGACTATAAGGACAACATGTCTTCCTGTCTCTTAGTCAGTTTGGTTGACCATCTGGAATAGAGTGTCTTAAAAAACAAAAGCAGACCTAATGCTGCAGTGAGTATAAAAATGTTTCACTTACACCTCTGAGTTTGACAGAATTTCAGTTTTGTACAAATTCGATTGTGTAAATGTTTAAAGAAAATGTTGGAGGACTCAGAAATCACCAAAGGACAGTTTAAAATGGTTTGAAAGTGGTTCATGCAAAAATGCAACATGACAGATGAAAATCTGGCAGACGGTGAAATCAACTATTGGTTGAAGTTTGTTGTAGATGATGTTGACACTAACTGAATAAAAAGAGGCCTTTTAAGCTATTTGTGGAGAGCTACTGTGGTATCATAGGCTTTGCCATCTCTTCCTGCTTTATAATAAGACAAGACTGCCATGTTTTACTATATTGATTTACTAAATAAGTAGATCATGCTGCTCATAAAGTCAAACCAACATAAAAAAAAAATTACACTTAGAAACACATATAGTGCAAATTAACACTTCATGTAACAAGTTTTTCTTCTTTTAAATAATTTCCCCTTTCTATAATTGCTTCTGAATTTTTGACATTGGAGTTTGTGACCAGGGGATCACCAAGTCTCCAGGATTCATCCTCTGACAACAATGAATGCATGCACAAAATTTCAGGACAGACCATCCGATGGTTGTCGAAATAAAAATTATTTGATGAAAAAACATTGCATTGTTACATAGCTAATATATTTAGACATAAAGAGAAGGACAAATGAATTACCTTAAACACTGAAAGTTAAAAAAAAACCTATATCTTAATAAAAAAAAAATCTGAAAAACATGTCACAGTGACACCTTTTGTAAGTGACGACTGCTGACCACCAAAAATATTAACAGGAGATGATTGCTTCACAGATTACCCCTTCAAAAGCATGAATTTTCACATTCCTGAGATCTCTGTGTGACCGCTAGTGGAGCCCCAACCTGCAGGTTGAGGACTGTTGCTGAGGTGAAACAGCCTCTAGTTGAAATCACTCAGTCACCAACTGCTGTGGTATTATCTGTCTGCCTGGCAGCCTGCCACCCCTATCATTAACACAAAGGCCAGATTTGTTCAGCTAATGGCATCCTTCGCACACATGTGCGCGCGCACACACACAGCACAAAGACACACGCAGCATCTTCTCAAAATGCCAACTCAACATTTGACCCAGATAAGAGCATTCCAGTGAGAGCACCTTCAGGATGAAACACACGCACACTGACACACTGCTTCCAGCCTCATATTTATTTCATCATATTCCTGTTTTTTTGGCCACAACGTGTGATTACATGGCTAGAATAAGAATCTGTGTGTGTGTGTGTGTGTGTGTGTGTGTGTGTGTGTGCATGACTGCCAGGTACTTTCCTCGTTGGCAAGAGAGAAGCAGAGATGCTCCAATTAGAACAATTAGAGGGTGAAATAAGAGACATCAGTAAAACAGACACGTGCAAGCTCATATTTCACAAGTTTGAAAGTACAGTTACAGTTGTTACTGTGGTGCTGAGGCTGTTATGTGGATACTCGGTACGCTCAAAAGATTTACTGTGACCTTAGCTGTGTTCTTGTTTGTAATTTTATCTTGAAAAAAGGGCAAGAAATTTCAGGTTATGGCCACACTTATTAGCTCAAATGCTAATAAATGCTTCACTGCTTGATTGAAGTTAAAGTAGGAAACTGTAATTTTGCTCCATTATCCATGCCAGAACAGGGCTGTGTGCTTCACATAGGCACAGATGAAATCAATAATTTCATATCACTTGACTATATCAACGGGTGATCCCTCCCAGCACTGTTATTTACAACCACTAGCTTTATTAGATTGCTGTAGTCATCTGAAAACAGGTCACTATGTGCTTTCCTCCTGCAGCCTCTGATTTGGATCATGTGCTGTACATTTTCAAAGCCATGCACAATAAAACAAACATCATCTGGCTTGGATGGTGTAATTTAATCAAGCACCTGGTTTTGAGAAAACTGCATGGACTGCACACAGTTGTTAACACAGCTCCATTCTCCAACAACCATCACTGTTCTCTCTCAGAACTGCCTGTTCATTGCTCACCAAATAGACCCCCTATTAAAGAGTAACCTGGATTGACATCACGACAACAAGTTTGCAGTATGTGCAGAGTCCTCTCACCCAGTATATTTTCTAAAATCAACCCATAAGTTGTGTAAAGAGGCTAATGATGAGCAATATGCAATCAAGGTATTGATGGCAAAGGCATCACTGTGCACATGGAAGTATAATTCATCAAATGTGACTGTTATAATGCAGTCTTAATAAACACCAGGATAAAATAATGTGCAGGCAACCATCAAAATAAAGGATGGGATTTTATTGTACCTAGTAGATAGTGACCACAGTGCCTTGGATGCTGCAGGATTGAGGGGAGTATTAGCAGCTTCCATACTAAAAGAAAGTTGACAAGGCAGTATGTGTTCTGCCATATCTGATCGCCTACGTGACCATTGCCTTTGTTTACCAAAAAAAAAACCTGATGGTCACATTCAAAGGAGATCCCATCCTGAACTGGCGCCACTTCTGTCTTTGTACTGGTTCACAGGAATAGTGTGTTCTAGTCTGTCTTAAAAGCAGAGAAAGCAGCTTTTTCACATAACAATTAACACACACGTCCATTTCTGCATCCATTCAGTGATACTTTCAGTGTGGCTCACAGAGCTGTACAGGCTGTTTTATCCAAAGATCGGATCTGCTTGTCCCTTCCTGAAGTATATGAGCTGAGGAAGTGAGTGATGTGAATACCAGAACACACACAGAGAGCACACCGTGATACTGTGCCATGCCAAACATGGATTGACACAAGTTTTACATTGTTCTTGTGTGTTTGCGGGAGAGAGAGAGTAAGAGACAGAGAGACAGACGGCAGGTGTTCATGCAGACATTTTTGTTTGCTTGTTTGTAACCCTGGTGGACGGTTGTGTTGCCATGGTGACAGAATACATACAGCGGTCAGCTGGGAGTTCGTTGAGACCAAATATAGAACTATCGTATTGACAATTGCACACATTCATAGCTGTCAACTGAGTGGACTGTCAGCCCGGGAGAACTAACAGTGTCCGGAGAACTAAAATTAACACTCACAAAATGAATCAATACCACAAAATGCACTGTGGGTTACAGCTAAGAGAAGAAAGCTGATTTTTTTAGAAGCAGAGATTTAAGATTTTGTGAAAACAGCATTCTGCTGCTATTTATTCAAATGCAATCTTGCGCTGTGTCAACTTTTCCCCTTTGCTGTGATCAATAACTGAAAAATGACCTGCAGCATCTGTGCAGATGGATCACAATGCATGTCACATTGGCAATATCCATGAAAAAAAGTGGAATATCATTCTTTTGTTGTGCAGATCTCACCTCTAATTGAGTGTGCAGAGCTCTTTAAGTCCACAACCTGTACATGTTGGATATTTATGTTACAGTACATCCTCCCAAGAAGCACAGGCTGCACTGGCATCATCTCCATGGTGAAGGTGATAGACTAATCAACATGACCCAGAGCTAATACTGAGTGTACTATAAACATCTCCCTCTGCCTGAGTTTGTCAGTAACGCCAAGTGTGCAGACAACTGTTATCTCTTGTATGTCAAAACAGGGAAGATCCAGTTCTCGGAATTAGGCTCATCTAAGATAGGAACAGCCAAAAAACAGAACTAGTTGAAGAAAAAACAAAAGTTGGGACCTTGTGGAGACTATTTGGATTTCAAGGCTCTATCCTTTGCACTTCTTTGATTTTATTGATATTTATTTCATGTTTATAGCATACACAATGTGCTCGTGTTCACGTAGAACTGTTTTTTGCAGTGTAGGTGTCGCACTGTTTGGTAACACATCACTGCTGTCTTGTGTTATTGTCAACAGCAACTAGATTCAGGAAATTGGGTACACCTAGCTAAAATGAATACAGTCTAATACAACAGTACTGCAATAAATCCTACCTTCATGAAAGCTACAATGTTCAGCTTTTGTTTTAAAGAGGACTTCATCTGGAGGATGTAGTTTGTGTCACTGAGAGAGGTGTTTCAGTTATTTAGCCTCGTGACATAATGGGATTACACTACAGTATTTTAAAATAGGTGCACTTAATAAACTGGAAACTGAGTGTAAATGTAGGCAATCAAAAACATAATAATAACTGACAAAACAAGCCTGGAGGCTTATCCAAAATGCCACACTTACCACTAATGATCCTCCAAGCTTTGCTGTATTTTTGTTTTTGACAGTTCAGTCGGGCAGACCTGTACCATCACCACTCCAAAAGCTGCTATAACGGTCATTCTACTCATCCAAAAAACAAGTCGCTCAAGGTAAATGACAAAATAGATCATTCGTCACCTAATCCAGAGCGGCCAGTAGCAGAACATTGTTTGTCACTGGCGTCCGCTGCCTCTGTGGTGAAAGTTTGGTTAGTTTTAGGCTCAAAAACTACTTAGTTAAGGAACAGTTATGGTTGTGGTTTTAAAGGCTTCTGACTGGTGGCAGGAAACTGGTTGTGAGAATGTCGGCCTTCCTTTTGTTACCTCTACCATAACTTCTGATGGACAGCAGTCATCATTCCCATCAGATAAAACACATGTTCTTATAAGCATTTGATATCGATCAATAAATCTTGAGTGCTGTCCCTTTGCTGGCGAGGGTGTACAAGAAAACTTGCTCTGTTATTTTCAGTACAGTCCATCATAAATACAGAAATGGGATCATTTATGTGCAATGTTGTACATGGTCTCTTATAAAGACGTTAAAGTAATTAAATTACAAAAAGAGAACCACCCAGGATTTTATAGTACTTCTCCGGGCCACCGCATGTTACAGCCTTTACAGATTTCTATTACACAGAAGCTGCCATGAATCATGAGTGATACTCCTGTCAAATTCTGCTGTGTTGTGAGGTTAATTAAAATAACTGACAGGAATCCTGTGGATCAACTGTTGTCCACAAAAGCCATCATTGCATGAGTGAGAAGAATTAGTAGATTTCATTCTACTTGAACAAACACATTTGGACCAATAATTAGCCTTTTATTTCTTTGGAAATACCCTGAGGCTGCAACCAGAGGAATGAGGAGTGCCATAAACAGGGAACTGTGTGCACTTCTTTGATCAGAAACACACATATCAACATGAGCAAGTGTATAGATACAGATCCATAAGGGAGGAGAACAGAGGGAAGGGAAGAGGGAGACGAGGAGTGGATGGAATGAGGGGGAGGGAAGAGGGAGAAAGGAGGAGGAGAGGATGAAGCCGGGATGAGAACGTGCCTTGCACAGTTCATATCTTGCCGCTGAGGAGTTACAGCAACACCACAAAACTCAGAAAGGAACTGAAGTGAAAGAAAAATAAAATGTTTGCTAATACAAATTGTAGAAAATCAGTACTCAAATCCAATTATGTGCAGGTGTCATTTCTGGTAAGTGGGGAAGCTGACCCCTATCTATTTAATGCTTTGAGAAACACTGGTGCCCTGAGGTGGATTGGTGGTCAGTGTTCAGAAGTGAGTGACTCAGCGAGGCATTGTGCCAACACGCTGTGCTGCCTGAGTGCCAATGTGCTGAAGCAGGGCTTGGCCTGAGGACTCACATTAACAGGAAGTGCATGAAATGGCCGTAATCGCACTATGGCACTCTCCAAACCCGTGCTAAAAATGTGGTAAAGTAAACATTTTGTCCTGATTTTGTAGGCTTCCTGTACAGTACAACTAATCCTGTACACATCATAAAACTTCCAGAAATACTTCTCAGTGGAGGAGCTCCTCCTGTGCGTCACACTGGGGCACTCTTCCCCGCCTTTTCTGTTATTTCTGTATATGAGGACACCCCGTCATGTATTACCACCTATAGCATCATGATCCCACAACAAAAGAAGACGAGGTCAGAGGACTGAGCGAACGATCCTATTCCAGCTGAGGATACATCAGATACTGAGCATAACCAGAACAAATGGGCAGCCCTCTGTGAGAACAGTCGGTCTTGTCCGAACTGGACTATAATGTACGATGGAAAGCCACTTGAATGAGATCATTAAAATGAGGATAAGGATGTGCCTCTGTACCTTTCATGAAAGGCTCAAGTACTAAGGCTGAGCCCTTACAGCAGGGGCCTGAATTTAATTTCAACCCTTTGCGGCCTGTCATTCCCTCCCATTTCCTGTCACTCTTCAGTTATGCTATCAAATAAAGGCAAAAAGTCCCCAGAGCTCTGCTCTGACGTGACACCCCCCTCTTACCCCAATTTTGGGGGGGTGGGGTCAAGGGGTGATTCAGGAGATGATTACAGATTACACTCCTGACTCATTGTACACCTTCCTGGAAATACCACCCTTGCACACACAAAGATGCCAAGAATTTCCGCATGCCTGTGTGAAATGGTACCGAGATTTACTCAGGACAAAAAATGGAATTGAGCTTGAACTGGATATTTTCATGCTCAAACAGTCCCTCCACCTCTGCTGCAGCCCAGGAGCCACTTCGAAGCTTGGCTTTGACATTCAGGCTGTGATCCCTGCTCCCACTGTTGGTGGTTGTGAATAAGCTAAAAATGTGTTTGTTTAATGATCAGATCAGCATTACCTAATGCCTCTGGGCCTTTACAGCGCATACATTTAATTGACCACATGTTCTGTGGTTTGTTAGAAGTATGACTTTCAGGCTTCTTTCAGTGACTAGTTTTGGTGAATGTTCTATTCTCTACTGTTTGTGGTGAAAAGGAAAAATGAGAATACAGCCTTCAACAGTGGTTCCCCCGCTTTTTCAAGCAGTTCAACTCAAGAGTGATTTCCCCAAAATGTGCTCTAATGATTTTAAATAGTGGGATGAAAACCATAGCATATTTCACAGGAACAAAAATGATAAAAGATCCAAAAATAAAAATGGTCTGTGAGGCAGAATTTTGTTTTTATTATTTTCCTACCACACCTTACAACCTCTTATATTGTGTCATGACCCTTCACAACCCCTATGAGGTGAACCACTGGCATACAACACTGAAATCTGATCAAAATGACCAGTTTTAACACCACACGTTTCATTTTCATAGTTTTATTGATATTTTTCTGGTTAATTGCTGTAATCTGTAACAGTAAGGAATCAGCAGCGGTCAGACGATTATACAGATTGCAAACAAACCTAATGTTTCGCCACCATATTGAATTCACTCATTTGGAAATGAAACGAAAAGAAGGCACGTCTGAACTGTCTATGCATGTGCATATCATCCAAAAACTGAATGGGCACTCACAGCTGCAGCGAGTGTGGAAGGTCAGAGTTAAACCAGAAAGTCATTCTGAAAAATCTAATAGATGTTTAACAAGGTTTAAGGTGATGGCTATTTTTTTGGTCTTTTTCTTTTTTTGTTATTGTTCATATATTAGCTGTACTACTGGTGTTGCCGTGTTGCCACATTTAAAAAAAACAAGTTGGTGAATACATTTTAAAGGCATAATAATAATTTGTCTATTACGATGATGAATAAGGTTATTATGAAAACAAAATCTTCCTTTACCACCATGAGGACATTTCTGACCCTCATGCACTTCAGTGGCTTTCTCAGTCTTAACAAATATAGTGTGAATAGCTCAAGATCAAAAGACCTCCATATATGTGATGTATGTGGCAGCGTTGTGTGTGTGTGTGTGTGTGTGTGTGTGTGTGTGTGTGTGTGTGTTTCTGTCCAATACGGGCCATCTGATCATCTCGGCTTTCATAGCGGCAGGATGGGCTCCTTGTATTGTCTGAAAGCAAACACTCACACGCACACACACATGCACGCACATGCACGTGTCTGGGTGTTATCAACTCTAGACAATACAGAGGAACAGGAGGACAAAGACAGGAGAGAGTGTGTCCTGAGGGCCAGGCAGCACACACACACTAACACACTCATCATGACCTCATACTTGATGTAATGACACAAGCAGAGCTCTCCTACTTGTTTCATGCTGCTTCAGGAGATGAAATTAATTGTTTTCTGCCAGCATTCCTTCCATATTTGAAAGCTGCAAGAAGATTTCTGAACTCTGAGGCTGAGCTGATTTATTTTTCAGCCAACACCGAGTCAAGCTGTTAAACTTCATGAGTCCTGAGTGCAAGTTCCTCAAACATCACAACTATGCCGACATGAGGGGTTTTTCTTTGTTTCATCCCCGCTCTGCAAATAGCAACATTAGGTCAGATCTAAATCTTCTCTAAGTACCAGACCAGTTGGTGGTGTCGGTGTAAGAGGTCCCAAACAAAAAGACTCGGAGCATGAAATATGAGGCTGCGCATGGAACACAGAGGAGAGGACGAGGAGGAGGAGGTGGGGGAGGTGGAGGTGGAGGAGAGGAGGGCAGAGAGAGTTTTGTTCGGTGCTGGGGGGCAGGAGTTTGGGGGGGGGGGGGGGGGACAAGAGACAACTCGGCTGAAAAAGAAAGAAAGAAAACTCCTCCCAAACACAGTAGAGCAGGAGGAGGGGCTGGGTGCTCGCAAATCACTCCCCTGAGAGAGAAAGAGGAAGGCAGGGCTTGTGACTGTGCGCCGCTACTTGTTGTTGCCTGTCTGAAGGAGCGTGAGTGCATCGTCTCCCAGCCGGTCAGCTCGTCAGCTACACAGTCATTCAAACAAGCTACGAAATGGAATAGTTTTGATAGAAGTGTACGAAACTAAAAGAGAAGTCAGAGCAAAGATTGTAAAAAGGAGAAGAGGTCACACTGACAGGTAGGACTGAATATCTGTGTGTGTTTGAGCGTGCATCCACACACAGTAGGTGTGTGCAGGAATGTGTGTATGTAGTTGGTGGCAGCGAGGCAGACAGAGGTGAGACAGTTATCTTGGTGGTCATCTTCTCCTCTGGATGCATTTTCACTCCTCTGTTTTTTCAGACTTTTTGTCATTTAAACTAAAGGTTAAATATAGAAAATGACCTTCTGCCTGTCTCTGTGGCTGTTGGAGATTTCACTACGCTCTCGTGCCTTCTCTCCATCCCTTTTGGTTAAATTGTTTACAGCTTGCAGTGAGTTAGATTTGCTGAGGGACTTTTTGAGCAATAAGTTGCCATCCCAAGGCGCTGGGTGTAACTGTGGTTGCTTGGATTGGTGGTGCTAACTGTGGAGACACCCCAGCAGGAAACGATTACATGAAATATGACAGATAAGATCAAGATTTTTCAGCAAGATTCTTTCCTTGCTCGCTTGTGTTCGAGTAAGTTTGAGATTGCTTGGTTAAGGTTTGGTTAAAGGCATAGCTTAGCTTCACAGAGGTTTATTTTTCTCCATATTTGCAACAGTTCAACAACTTTAATGGCCACTTACCAGAGATAGAATTGACTAAGTGGTATTAGAAGTCAGCAACACTTAATATGAGTTGCTCCAGAGTCATCAGTATTTATTGTAGCATATTGTTTAACTTCTTTTTTTTTTTTTAATTCCTAACAAGCAGCTCTTCACTGTCTTGCTCACAGACACGTTAACAGGTTGAGTGACTGCTGTTCACATTGAGACTCTGACCGTTCAGTCATGACAACACATCTTTACACAGCAAGCCACCCAGGAGATGATGACAGAGGCAGACATATGTTTGCATCTGTGTGTTGATGTTTTGTTTGTTGTTCAGATAAACACATACATGCAACAGGTTGTTTCAGACATTAGTCAGTGTCGTGTCTGAACCCTGTAGCTGCGCTAAACTGAGCAAATGAGATTGGACCTTTAATTAATGCTGAAATGTGCATGTGTCAGATTCACAGAGCTCAGCTTTAACCTTGTGATGATCGTGTACTTGCAGTGGACGTCTTGTGTGTGTGTGTGTGTGTGTGTGGTGTTGTGTTACCTGCCCCAGTGGGATGAGGCGGTTGCTATTCCAGCCAGCCGTCAACACTATGTGACTGGTGGTCTTCACAAAGCCTGACTGACTCACTGACTGCAGGAGTTGAAAGTAAAAATGTAAATATATATTTTGAAGCCCTTTACTTAACTGTAATTTTGGGATACTGGTAGTTAACTCGAGTAGTACCACTTTGTACAATTTTAAGCTTTTCCACATTTCAGAAGAAAATATTGTACTTTTCATTCCACCACCTTTCTCTGACGCCCGTATAGCTGCCAGTTAATTTGCTGACACATGTTTTGCATACACACGATATATGATGAACACATAGAACAGGATGCACATTAAACCATCCAGCAGTTACTGACCCACTGCGACATTATCAACATGAACAAAGTAGCACTCTAAAAGGAGCAGGTTTTTTGCTTTAACATATGATTATGAAGTTTAGTTGATTGGTCAATGGCACTACTTTTTTTCTGCCTTTGCGTACAGTTTCCTGGGAAAATGAAGGTTGACTGGCGGTCTAGTCTTGTTGGCAGCATTTCTATCTGCTGTCGTGTCTCCATTATAGATTAAATGAATGAATGAACTCATGCGTAATTCTCCTAATGAGGAAAAACAATCCGGTTGTCTTTATGATTACAGTGGCACTAATGACATCACCTGGAAATGCAAGGGAGCATTGAATAGTCAGTTTCCTCTTTCAAGCTGAACTCTGCTCTGTTTGTTGGAGGAATAATTCAACGTTTTGGGAGATGCACTCATGTGCCTTCTCGTCAAAGACTTATGAGAAATGAGCATTCTCGTGTCTGTATGCTAAATATGAAGCTAGAGCCAGGAAATGGGTATCTTAGCTTAGCATAAAGACTGGAAACATGGGGAAAATCCACCTACCAGCACCTCTAAAGATCACTCATTAACATGTTATATCCTGTTTGTTTCTAAGTCACAGACTGAAGATATTTAGGTGTTGCTGTGAGGACTTCTGTGCTTGGATGACTTTTACACTGTACTTTTGTTGATTTGACTTAATTAAGGAGCTAAATACTGCTTTCCACCGCTGACTGACTCAGCTGGCCGTTCCTCTGTGGCTGACTGGCTCATGGTGTGGTGCTCAGTGACTGTACATGGACAACACATTTTTTCCCTCCCTGTCCATCTCTACATTTCACTGTAGGCACATAAAATGAGCACACACACACACACACGTACACACACACTGAGGGGTGGTGATGTGTGTGAGAGAGAGAGAGACTCAGAGACTCAGAAGTATTAAATGGCAGCTACTGCTGTGGGATTTAATAACGGCCTCATTAATATGTTGCACACATACTTGACACGCACATACACACTGGTGGGCCCACGCACTGAAGAGCGCAGTAGGACACCTCTCTCTCTCCCGTTAACAAAGGCTGGCTCTAAACAGCGGTCATGTGACAGTTGTTCCCATTGTTCACTTCTGGCCAGGGGTGGTTTTGCTAATGCGCTGATGTGTGTGTGTGTGTGTGTGTGTGTGTGTGTGTGTGTGTGTGTGTGTGTGCATGCCATAGCAGGAAGACACTTTAAGCCTGCTAGAGGAAACCCCTCATTCCCAAGCATGTTGATGTTTGTGTTGTCCTCCCTATTGTGTGTGTGTGTGTGTAATAAGAGACCAGGAGAGCAGCACGCGACAGTCGCTGTTTAAGCCTCAATTAATTCTTAAATCATATTATTGTGTAAAGCGCATTTCACGTCTAGATGCTGATTTTGTGTTGCATAAACTAGACGACTTTTAAGATTCCTTCAGTCACATCTGAGTCCCCAAACACGCTAAGCCATGGTACGAGTGAATTAACTTGTTGAACCACCTTCAGGACCAGTGTTGGTCCCCAGAAGCCCAGTTTTTAAAACCACTACTTCAGCAGATTAAAGACAAAGCTTTCTGACTCCTGACTGATGGATATGATTAGCCAGGGAGACAGGGCGGGGGTGGGGGGGATTACATTACATTCAGCTAAATTTACGAGTAAAGTTCAACCCTGTGAGATAGAATTATAGAAAGAATGAGATAGAGAAAAGGAGGAAGGGAAGCGAGAGAGGGATATTTGTTTTATGTGTTACTAATCCTTTATAATGAGCTGCCTGCTATCTAAATGTTTATACTACCATTTCCTCTTCCTGTTAATCTGCACTTGTTTCCCACCCAAGGCCTTCTGTGTGTTTGTGTAAGTGTGTTGGTGTTCCCAACCCGAGGCCTTCTCTAGTGTTGGTGACAAAGCTCACCGCACTTCACAATATGTTGTCTGTTATACCACGGTGAAGGAAGATACTTCTGTTTGGATGGCACATTCCCATTTAAATGTTAGAGTTGCAAAGTATTTCCTCACTGTGAATTCCCATTTCAGAGTTTTATTTTGAGCTTATCCTCAATGAAGCCTGGTTCCTCTGAATTGCTGTGCAGTAGAGCTTCATCGGTCATATAGGCTGATGTTCCAGTATATCTGTCAGGCAATAAATGATTAGAAATTGAAAACGTAGTCCACATCTCCAGTCGGAGCTTTGTGAGCAGGATTAAGAATGAAAGGCGTCCTTTTCATTTGCCACAGCTAGCAAAATTCTGGCAGCAGTCGTCAGTGAGATTGATGCAGCTTTACGTGGTGTTTGTAGGTCAAATCTGCATATTACTTGTTTCAATTGAAAATGATGTCAGCACAACGCCAGTCACTTCTCATGGGTTATATTGAAATGCTTGCAACAATACTACATGCATCACGAGTCACAAGTTAGCTCACTGTAGAAACTAACACGGGTTAAACCGAGTACAAAGTGACTAAATAGTGAATGAGCTTTTAAAACTTCCCTTTTTATTCCAGGATAAATGTGTGATAACGTCCCAAAATAGAAATAATGGACTTGGTGTAGGAAATGCCACCACTCCCTCTCTCTCTCTATGTGTGTGCGTGTATATGTGTGTGTGTGTGACGCAGGGTGCAGGAGCCGGTGGCTGAACAGCTGTAGGGAGCAAAGGATGAAGCAGGAGGAGGATAAAAAAGAGAAAAGTTTATTATCACAGGAGGTGGAAGGACAAAGAGCAGAAAGAAGGTGACAAACTGAGGAGGCAAAAGAAGAGCTGACATCATGATGGACAGACAGAAGGAGGGAGGGGACGTCTGTTTGGTGGTGGGGGGGGGGCACACAATTGAAAGAGAAAGGGAAAAGATGGATGAGGAGGGATGGAGTCAAAAGAGAGAGAGGGAAGTGAAATGAATGGTGTGGAAGATAGTGTGTAGATAAGGAGATGGAGAGAGGAGAAGAAGAAAAGTGTGTGGTTTTTCACACCTTCGCTCAGTGTTGAAGTGACTTCCTGTAGCTCTTAGCATGAATAATTTATTTATTAGATTAATTGACAGAGTATTCGTGTGTGTAAGTGCTGTGTGTGTGTGTGTGTTTTCACTCAGTGAGAGTCAGGCCTTTCTCCGCTGGAGGGGAGGGTGTGTGTCTGGCAGATGGTCAGGGCCACACACACACGCACAATTACACACACACAAGTACACATACACACAGCTGACCCTCCTGGAGGGTCTTATAATAGGTCCTCCTCCTGTAGTCGTTCTGCCCCTCAGAGGAATCCACACTCTGACCCAGCATGCCTTAGCAGGACTTTTACAGTGTGTTTGTGTGTGTGTGAGTGTGTGTGCATAAACTTTACTTGTCATGCTGAAAAGTCTTGAACTGGCCAGCTGTTCCTCTCCCTAAACCTATATTTGCATTTTTATTGTCATTCATCATCACAAGCTGGTGACTCAGTGCCCCCCTGCTAAAATGGGCTATAGGCCCCATTTTAAATTTGATTCCTGGTTTCCTGTATTCACTAAGCTCTGGGGTCCATAAATCTCCAATTCACAAAAAAGAGCTGTGTAGAAAACATTTAGGTACTAATAGTCCGGGCATATGAGGAAAAGTGCTTGTTTTCTTTCTTACTGGGAGTCGAACGAGAATATCAATATCACTTTCACCACTTTGCATTTTCTTCAGAGCTAACTTCAGGACATATTTATTTAGTTCAGCTCAGGGGACGTAGAGTAAATAAGTAGCCTGGCTGTGTGAAAGGTGACTTCTAACAGATGCAAGGTGGTCCTGTTCATGCACTGGGTGTTTGTGTTGAACAAGTAAAAATAGGGGGAAAAAAAAAAGACACTGGTGATTAATGATCAGTTGATGCACATCAGACCTACAGCTGAGGCACGAGAATTCATGCATCATCTTTGTGATTTGGTATACTTTCACAAATCTGAACAAAATTCTTGCTATTCTTGTATTATTGGTGGCTAACTAAGAACAAGATATACAGTACAGAAACAGGATCACTTCAGACCGTTGAAAGATGAATTCTCTCTTTTGGTGGAGACTAGCTGTTTCCCTGTGATCCCCGTCTTTGTGCTAAACCAGGCTAAACATCTTGAGGACAATCCAAACTGATTTTCTCATCTAAGTCCCTGTAAGAAAGCAAACAGGCATAATTTGCAAAATGAGTGCTCATCTACATGCTGTATGTCTTGTTAACTGTGGGTAGTCTTTTGTAATTATCGTGTTCTCCAGTAAAAGCTGTGTGACTGGGCAGGGCAGTTTTGTCAGTTCAGTTCAATTTGGTCATTTTTCTTCACTTCAGTTAGTTTATGCTCTTCACACTCTCATCCTCTGCCTTGAAATCAGATGAGTTTCCACCAGCAGCCATGTTGATCGCCTTGTTTCAAACAGTGCCTCTTGGTCAGGGCTGACTGCATCTGGCAAGACTACCACAGTACCAAGCCCGGCAGCTTCCTCAGCAGCCTGCTTTCTCTGATCACAATCAGGTCGTCTAAATAGAGAAACAAACACCATTATAGTTGTTCCGCTCATATTCTTAGTTTTGATGAGATTAGAAAGGGAGGGGAGGCTCTTTGGAATCTCGTACCATCCAACATGTCTGTAAGCTGATGGTGTTTAAGTTTGTACAGTATGACTAACTGCTGCATGGTGAGTGATTCAGAGCAGAAGATAGCATCCTGTGCACTCATCATCATACGGCAGGGGAATTTATCAAGAACCTGAGCAGTGTTTTCCATCACTGCCAACCTATCTGTCCTGTCCACGTCTGTGTATTTATATCTGCTCGTCATTGGACAAGATCTCCCACATGAGCAAAGGAAAAAGATTGCTTTTTCAGTCCACTTTATGAAAAGTCTGGAGCAGAAGCTGTTTGTCAGTTCCTTGCTGGGATATAAAGAATTGTCAGCATTGCCTAATTGTATGAGTCTGTAGATAATAATACAGCCTATAGCATGCACTTACATTTCTTTACTCCTGTCCTCATTTCAGTCATTTTCATGGCATGGAAGGTTGACAAGTCACCCTTCTTGTACAGTATATTACTGCTCTCCTAATAGCATGTCTCCTATAGTTCAAGCATATATAATTGTTGGTTGATACACATTCTTCTTTCTGTATTCCTAGAATTAGACTCACATTGCTAAACTGAAACTACTGGAGTGATGTTATGAAATGACAAGCTCCCCAGAGGTGTATTTTGTATGCATAATGACGTGAGAGGGTATGTGAGTGCATCGCTGGGGGCCCTTATTGCACTGGCTCTCTTTATGTGTGTATCGTGTATCACAATATTTCATCTCAGTGAGTATTGTGTATCAGTGTCACACGTCTTTACAGTCATGTATTACAGAGTATTACGTCTCACCCCTCTGTCTTGTGTTACCATAGTTACATAGCTGTGTCCCCCAGGTTATTGAAAGCATGTTAGGTTACTACACACCTGGAGGAACTCCTCCTGTGAGGTTAACGCCTGACTTCTCTTCTTTCACCGTAATAAAGCTAAATACATATATACTGTATATACATGCAGCATCAACTCTTGAACTCCAGACCTTTAAAGTGCTGTTAAAATAAAGCATTAAAGTCCTCTGTGTTTCTTTCCAGAGTTGAGAATGATGGCAGAGGGGCGCTTTGCCAGTCTGCCCAGGTCACTCCATGTGCACCACACCCTGGGAGGAAGCACTGCTCACCCTGGAGTCCCCTCCACCTCCCACGGTGTCCCCAGCAGCAGCACCTGCTCCACCAGGAGGCTCCAGGCCTCCCTCGCCTCTTCCATGGATCTCCTCAGCTCCAGACCGAGGTGAGTTGGGTGACCGGCAGTGGCTAGCAGCAGAATAAAAACTAAACTTGAAAGAATCTTGGGAAAATTCTGGGTCTGTCTGAAATAACAAGTTAAACAAACTGTATGCTGGCATTTCTTGAACAGAGCAGAACCAGGTACTAGTAAATTCGAGCTCAAAAGCAGTTTGGCTCTGAAGAGAGAAAATGTCAAAAATAATCATCTGCTTCTTCTCTGTTCTTTGGTGCTGCCTCAGCAATAGGTGGGTCAAGTATTACAACTACGTGTTGTGTGGACAAAACCTGTTCAAAGCCGCAAGCCATCATTTAAACTCAAAGGAAAATCCCAGACTTTCCAAAAATACCAAACATGAAAGGCTGAATTACAGGAGAAAATCTATAAGATGATACACAACACAGCACATATTTCCATCTGATGTTGACCAGACATAAACATCTAAATATTTTAGTCTGTGTACAGTAAGCAGCATCAAAAGGCGTCAGTGAAGTGTTGGAACAAGTCGATACCGAGTGTGACTCTGTCAAAGTGTGGAAAGGAGCGTTTTCCTTACCTTTGAAAGTACTTTTGTGGAATCTTAAGGCAAAACAAAAAGCTGCTGCTCCATGTGGAAGGGGATTTCTTCAAAATTTGGTCTTCACAAGTAGTTAGTTGAGCTTACTTCAATACTCTAGTCTAACTTTCCTCTCCTCCTCCTTCCCTTTGCCTTCCAGTCTCCCTCCAGGTCAGGGCATCAGCCCGTCAGAGATGCCTGCTGCCTACCAGCCAATCTCCATTCATGGAACTCTGCCTCGACGCAAGCGAGGAGGGGCCAGTCTCACCCATGGAAACTACACCTGGGACCCCAGGGCCAATCACACACAGCCAATACTCTGTGGGAACACGTCAGTGGCTCCCGGCCACATCCATCAGCCCATGACCTCCCCGCTGGTCCAAAATATCATTGACGACTTTCATGGTTACAGGTAAACACATGAACAAACACACATAAATATGCTCACGTAAGGTCACACAGGCTCACATTTCAGTCCAGACAATACACTTTTATACTGATTACCAACATTGAATTTTGATACCTACAATTTCTGATTTGTCTTCAACATTCATGGCTAAGATAGATAGATAGATAGATAGATAGATAGATAGATAGATAGATAGATAGATAGATACAGTCTACATCACAGTTACCTTATCTATGTTGCTTTAACTGAAGACTATGAAGAAAAAAATGTGACTGAAGAAACACTCACTTTGCGTATAAAATGCCAAAAAGAAAATTTAGAAAATATATGTCAGTTTCCATATAAATTTCTGTGTTGTGATGCTGCAAACTTTTCATCTGTAGGCAGTCAGTATTAATAGCCAAAGACAGGTTTTTGGTGGAGTGTTTCTAAAAACCGCACTGTCTTGGCATTATTTTGTTACTGTTAATCACTTGAAACTGCTCTGGAGGAAAAGCTTTATTTGCTCTAATTGTTCCTCTTCAGAGCGAGAGCTCAGAAAGAGCGCTCGGAGTTGGATGGAGAAAGGCGAACCTGTAAGGAGCCCTGAGGGGGTGAAGCAGTTAGCTCAACTTCAGAGAGAACGCACACGCGCGCACACACATACACACACACACCTCATCCCTCATCGTGTCTTCCCATCTTTCTATCTCTAGTGTAGAGTTACAACAGACTGTATCTGATGTAGCCAGCTTGGTGTGCATGTGTGTGTGTGTCTGTGGGTGCGTGCGTGCAGCCCCCAGCAGTTGGGTTACCTTTGTAGGTCAGGGTGTGGCAGGACAGATCACAGATTACTGTGAGCTCTTTGTCTCCTCGCTCGGTCTTTCTGCCTCCATGCTGGATCCATTTCATACGCTGCTGACACACAGCAGGACAATTTGTCCAGGTCAGATTCAACCTGTGCAGGTGGCTAATGAACAGCATCATACTCTCACTGTCTCTTTCAGAAGGTTTTTCCATGAAGCCAATGCAGTTTTATGGGTATTGGATCCTTTTACATCTTAAAAGGCATCTTCTGAAAAGAGACATCTCTCTGTAGCTGAGTAATTGGTTGGTGTTGTTCTTTCTAATCAGTTAATGTCAGCCTCACTTCAAGCTGTCTGAAGATCAAAGAGCAGCACTTGGTAATAATTCAGTTTAACCCACTAATGGCCTCTCAACCACAAAGCAGACTCTTATGTGTGAGTGACAGCAGATATGAGAATGTTACACACAGATCTCACTGCGTTCATATTTAGTTTTCTCTTTTGAAAAGCAGCCTGTGGTTTTAAAAAAGTCCAAACTTTCCTCACAGCTCAGTGTTGTTGCTTTGAAACTCCTCACAGTTGAGTTTTCTATAAAAAGATAAAGGAGTGGAACCGCTGGCCAGTTGGTCTTGACTTTCCATCGCTCATGCTGTCAGCTGACCTCTGACCCCTGACCTTATGTTGCCCTAGCTTCCGATTGGTCAGTTTTTCTTTCTGTTGACCTCTGTGGGCAGCTCGGCAGACCACCAGGAGAGGAGGAGGGGGAAGAAGAGGAGATTGGAGAAAGAAAGAGTGGAAAGGAGATAGGACAAAGGGAGGGATGAGAGGGAGTGGAGAAGAAATGGACAGTGACAGACTGTTGACACATGCAACTTTTCCTTTCATCAGCATAGATGAGCTGAAGTTAAAACCCCATTTATCTGTTGATTGTGTTCGGATTCACTTCTTAAATGTTAGATCAAATCAGACTGATAGCTTAAACAGTTACTTAAAACAGTAGTTTCAACTGTGTTTACACTATATTCTCTTTTAAATGACAAAAGATTGATATATTAATCGACTCAGAATCCACATATGTTCATACCTGATGATTTATTGCCCGAGTAACATCTCAGACAAACTAAGGGAGAAAACCAGCAGGTTGTGATGCTTCAATGGTGCAAATAAAAGAGAGGGTGTGAGATGAGGAGGTATGGGGTCAACGAGACTCACCACCAGGTTTTAGAAAAACAAAATGGATTTTCCATTTAAAGCAAACTGTGAGCATATGTTTCTGTTTGTGCCATTGTAAAATATTTAATCATGTCAAGGAGATAAGGACTGGAAAGATGTGTTTGTCTTGCATTGGAAAGCAGTCGTATAAAGTGCCTGTTATTGGTACCTCGAAACCAGGCCATTAAGCAAGTCGCTGGATGTGCCTTAAATTCCTCCAACACACTAATTCTGACAGAGATTTGACTTTGTAGATTATTCACACTTAAAGATGTCATTGTTTACACTAAATTCACTACATTTTAGCATGCACTGTTTTAGACACCATTGTCCCACAATGCAACACAAATAGGTAGAGGAGAGGCTACTCACACCTGCTGTGTCTCTATTTCAAACTACATGCAAACTGTATATACAGTGTTTTTTTGCTAAAACTTTCTAGTAATATACAGCAAAAGTTCTTTTTCTGTTTCCTAAAATGGTCCTGGAGCTGTTGCACTATTTGTTCTAATTTTTCTACAGCTTTCCACAGTATTCATATTGACTTTCTGAGTATTTATTTCATCACACGTCCATCCCTACATGGAGTGGACTGGAAACACAGCTGTCCACAGCAAATACTAAGAGTCTGTGGACCTTTATTATGAAAACACACTGACCTCTGTAGGCTGTCTGCAGACCCTGCATTCTGCTCCTGAACTCTTTCCATTGCTCCCACTGTCTGTCTGTCACTCTCTCTCCCTCTGTCTTGCTCGCTCCCACACACACAAATATGGTGCAGTCCCTCACTGAAGCCAGTTGTGGTTGTGCTGAGTATTGTGTGGTGAAGTGCAAAGAACAACAGTAGCCAGAAAAAGACTGCGGCGAGTGCTGCCTGCCTCTGCCCTCCCTGCACATGTTATTTTTTTCCTCTCACTCGCTTCCACTCTTTCTGTCCTCATCACTCTGTCTCTTGTCTGTGCTGCAGGTCAGTTTTGTGGTTGTAGAAGCAGAAAAATCCTGTGTCTGATGCTGTTTCAGCAATATGGGCAGAAAAGTTAGCTGTGGTCAGCTTGTGTAGTCTGGAATGCCTGGCCTGCTCACTTTCACCATACTTTGTTTCACTTCTTTTAATGCTGCACTCAGGCTTTCTGACCCTTATCAGGGAAGAAGAAAGATGTAAAACAAAACATCCATCGAGATGCAGGGTGGAGGGCTCATTCTTCACCTGATAACCTGGGTTTAAGACACTGAATTTCCATCAGCTCCAGGGCTCCCACTCTCTTTGTGAACCTGACCTTTGACCTCCCCGAGTGGAAAAGGGAATTTCCCTCAGTTGTAGCACTTTTAACTCCAGGAGGGTTTATATGGGTGGTTTCTGGTATGTGATGATTCTCATCGCTCCCACCTCAGACTAGAGAGCCAGGGCTGGGTTACGAGGGGCAGATGGTTGGTGTGGTGGAGGTTCAGGGCCAATCAGAGGACCATCCAACCACTGACTCCAACAAAGCAACCGAAGCAGCGGTATACCGGTTTCACGGTATGCCATGGCATGGAAATTAATGGTTATCATACCATCTGCTTCTACTGTATTGAATTATACTGTATTAATGTTATTCTAAAAAAAACAAGCTTATCTTTTATTGTAATGTTGTGTGAACTTTGAAGACATCTCCGTGGGTCTGGGACACTGTGATTGAACTTTTCTACTATTTATAGACTTAACAATTAATGGAATAACCTTGGACAGAGTGTGGATGATGAGTAATCGTCAGTTGCATCATTAATAACAACTGATCACATTGTAGCACAGCAGCAGTACCTACTGACTGTACAATTATGAAATAGCTCAATGAAATTTCTCAGCTTTTAAAAAGAAAATCTATGTTGTGGAATAGAGGCTGGTCTGATGAGCTCTTGAACTTTCTATTGTTGAGGCAAAACTGTCACAGAAGCTCATACTGCACTATAACAAAATACTCATCGTTGATGATCAGCGTTTTTGCAGTCCTACTGGCACCATCGGACACAATTGTTCAGCCAACAACAACTGATGTGCCCTCTATTGCGACGACAGCTCAGTGGATTTTTGTTGATACGCTGTAGTGGGATGTCAGGATATGTTGTTTTAGGCATCTGCCACTGAAGCAGGATCGCTTGCCATATACTGAGTTCCTTAGGCTCAGCAAAGTGAAATCTGCTGTAGATCCTGGGGGTGATGGAGAGGCCTGAGCACTCCACTTTCTATGAATAATGACTATACATTGTTGTGAATGGAGGCTTCTGTTTAGTTACATAACTAAATCCCATTCATTATTTGGGGCCATATTAAACTGAGAGGGCTTAGAGCTAAACATATTTAGTTCGGCAAGCAATGGACTGTACTAATATTCCCGTGGGAACACTGGTGTAGGCTTAAGGGATTTAAACTACCAACCTTGCTAACGTAGCCTGGGATTTGAGCTAATTACCTCTTTCACTGAGCCCCCGGCTGTAAGCCTTCTGTCGAGAGACTCTGAGCTACATTAATACACTCAAGTTCCAATGTTCAAGGCAAAGATAGAGAACAATGGTAATAACGGGCTATACATGTGTGAGATGCTCTGCAAGGAACACAATATGAATTATAATGTTGGTCAAAACAATCAAAATGCCAAAATTCAATGGCTAAAAATGTTTCTGTCTATTCTGACCTTTAAACAACAGTGTCTAAGAAAAGCAGCCAGACCAAGTCAAGGAAACACAGATCTCCTGTCTGATGTAGTTGTAAACAGTTTTAGGCTTAATGAAGGAATGAAAGAAAATGCAAAAAGCAAGAAATAAAAAAAAAAGGACTGCTGGTGCTGTTTGCATGTGTGTAGTCTAACCTCTATGTGAATTTGTCAGTGGACTCAGAAGGGTAGGCGTGTGGCTGCGATGTGTGTTATGGTGGGGGAGGAGAGAGAAAGAGAGTGAGGGAGGGAGGCCAAGTCAGGCAGGCAGTGAGTGAACATGTTTACCACTGACTGAGAGAAAGAAAGAGTGAGAGACAGACAGCGACTGGGACAGAAAAAGAGACAGACTCAGATTTAAAGCAGTTCAGTGTGAGGTTTGGTTTCACTTGACTTTTTTCTGTCAGAGGAACTTGAGGCACTTGGGACAGCATTGCTATTACAGTTAACTCTGTACACCACATTTACATGCAGCTGTGCCTTCTTGGTCTCGCATATGGCTAACATGGATGCTTGTTTGGGCCAGTGACATCCATTTCAACCTTTACAAAAAGCGCCACACCTCCACTGAACTGCATCGTCTCCTAAAAGAGCTGAACAGTGTTTGAATCTCTAAAGAAACAGCATCAGCACCAGTCAGGGACCCACCTGGACCTAACACAACCAGCTCAGCAGTTTATTTGTAATAGGAACTGTTGGGAGGAACCGAAGATCAACACTCAGCAGTGTGGGCTCAGTCGCAAGATGTGTTCACTAAACAGGACCCTGTCTTTGTCTGTGTTCCCCAGGGAGCCCGCTGCCGGCCTGGATGCCGCCGTGGACTATGTTAAGGTAGGAACAACAAGTGCTTTCTTTACAGAAAAAACTGCTGTAGCTGCTTACTGCAAAGTGTAACTGCAAGTAAGACCTGGATTGTGGTGGTTTTTAATCCCGCCAACACTGTTTTTATGGATTTATTCTTTTCATTAGAAACATGTGAGTTGTTGCAGATATGCTGCTTGTGGGACTGTGTACTCTTTTTATTACTTCAATCATGCATACATACATACATAATACATGTACCTTCACTTTCAGTAGTTGCACACATTTACAAGGCACGTACAGTTTCTCTGGGACTGGTTGCACTGTATGAAGATAAAAGACACACACAAGCAACCTATTATGTCCAAGACAGGCACAAGTTCAAATTGATTCAGCAAACTGTCAGTGAAGTTACAGGTGCAGGTATGGTCTTTAGCAGTAGGAAGGGGTATCGGTGGGGCCTGCAGTACCACTCGCTGTGGTATAGATAATGCAGCTAGATATTTAAAACCTCAAATATTCCACTCTGCTGGGAAAATACTACAACTCTGCAAACACTTTTTTCTTAAAAAATGTCATTAACATTGCTGAAAATGGATTGAAGCCATCACCATCAGACACTGTAAATTGAAATTATATTCAGCTGTTTCTGCAGACTTCAATGTAAACATCACTCATAGGAGAAGTGAATTCAATTTGTTCAGCACCACAAGGACAACACACCTCTAAATCGTGTATGCGCCACTGTGCTTTGGCTGTCACGCTGCTGCAAATCATATTCACATAAACGCCACCTGAGTCCCAGCTTTCCAAAGTCACAGAGAGGTGATGACGAAGAGGTGACCATTCAGTTATCACAATATCATCTATCTGACATATGATATGCTTTACTGTCCATGTTGTCTGTCTTTGTCGGTGCCTCCCTTATTATTCTCACCCTGTGTTAGTGTGTATTTAATGCTCAGGGCATTCGATACACACACACACACACACACACACACCAAGACGATTAGGCCAGGTACCAAATCTAAACACTTTTTGAATACCAATCAATTAGAGGGTTTCTGCATAACACACACTTACCAGTGCCAAAAGTTATATACAAATTCAATCAGATATTGCCTGATTTAAATCAGGATTATTGATGTCATACTGCATTTAGCCTAATTTTATTTTTATGTTAAAACAACAGCATTAAACAGTGACTAATGGGAGAAAGTCTGGCTGACTCTAAAAGGTTTTTTTCTACCTAAAGAATAGTTCCCATCCCAACCGATGCATAACCAGATCAAAGACAGACAACAAATCCAACAGAATTCAAAAAGTTAAGCCATGCACAGCAAAACAGAGAAAATAACAGTGGAAACCAAACAATAATTCACATTTCCCTTTATATTTATGAAGCTCTGAATCTCCCCGTAGCATAAAACATCTTCATAGACCTTAGAAAGCTAAACTCTGAACCCTCTTGTGATCTTATTTTGTAATGAATTGGAACCTCCCCCTTTTGGTTGATCAATCAGGGTTTAATCAGATGAGACAACAAAATAATGCAGGAGTGAGCTGTGCAAATACACCTCATCTTTCATCAAAATCTTCTCATATATCACATAGAACTGTTGTTTTAACAGTATTTATTATATATATTTAGATTTCAGTGTAAAGCCGTCCTAACTACACATACATAGAATACGTACTGAAATAGTGCTTCCCCATTTCTTTTCCTCTCTTTAACTCTCTCTCTTCTCTTCTCTTCCCCCCAACTGTCCATTCCTCTCTCTTTCCCATCCATCACTCCTTTTCTCCATCCATTAGCTCATATGTTTGGATGCTGACACCTTAGTCTGAAAAGCAAACTCAGTTCTTCCCACGAGAGCAAGTTGCAGTTGCACATGTGGGAGCTAACCACACACACACGGACACACACACGCACACACACACAGACACAACAGTACCTGTGTGTAATTCTTTGGTCAAATTAGTGCTGTGTGCAAGTGTCAACAGAGTGTGTGTGCTGACCGCAAACAGAGCTACTGTATCCCAGGTATTATATAATATGTGTGAAAGTGTAGATGTCAGGGCTGCTGCTCCAGGTGTGTTTGCATTTCCACTGTGGATGAAAACACACACATATGTCCATGCACACACACATGCACAGACAGTGCAGGCTCTCTGTGTCATATCCGGTGGAAAGGTCAAAACATACATTAACAGCGCAGTGACCGTTGCATTGTTTAGTGCGATCAGGCCATTAGTTATGTACAGTGCAAGTGTGTAGGATGGATGTATGCAGGGAAGGAAGTGTCTGCAGGGAACAATCGGATAAAGATATCCCTCTGTTGTCTGACTGTGAGCAAGTTTCTCTCCTCGAGGATGGTCTCATTTCCAGAGCTGTTTGATGTCTAAATTCTGCTCATTGTGTGATTAGCTGGTTTCCCTCTCTAAAAGGAAGTAGAAATAACCTCACTCAAATTTACAATGAAGCACCTCTTTGGGGTGATAGAGGGTTAAATACAATATAAAAGCTGCACCATAATACTGAAATTGCAAGAAAGGATAGATTAGAAATGAAGAGAAGTATTGAAGGCTGACGAGACAGGTTGATGTTGGATTCACAGCACAGCCACAAGAAATGCAGAAAACAAGTATACACACTGAAATGTGACACTGAAAATCAGATCTTAGGGTGTTCAGTGCACTAGGCAGGGTAACATATGTATAGTCATGTGTTCTAAAGGTGCAAGCATGCACTGTTAGCTACTCACATTATCACACTGACGGGCAAGAAACCATGTTGTCCAGTGAGGCCCATGCAGCTAAATTTGGCATAATGTTGGGAAATTTGACCAGATTATAAAACAGGTATTAGGAAATGTTGCAGAGAAGGGGTTATTACATGTCAAGTAGTAAACAGCAGTAAATTGAGCACAAGGTCTGTGGGTTTTTTTTACGTTTGGGGTTTGTCTAGATTTGTTTTGTTGTTGTTGTTGTTGTTGTTGTTGTTGTTGTTGTTGTTGTTGTTGTTGTTGAGTGAAATGGGGAAAATGTGATGTCACAACAACCAGAACTGTCAGTCAAATCTGATCAAACCACACCCACGGAGTCCTGACAAAACAGATTAGCTGAACTGTGTGTGAGACTTTCAATAAATGGATACTGTCACCGATTGAATCAAATTGTTATTCATTGAATTGAATACAGCACCTTCTGGTACAATAGGTGGCAATATAATACACCATATTCTCTTAATAACGAATTGACTGATTGTGAAAGACAGAAATAAAGAACGTCTATTCCCCTGTTGATCTGCTGTTCAGGATGAACAAAAATCTTCTTTGACTCAGCCTCCTCTAAAAGACTCTTTTGCTCTTTCTCTTTCATTCCCACTCTGTCTTTGACTTGAAAACATCAAGTTGCTCTACCCTCATGAGAGAGCTTTAAGAAACAATAAGGCTCTGTGTGTGTGTGTGTGTGTGTGTGTGTGTGTGTGTGCGCGCGCGCGCAAATGCATGTGTGTGGTCTCGGGTTGCAATAGCTTTCAAATCTCAATGTGGATGACACTTAACAGCATACACTATACACACATACACGTTCACAGATAAGTGATCAAAACATTCAATTAAGCCATGAATTAATTAATGTTTGAAAGGATGTACAAAACATCAAGTGCTAGAGGAGGTAAAGATGCACTCTGGTACACTCTAGTGGTCAAATCGAGGTACTACAAGATGACCAGACCCCGGAAGTGTAGATGCATCATTTAGCCAGTTAGAAGTCCAAACAGCAGTGTTCATTCATCAGGATCATCGTACCAGTTTGTGACCAAACCAGCATGACCTCAAGTAGCAACCAGGCAAACAGCCAACCAGCTGGTCTTGCTGCTAGCCAGCTATTCAACTCTACCAACCAGCCTCAGGGTGCATCTGGCTGCCAGTCAATAAGCTGGACAGCCAATCAATCATTCAGTATAAGCAGAGCAGGCAGCTGGCCAGCAAACCAGCAGCCTGTTACAGTAAATGAGGAGTGATGATCGTCTGTGAAGTCATCCTAGTAGACCCAGTGACAACTTAACTGGACGTTTGGTGACCTTTGGGTAGATTTCTCAGGCATCATATATAAAGCACACAGTACATAGCATTTAGACAAAAAATGTGTCCTTAGGTGGATATATTACCCATTTTAGAACAGGAGGGGTCACCCTGGGTAATGAGCAATGCTTAGATTTGGGTCAAACTTTATAGATTCGGTGTCACAGTGTAAACCTGTTCTTCATGTTACTCACGTGTCTCCAGAGTTGTTATCTCGTGTGTTAAATGCTGTTGACATGCTTTTGATGTATTTTTGCTCATTAGATTTGGAGAGAATTGCCTCTTACAGTGTATGATCAGTTTATATTCCCTGGTTGAGATCTGAAATTGTTTAGATCTAATTTAAATTCATCTTCCCTATGGTGAAAAATAGGAAAACTCTGATATTTTTGTTTTTTCAGTGTGTGGGCTGCACACCATCACCTCCAGTACTCCGTCATTGCTAAAAACTCTGAACTTGCGGATTCGCTTTCTCTCTGGAGCCCCATGACACCGACTGACTCTACGCATTTTTATTGACGTTGTGAGGCCTTCCACAGTGTGGGCGTCATGTTGGACAAATCAATATGACTATCACCAAGATCAAAGTCTGTTACTGATCGATGACCCACCACCAGCACAAACACCCAGACTCACCCAGACTCACCCAGGGTGTGAACAGCAGTGTTACTGATATTTATTCTCTGGCATTGGACCATGATGAAAGCTGAATGATGGAAAATGTTTTAAATGATGATTCACCGCAAAAAAAGCTACAAACAGAGAGAGGACTCACTTTATTTTTATGCTGTGTACTGAAAAACAGAGAGAAACAAGTGCTGTTGGATGGATTACCATTATATTTTGTCCAAATGGTCCCCAGAGGATGAATCCTAATGACTAAGGTGATCCTCTGGTTTTTTGCTCTGCTGCCATCAGAAATATAGGCTTAAAACTTATGTGTAAATGTGTCAAAAGTCATACAAGTCTGTAGTTTTTTCGTATACAGAAAACAGAAAAATCAAACTTAAAGAGACAATAATTGATATTTTTATAATCACAATGAATCAAATGGCAGTATGACAAAATGTATAAAAATCTACGGAGAATTTTTATTATTATTACACTTTATTGAGCTTTTTAGCAAGTGTCAGCTCATTGTTTGTCCAGCATACAACTTTACCATTTTGATTCATTCCCACACTGCTCTTATCATGTAGCATCATCTTCAGCAACAGCAGGCAGCTGTTTCTTCCAAAAAAAATCCCTCTTAAAAACCTACTGTGCGCTAACTGTTCAGCACCAAACAGCAGACAGACACAGTGAAGACTCTCTGGTGAACACAGTGGACCATTTAGCTGCTAAAGAGATGGATATTTCCCTCAGGAGTTGGTGCAGACCCAAAAGAGTCAGTATTGGACTCATCATGTGGACCCAAACATGGCTGATGATAGGTCAACATCGTGTTCACAACTTGTGTCTGCTCTCCCAGTAGACCACTACCCCACCTCCACCCCCTCCTCCCCAAAAAGAAGAAAATCATTGATCGCAGGTTCAAGACAGAGAAACCATGTCGGGGTCAAGAATACCATATTTAATACAGTTTTACAACTTTTAGTCATGAAAATGTGAAACTCCCCCATTTTGTCCCATAACTTGCTGAAGCTGCTGAAATAGCTCTGCTGTCCTCAGTCCTTTTGATGAAACAACAAACAGATAGAAATAGAAAACATAGAACCTCAGCATGTCGATTTCTGTCCCTCGTTGTTTTTCCAGAGCATTCCTGGAGCGACGGATGTGTGTATTTTAAGGTGGACATTTAGCCTAGCTGGTGATTTGGGGCTGCTGTGGTTGGCAGCAGTGTGCGTGTGCGTGTGTGTGTGTGTGTGTGTGTGTGTGTGTGTGTTGCCGTGTGGTGCCCCAGGGAACATTCTACATGTATTTCCTTCGTGGATCCTCAGAGAGTTCACACTGTAATTAGTGGCTCCATTTCCTGCGGCAGAATTTTCCTTTAACTGGTTGCTGTTGGGGTGTCACCCTCAGTGTGTGTGTGTGTTTGTGTCTTTGTTGATGTATGTGGCTGTTCATGTGTATTCATGATTGTGCCTGTACTGTGTAGAATTGTGCCTATAGTGTACATAAATCCTTGTTTGTCACCCTTTTTGTGTTTGTATATGCTCACTGCTGTATGCTCTGTGTATAGGCAGTTATGTCCATTTGTTCTGGATGTCAGCGTTAGTGTGTATGTGTCTGTAATGCGCCTGTGTGTGTGTGTGTGTGTGTGTGTGTGTGTGTGTTTGTGTGTGTGTGTGTGTGTGTGTGTGTGTGTGAATTGGTGGGAAAGTTGTGGCACTTAACTCGTGTGTGGGTGTAATTGCTCAGAGTCATTAAGGAACACAAATGGCCAGCTATTTATCAGCGTCACTCTGCAGGATACACACACACCCACATACACGTGCGCGCACACACACCCACATCTAGTCTATTCTCTTCTGTTGTGTGGACAGCAGCATTGTAGATTCTTTTCAGTACACAGCAGTGACTGAACCTTCAGCCACTTGCCATTAAATGCTTTTACATGGTTGTTGTCTGTGTCTGGGAGCTATTTCCTTGGAAAAAACCTTGCCAACACAGGAAGTGATGTGTTTTCTGTTTTTAGTTTGTCTGTAATGAAGAAGAGAAGAACTAAGTAGTTTGTGAGAGCAGTGAAAGACCCATGGCTGAACAGCCAAAGAAAACACCACCTCCTCTAGATACTTAGACAGACAATATGCAACATTTCGAAGTTCAAATGTCTCATAATATCTAGACATATGTTATATATTTTGTTGAGTTGTGTACTTACATTATCTCAAATATTTCCAACAATGTTCAGTCCCACTGCCTGCAATGGGGACTCATGAAACACCAGATGATACATCAGAGAGTGAGGGAGGAAGGAAGTCGCCGTTTGTGACTTAATGTGACGTGAATAAAACTTTAATACATTACCTGGTCTGTGAACATTCCTGCTCATGGTGCTTGTTTGACAATGAGGACAGCAACTCCCATGATCCCACGCTGCTTCACATCATCATCAAACCACTTCTTTTGTTTTCATTGTCTTGATTGGGGGACTCCTAGCAGCACAGATTACATACTGTGCTTTTAAACGGCATCAACATGAGGTCCAAAGAGAGCGACATGAGTGCTGAACATACTGTGTGATTGACAGGTGATCTCTTGTTATTGCAGTGCAGAAACACCACAGCAGTGACTGAATGAAATGAGGAAAAGTTAGGACAGGAAATTCACTGGCCATTGATTAATCATTTGACACTTTTTAAGTAAATTAATATTGCAAATTCACTGGTTCCAAATATGAATAGAAGCTGTTTCTGTCTTCTCTTCTATCAAACTAAATTGAACATCTTTTGGTTTTGGACTGTTGGTTGGACAAAAGCAACAATTTCAATATATCAACATGTGCTTCAGGAAATTGTGATCAGTTTTAGCTATTTTCTGACATTTTATCGACTAAACGATTGATCATTAATTTCAGCCCAAGATGCAAATGATCTTGAGCCTAATAAAACACAAATGAAAGTAACACAGGGTGATATTTAGTGAAGTAAAAAAAAGTGTATTCAAATTATGTAACCTGTGTGCCTATGTTTGTATGTGTTCTTCCATCCATCATCCATGTGTTTTCAGCCAGGACCAGAGAAAGACTTAGGCTGTGGGCCACTCCCAGTTAGTGCATACATCATTGGCTCACATCAGATCACATGGGTCTCTCTTTCACCCATATATGGAACTTGGGGAGGGGCAGAAGGGGAAAAAGCATGAGAAAGGGTTCCCAGAGCTGAGTGAGCAGTGGAGGGTTCACTCTGCAGGAGACTGTGGAGGAGAGAGACAGAGAGATGACGGAGTGATAGATACAGAAGTCATCCTGATGGGGATGTTGGGACCTGACATTGACAGTCTGTTCCTCTTGCAGATTCTAACTTGTTTTAGTTTATTTGCATTCACACAGCAAATTGTATAGTCCAGTCTAGTTTTGGTAACTCTGTGATGGAAGTTTTTCTAGTAAGAGGCAAATGGGATTTGTTAATGGACTTGTCAGTTGGTAAAGAGTGTGGTCAAGGTGACTAGAGCTGGTATTTACAGCTAAAGTAAAGTGGCTGCAGGCAGCAGTCGGTCACACAGTTAGTCCTGGCTGTTAAGAGACGTTAACAAGAATGTCGGAGCGATGCAACCTCAAGACCCTGACAGCAGCTCTGTGCTGCTTCTACCACAAGAACGCTGTCATCACTGCAAAGGTGAGAGAAAGGGCACAGTGTGTGTGTGTGAGGATGTGTGTATGTTGTGTGTCAGTGTGTTCATATCTGTGTGTGTACTTGTGTGTGAAGTTTTTTGTGCATGCTTGTATGCTGCAGCTTTTATTAGGTGTGTTGTCATGCCTTTCTTTTTGCATTAGCCTATATTTCTGCGTGTGTGTGTGTGTGTGTGTGTGTGTCCGTAGAGTATTAATAAGAGGACATGTTGCAGATGTGCTTCCATGCAAGCATAATTTTTAGGGCTCCCCTAAAAAGTGCATGGTGACACTTCCAGCCAAAGCAAAATCGAATCACAGTGAATAGTCCTCCTCTTTCCGTCAGTCCCTCTGTGAGCTGAACACTGGGCTTTTATTACTCGGACCAGACGCTCTCATAAATGACCGACTGTGTGACTGTCTGACTGTGTGTGTGAGTGCGAGATATATAGCTGAGTTCATCCATAACTAGTGCTGGCAGACAGACATGGCAGTGTGTGAAGGCAAGGGTGAGACAGAGATAGTTATAGACTGAGAGGTACCAGGACAAGGGTGATCGTCCTCATGAGGTGATAAATTACGAACTTGTGATAGTTTGTCTTCTTTATGACGTCAGTGAAATGTATGAATGCCATTAACTTGATTGGATGGAGCGAGCAGCGGCGCAGCAGGCTGAGGTGACATGTTTTGCCCCCCTGCAGATCAGCCAGGAGGTGGTCAGTTCTGTGACTCCTGGACCACATTTACATCTGCTGTTAAAATGTATTCTGTGCCTGGGTAAAGGAAGACATGTTAATGTGAGGTGTAGATGCATGTCATGTTGATGGGGTCCATAAGAAAGTTTAGTATTGCAGTTTTGTTTAGTTGTTCAGGATCCCTGTAAGCTCCCACAGCAGCCATTCATCATTTATAGTAAATGATTTTAATTCCCACACATAAAAATGCAGCCAAGTAGACATAAACAAATGTCAACTAATGATTAAAGTAACCAAATTCATTACAGTGCACAACCATCAACAGCATTGAAGTCAGAGACTGTCACTGTGGTTAGAAACATTATTTACCGAGCTTCTGCTCTTGACTGGCCCACCCAGGCAACATGGCGTATCAAAAACTGAAGATTGACCTCCCAGGAGCACACAAGACAACCCACTGACAACACAGTTTCACATCAGAGTCCATTGCCAGTCCAGTTTGCCCAGTCATGCTTGCATTGTAAATGTTCAAATCTGGATTTTCCCTGGGTACTTTCATGAACGTTAAATCTCAATTTTTAGCCAACACAGATGAGAAGGCCTTAAAACGTTCATGAAAAATGGGAATATGAATGTTGTCTACATTTCCATGACAACTGGGGAAACTCCATGTGTGAGTGTGGTCAACATGAAGCATTCAGAGCAAACTTTCTCATAAAAATCCAACAGGGAAAAACAAGGAAATTTGGATTCATAATCAACGCCTAAACTCATCACTTCCTCTAACATCATATGATTAACTCACATGAGCCACTGAAGTCTTCAAAGCCCAAGTCGCACTGTCACGGGAACATTCAGCGTGCTGAAGAGCAGCTTTGAGCTCGTCTGGGTCAGAGAAACTAATGGACTAAAATATAACTGTCTGCTGAGCCAGGTGGCCCATCACAAAGACCTGATATGCTGAGCCTGTGAGGAGATCATCCTGAGTTTATACTGATGTTGATCCCAAAGTCATGTCTGGGTTTCTTTACAGAGTGTCAGTCTGGCAATACGGGTGTCTTTGATGGGACTTGAACTTGTCGTCAGCATGTGTTATCCCTCGAGCACTGCCTTTCCTTCCCCCTTCATCTCTCTCTCTATCCCCATGACTTTGCTCTTGATTCCAAAGAGCCCGGGGTTTTATTCCATTCCTTTTCCCTCATTCATCACTTTCTCTTCCATCTGTCACTTTGGGAAGTTGCCATTAAACCAAAGAGAGCCAGCTTCTTGCTTCTGTCTCAAAACTTGTATTCTCAGTCATGAGGGACCACGCTGACCCATTTTGAATACCTAACCTAAAAGTTATCGACAGAGGGAACATGGGAGATTCAGCAGATTTTATATGTCGTACAGTGTGTCACTTTTATCTGAAGCTGAGCAGCCCAGATTACATGTGATCCCAGTGGGACGGAATCTACCATACAAAAATAAACGCACAGTATAGTCAGATGGAAAAAGCTGTTTGTCTGTCATCAGTCTTTTGTGGCTGAATAAGCCTCTATTTCTCTCTAAAAACGATGGAAAGGAATTCACTGAGAGCCAGAGAGAGTTTTAGCTCTTAGCACAACAAGCACTTAAGTTAAAAATCCTCCAACTTTACCCAGAGTCCCGTGCTTCAGGATGGCTTTTGTGACCTGTCCAGTAATGTTTTATCAGATATTTTCTGTTTTGACCCATAGTATGTCTGTAAACCAGCAGCCTCACAAAGCAAAATTTCATAGTTTTCAGTTTTTGCTTGTCTGGAAACAACTGGATTCAATTCAGCCTTGTTACATATATAAACGACATGCCCAACAGCATGTGCGCCCATGAACATTGCATCTATAGATGCTTGCTGAACATGTCATCCCCAAATCATCGGTGTTAATATGAAGCTGCAACAACCTGCACTATTCTCTGAAGGCTTTGCACCGATTTTGGAACCCGTCTGCAGGGAATTGCTCCCATTCACAAGAGCATTAGTGAGGTCAGCCAAGATGTTAGGTGATAAGGTCTGGCTCACAGTCTGCGTTCCAGTTCATCCCAAAGGAGCTGGATGGGATTGAGGTCAGGGCTCTGTGCAGGCCAGTCAGACTGTTCCACACCAACTCTAGAGTGTGGAAGAACTTGACAGTGGTTTCCACAAACTTTTGGCCATGTAGTATAGTAACCACTCACAAACTGAATGATAATATGACTCCCTGCAGTGCCTTCTAAAATCTGAAATTTGCTTTCTGAACAGCTGTTAAGGAAGAGTCTGGGACTGTCTGGGACTCATATTTTTGGAAAAGATTTTGCTTTTCGATAATACTTTTAGCAGTTGTTTTCCAGGAATGTAAATCAACAACCTACTGGTCTCAAACCTGTTCATGAAACGTTTCACATTTTTAATAAAATCTGAAAATATCAATACAATCAACAAGGACAGAGTACATTTTTTGGACCTTTCCTGCTCTCAAATAAACACAAAATAAAAACATAAATTGCTAGATTCATTGTTGATACAACATGAACACACACACACAAACATACCCACTACACAGCAGTATCTCAGAGATGGGTCTGATGATAAACCCTGTCTGAGACTGACCAGTCAGATGCCTCCCCTTCCAAACACAGGATGAAGCATCTGTTTAGTTTGGAGTAAACAGGAAAGGTGGGACGTTGTGATCATTGAGACAAGAGTAGAGATCCAGAAAGCAAAAGATTCAGAGGTATTAGCTTTCAGCAACCTTCCACATCTTTGAGACCATCCAGCCAATTAAATGGAAGAGACAGAGACTGTGCATCCTGTGCTTAGTTAGTGTCAGACCGTACTGAGCTAAAACAGCTGAGTAGAAGAAATAAGTTTGCGTTGAATTCCTCCAGTGTTGCAGAAAATAAATAAATATGCTTTCTGGAGTTAATGAAAAAGTTTTTGCTGAATAATCACACAGTGTCCCAAACTTTCTCTTTATCCTTCTCTTGGGTGCATTTTCCAAAGTAGCAACACCTCTGACAGTTTGCCTTCATGTCGTGACTTCTCAAAACTTCACCAGGAGGTAATTCGACAGCACACAGTACAGCAGCTAGAGACAGCGAGAAACATAGAGTGCCGCAAGGAGGGGGGAGGCAGAAAGTGATGGCAAGAAAGCATAAGAGAGAGACAGATAGACCAGGAGAAGAGGAAATCCCAGATAAACAGGAGACCAAACTGTTGGTATTTTAATGATGATGATGATGATGATGATGATGATAATGATGGCTCTTGTGAAAGCCATTTGATGTCTCCATGGCAATACTGGAAAAACATACAGTATATCACAGGCAACGAACAATTTGTGAACCTTTTAAGTTTAATACAGGGAGCTTGTTAGCAAACAGCTGCTTATTTACACATCCAGCAGTTTGGAAGCAGCCTTATGTTTCGTCTGGAGTCGTGTCTGTGAGAGCACTCGAAATGAACTGAAACAGTAAAATTGTGGGACAAATAAGCAGTTACATAAAGGAGAGCGGAGCTCCAGACTCAGCTGGCAACTCTCTGTAGGTTCATCACTACCAGCCAACACTTTTACCGTCGCATTGCTTTAACAGTCATTTGATAGTCATCATAGAAAAAACAAATTATAGTTGCTTTAAGCACCAAGTTTAAAAATCTTTTGAGATAAGTTTGGCCAGTGATCAACCAAGCCTGCCAAGAGCCTGAAGAAGCACACGCACACAAAACACCTAATGTTCACCTGTCGTGTGAATACAAGTGTGATGATCTGCCTTTTTCTGCCTTGTTTCAGGAAACTGACACTTCCTTCTACTGTTGTGAATAAAAGTCATTGACAGTGCTATAAAAATGCTTAAAGCTTTCACTACTGCAGCACAGAAGAAAAGAAAGAAATGAAAATATTGTCTGAAAGTATTTTATTTGTATCTCTAAACCTGCTTTATTGGTGTATTGACTCAAAAGCCTGTTTTAATTTGAGAAGTACTGCTGAGGTTTTCTTTCACCACGATGTACACTGAGCTTCAGCTCACCAGTGTCAAAGCATTCTTACCAGCTTTAAGGCTAGTTTTTTATTTCTCATCCCCCACGTTCTCAGATTAAATGGATGATGTTGATCAACTGTAGGTCAGTGGTGTCATCCAAGAGTCTTGGGCTAAGTGCTTTCTTTCAGCTCTCCCATCATAATACAGTGCATGGATTTGGGAAAGATGAGGATTTTAATATCCACTGGTGTGTGCATGTGAACACATGTGTGTTCTGATGAGGAATCAAGGTTTAAATGCTAAAAAGCTATTGGTCTTCACCTCACTGAACTCAAAGGACAAGCAGCTTACAGAGTTGTCCTCTGCGTCTGATTGGTCGACACCAGCTAAGACTGGATTGTCACAGCAACAGAAGACCCGGTGTTGAACTCATGTATCATGTCCACACAGACACCTTTTAAGAGTTAAAAGAAAAAAGGTTCTATTCTTGTGGAAAATCCAGGAAATCTGAAGAAAATCCAGTGACTGTTGAAATCCTTTTGAACAATGCTCTTTGTTTTTTTTGTTGGTCTGAAAACTGCTGCACTTTAATGCTGAGAAAGAGATTATTTTATGGCATGTCATCTTATTTAGACATTGGAGAGAAACAACAAAAAAACAAGATAGTGAAAGTGAGAGTGGATGACATGCCTAACGGTCCTCTGCTGAATTTAAATCCATTCAATCCATCTTTGCCTTGCCTGTGGACCAGTAAGTGCGCTGTTATTTCATTTTAACAATCCTGAGTGGCTTACGTAGCACAGGTCTGTACATCGCACGTAAAGATGCTAAAATCCTCAGCGGGGTAGGGACTGATGCATCATAGTTATCATCTGATTTGTAGCCACTATCCTGGAGCAGAACAGACTATATTATAAAACACAGTGCAATAAATAGTACTTAACACAACAGTGGAGAAATACATCATCACAGCACAGCAGCCGTGCATGCTGCTCGACAGTATGAAGTGATTCTTCACACTACCAGGTCATAGTAATCGTACTCCAACACTTAACCCCTGAGTGTCATAGTCTATGAGTCATTCTGTGCCGGTCAGTATCACCCTGATGAAAGATAAACAACTGGTTCAATAACTGCACTGAGATGAAGCGTCGCTGGAGATATTTCACCTTAGCTTCAGTCATATGAAGTTGTCTGCTTTTATGGTTCAGTTAGGAAGCTGTAAACTTGCTGAACTTGAGGAAAGAGGAGGAGGAGAAGTCGGATAGGAAAGGAAATAAGGATGTTGGTGAGACAGGCAGGTCGGCGCAGCCCTCTGTACTGTTACTGCTGTGTTGTGGTCCATGTACACGGGGTGGTTCAGTATAAATGCAGCTCTTAGGATGACATCATATTGCAGGGTCTTATTAAAGGCCAGCCTATAAAAAAGCACTCCCGTTCACCATCTCCATCTCTTCGTATTTCTCCCTCCCGTCCTCCTCTCCCTCTCTCCTTCCATCTCTCCCCCTCTGTCCCTTTTTCCTCCCTCCCTGCTCTCTTCCACTGCTCTGTTCATCTTATGTACATACTCCATCCATTCCCTCCCTCTTTTTTTTACATATCTAGTCATCCCTTCTTCCATACACCGTTGTCTCCTTGCTGCCATGCGTCCCTGTTCTCTACAGCTTTGTTCATCAGTCCTGCTGGTCGTATAGCTGCATAAAAGCATTTCACTGTCACTGTGGAATGAATGTAATCACAGACGTGACTATAATGAATAACCAAACAGCAAAATATTTATCGCTGAATCAGTCATTTACTGAGCTCCAACACAAGCCAAATAAACTGAAGTTAATGCGGCCACCAGCTCCTATGATTTCAGGTATCCAGTTCAGCTTGACTCACTCTGAATTTGTTGTGTAATGCCAGCACAACAGGAAAAACATGCTGCCCGGGCAGCAACGGTTGTATTGCGCTGCTGCATTAACTGATGTGTAACACAGAACAAAAGAAATGAGGACAAACAGAACTAAAAGCAAAACTAAATCAAGGTGACAAAACTTCTAAATCGTCCCCTTTTTAGACGTTTAATCCTCCTCCGTCTTTCTGCCTTCCTCAACTAAAAACGATAAAGAATTGATAATGAAGTTGATGATGGTCAGACCAGTGTCACAGTGGGCTTTTGTCACAGAAGGTATACTGATGCATTGTGTTGCATAGATATTACTCCGTGATCCAAGTGAAGCAGTAAAAAGTAAAAAATAAAGGTCGGGTATCAACTGTCAACTATTCATGACACATTAGGTTTTCTTTGTTTACATTTGTTTTGTTTTTTTAACTAAAATACCCACTCGCTAGAAGAAGAAGAAGAAATCAAGGAATTGATGAGTGAAGAAAAAGAACCATGTTCAAACTACAGGATATTTCTGCTGCAAATGATGATGTAATTAAGATTTTCTTTATTTTGCATTACAGTACATTCATTTAGCTGATGCACACATCCAAAGTGACTTCCAATAAGTGCATTCAAAGTGATACATGTAGAACAATAAGAGAATAAGAGGTAGAGACAGGTTTTTTTTTATTATTCATTCATCGAGTTGTTTGTTTCAATAGATTCTAATACAGCCAAAGTACTTGGCAATTATGTTATACACGGAATCAGATTCTATATGGTAAAATCAATGACAGCTCAATTCCACTGTCACATGTACTTTCCACTGCTGTACCAGCACACACATACTAAAACGCACACAGTCACGCAACACAAGTCAGGCTGCATTGTTTGGTGCCTCTGTTTCAAACTGGAAACAGACCAAAAAAAATCACTTCATGTGCATTACAACACGGAGCCTGCTGTGTCTGCTCTGTTGTTTTCTGTACAGGAACTGTAATAGGATACACTGATTTCCTGTCATGTATGGAGACGAGGAGGCTGAGGGCAGAGGGGTCTATTCTAATGACTTTAGAGAGAGAGAAAATATGAAAAAAGAGAGGTAGACAAGCCACAGAGAGGGAGAGAGAGCGAGCGGTGTGGACATGAAAGGATCCACGAGGTTTCAGTTTCATAGGGCGCTTTCATAGACATATTTCCAATTTCATTTTCATGGCTCAATAATTGTGTGTATGTGTGTGTGTGTATGAGTGTGTGTGTGTGTGTGTGTGTGTGTGTGCATTAATGTCAGCACTCTTGTAGCTCACTCTCACCTGAGTCTATGTTAACCTCTTCATTCATGCAGGTTTGGATCAAAGTCTTCTTCAGAAAGCTCCTCCATGTTGAGCCTCTGAGCCTTCAGTGCTTTAACATTCAGTGTCCTCAGGCTCATTTTGAAGGTCTCTTTACACCAACCAGCTGATTTTAGCAGCAACAGCAGGCAGAACTGCTACCGATGATTTCCAGGAGAAAAATTACAACTATGTTGCAGCTATACAGCATAGCATTATCGTAATAATATACAATCAGGCACCTAGCAGCTACAGTAGAGCCGTCGCCGAGTTTTCTGTGAAGTGTGTGAAGCTCAATGTGCTAAAAAGTTAGACAATTTTTATTTCTGCTTTAAAAAAAAAATGCTACAGTATAAACCATTATACCAAGTTTTTGTACATCACCGCTGGTAAGACTATTGACCACAGAAGAGATGGCAATAAAAACTAATACTACTCAGTATACGTAAATACATATTACTGAAAGTTTCACCTGTCAAGTGTCAGTGCAAGTTCAGGGAAGTGTCTGCGTCACTTGGCTGTGTGTGTGTGTTTATGTACGTCAGGTGAGGGTGTGTATGGAGGCAGGTCTGGGCAGGTGGGTGGAGTCAGTTTGGTGACATCACATTAGGAGGCACCAGGTGAAAAGCCAGGAGAGGAAAATCACTGAGCTCAGAGAGAGACAGACAAAGTGTGTGAGCACGTTGCTTCAGAGAAAGTCTGAGAAAAGATCTTGCGTGTGTCTGAAAGTGATCTGTCTCACACCGGAGGGGAGAAACAAAGAGTGTGTGTGTGTTTGCTATGAAGTGTGCATTTAAGGAATGGCGAAAGAGGGAGCGTTGCAGAGACCCAGCAGCTGTCATGTAAGTGTGTGTGTGTGTGTTTGGGGTGTGTATGTGTGTGTTGTGGTGCAGGTGTCTGTGCTGATTCTGCATCCTGTCAGGTTACCAGACCTGTCTGTCCTTCACTTTTCATTTCTCCAAACTTCCTGGCTCACTGCTGGGATCGTCAGTCTTTTATCTGAATAAGATTAAACCATTCAGTCTGTGTTCCTCTCTGTCATCTGCCTTAGTGCAAATGCTTTGGAGCTTCATATGTTTCAGGTGACCTTCAGTTAATTTGGTTTTATTATGGGTCTAACAGTACAGCATGTTGTGGGTTGTACAGACTGTGAGGTCCTATGAGGAAAATGAGTGATTTTGGTCTATACGAATCAAATTTACTTGATTTGACTTCATTTTGTCATTTGAAAAAGTCACATGGCTTTTTGTTTAGGAAGGCTTTCATTTCTATAATGGAGTTATTTAAAAATGTTTTTCAATTCACCAGTCCATTAAGTCATGTTGTGTGTAAGCGTGTGTGCTGTGCCTTATCATGTGTTTTAAAATGCTGCAGTGATTTGATGCATCTTGTACATTTATAGTTTTCTTTGCCTTCAAACTGCAGCAATTTGAGGTTTTCCTTCTAATTGAATGTTACAAATGAAATGTTATTATTATTATTATTATTGTAATTAGTAATAGTATAGTACAGTAGTGATTGTATCAATACAATACAGGCATTTACATAATTTATGTTGCTATCATCATAACATACACATTTGACAAATACGTATGAAGATTTCCTGTAGCTTAGCTTTGGCATTAGCTTTGTGACTGAGGTGTGAATGAAGTGTTGTTGACCTGAGAACCTGACGGTTGGGACGCCTCAAAGGACTGCAAGATAAATCTGAGGCTTCACAAAAAGCAGAAAATTCTATTTATGCGACAAAAAAGTTGTTTTGTGTTTTACGTTTTTGGTTATAAATTGCTAAATAATTTTGCCTATTCAGGCCTCTAAAAACAAAAGTAATCACATGGTCAGAGCCCACTAACATATTCATCTTCAGCTGAGGAATGTGTACCGCTGTGCCAATTTAAAGGACCAGTGTGTAGGATTTAGTGGCATCTAGTGGTGAGGTTGCAGGTTGCAAACAACTGAATACACCTCACATCATCCTCCTCTTCTAAGCACAGGAGAACCTACGGTTCTCTGGAGCCCCTCTAGAGTCAGTATTTGGTTTGTCTGTTCTGTAGAAACATGGCAGTGCAACTTTGTAGACTCTGTAGAAGAGGACCTTTAACTTCACCTTTGCTGCCATGCACTTGTTTCTTTACCACATATTTCTTTCAATCTTCTGTGGTCACTCTGGAGTCACAGGAGTAATATTTGTCATTTTTGTGCCCCTGAGCTTTGACTACAACACTGTTTGTGCTGGAGAATAATAAACTGTTGAAACTTTTGTGATCATTGCCAGTCTTGAGGTTTGTCCCCTACACCTCTATAACTACACATATATATACACACTACGGTCCGTACAGGAAATATTCAGCATTAGCTGTCATCAGCGCCATGATGGTGAAGACACTGATGTTATTTCCTGTGTGTTTTTCCACAGAGGTCAAACACAGTATTGATTCTTTTTCTTTGCATGCTTCTTCCTCACAGTTCTCCAGAGATCAGTTCATCCTGGACTGCCCTTCAGAGAAACTTCGCAGAGAGCTGGAGGAAGAACTAAAGCTGGACTGTGAGGAGCTGAGAAGCCACGCGTGGTACCACGGAGCAATACCAAGACAGGTAACACACACACACACACACACACACACACACACACACACACACACACACACATAAATCTGAGTCATGCGTCCCTCCCTTTAAGAGCCTGGTTAAAAACTTGTTGAACGAGATCACCTATTATTAGACTGACATACACAGTGTGCACAGACAGATTGTAGTTTAAAAAGTGGCCTCAGCAGTAGAGCTGGGGTTATAACATAAGGTCAGTGTATAAAAAGCTCTTTCTGTATGGTGTGTGTGTGTGTGTGTGTGTGTGTGTGTGTGTGTGTGGGAGACTCAGAGAGAGAGACAGATTGTGTGTTCCCTCTGAAAGCCAGCTGTGAGATGTAATCATTTTTAATAAGCTGCTTCCTTTGGCTAAACTAAACTACCATTATATACTACACAAACACTTGCTTAATTAAAGTCTGTATCTGTGTGTAATGGGCTGACTGAGTGTGTTTGAGAGAGAGAGGCAGTAAATTTAACAAGAGTGTGATAGATATAAAGAATAGAAGCATTTTTAACTCATGTAGATTTTTGAATGAAATATTAAATCTCATGTCTGTGAATTTTGCGCCTTGTGACGTCACACAGCTTTTGATTAGAGGTGAGCATTTCAAACAAAGCTAGTATTCAATGTTCACTGGCAACTAGTGGACCATTGATTGGAAGTTAAAGACAACAGAGTTTTACATTTAGGATTGTTTCTGGTTTTATTTTGATTATCTTCTTAGTTAATCTGTAAATTATTTTGCCTATAAGATGTCAAAAAATGCCCATTATGAGTTATTATGAGTCACATTGTTTGATCAAACCATCAGTCCAAATACATCGAGTTTGTTATCATAAATGACAAAGAAAAGCATTAAATGTTCATGTGTGAGAAGCTGAAACTCAACAAATGTATTTGTTTCCTCATTTATCCAAATGGTTGCTGATTGATTCATTTTCTATCAAAGTAATTGATTAATTGGCTAATTGTTTCAGCCTTATTGGCATCTATTGAAATATACAGATAAAAAAAAAAGTTCCATCTTGACCTTGGAACAGTTCTTCAGAAAAATCTTCTTCTGGAGCCTTCAACCAAATCTTGTGGTGTTGCACAACAGATGGAGATGCCTTAACTGTCATCTGTGAAGCTCACTGACCTGAAGCATAAAACGTCACTCAGAGGAACTGAAATCTCTGAAAAAAATCTCATAAATTGACCTTTTTTTGTTTACTATCTGTATGGGTTTAAAATGGGTAAATTATGAATGCATGATGAAATAAAATGTCAATGTGAATCTGATGATTTTCTAGCTGCATAAATACTGTAACAGGTTGAGGCTTTAAATATCGTCATGTCTTATGCAACTGCTGCGAACCAGACGGCTCTGAGCTCATAAAGAAGGTGACAGTATAACAGCCTACCATTATTAGCTTTAATTAAATGTTTGGACTGTAAACAAACACGGTGTGCCTGTACGTGTGTGTGTGTGTGTGTGTGTGTGTGTGTGTGTGTGTGTGTGTGTGTGTGTGTGAGCATATGTGTAACCCTCTGTATTGTTCCAGGTTGCAGAAACCTTGGTGCAGCGTGATGGGGATTTCCTGATCCGTGATTCGCTGTCCAGTCCAGGAAGTTATGTTCTGACCTCCCAATGGCGAAACGCTGCACAGCACTTTAAAATCAACAAGAAAGTAAGACCACATGTGCATTCATGGAAAAACAATTAACACTTGAAGGTGTTTAATGTAATACTTTGGTAAGGGGCTGAAATCCATATTAACATGACAAACTCCCTCCACTGTAAAAACTTCCTGCAGAGTTTGACTTGTCAGTGATGGTCTCAATTGTTCATATCATTTTCCTGATGTCATGAAATTAAAGCTGCGTTATAAGTTATTTTTGCCACTCGAGGGCAGAAAGACTGACGGGCATCCCAGTGCTGCTCTCATGTCTGAAAACCAAAGTCCAATAATCTCTGGAGTTTAGGCCCAGCTTAGTCAATCAACACGTGTCAATGGGTCACAAATGGCCCTTGCTTTTTTTCAAGGGGTCACAGAGAAAGTGTTGGAAACCATCAATTAATAACTAATGCATAATTTCATTTTTGCTCCATCTCTCCTGCAGGTAGTGATGTTGAATGAAGCCTACACCAGAGTCGAGTACCGACTGGAAAGGGAAGGGTTTGACAGCGTTCCTGCACTCATAAGATATTACGTCGGCAACAGAAAACCTGTCTCCCAGGTGGGTGTCTGATTTTTACACATCAGCTATTCATAGGTTCTTGGTTGATTTGTTGGTGTTTAATAAAATATGTAAAGCAGTGTGTTTTCCTAATTGGAACACATAAGGGCAGCACAAGCTCAGTTAATATTGTGCAAAGTCTTTATGTGACACGACTGGATGTCAGACGCCATCCAAAAAATGATTTCAACTGCCTTTCTTGCTAATATTAATTATACCACGATGAGAGAGCGTTTGCTAGAGAAAACATTTAAGTTTACTGTAGTTTGTCTCATCTCTTCCTCTATCTGTGCACTTTAGGTGGTAGGAGCCATCATCTTCCAGCCAATTAACAGAGGGCTGCCACTGCGCTGTTTGGAAGAAAAGTACGGCTTGTCCAACAATCAGCGAGATCGACTCACAGCGCAGGAGAGGCGAAGTCAGAAGCGCCTCAGCCTCAACATCACCAATGGACACACACACGACAACACACACACGGGACACGACGGCACACACTACCGGGACAACGGCGTGGGCCGAGGCAGCCAGCTCAGGTGGGCGCACAACTGGAAACCCACACAAACACTCTGAGTAACATCAAGCACCAGTATTCCTCAGTGGCTGGAGTGATGTGTGTGTTGTTTCTAGACGATCACATATTCAGCATGTGTGATTTGTTAGATTTGAGTGACACAAACCTGTTACTGAAAGTGGGTAGTGAGCTACAGACCAAATAACATGCTGTCTGCTATATTTGAAATAATGGAGACCCACCTTTACTCAGTCGTCTCTCTTTGTTTCTCTTTCTCTCACACTCTGAAACACTTAAATCAACCCTGTAAATCCCCCCCTGCTTTTAAGCTCTTAACATGTAGCCTGGAGCTGTGAACATTCATCATCCAGGCTGTAGACTGTATATACGACGTGTTCCATATGTATGTACGTAAGTCTTCTATAAATAAAGAAATGTTGTATGACTTCTCGGCTGAGAGAACAGAAGTGTGTAATTTCATGCTGCGTAAGAACACAGGGAGCATAATGTATGGAGTCCATATCTGTCTCAGTGAAGAGACGGAGCGAGACCGAGGAAAAGATAAATACGTGTTCCAGAGGAGAGCGGAACAAAGAGACAGAGTAGAAGAGAGGGGTGAAGGAAGGAGGAAGGCTCTGTAAGACAAACGAAACAATAAAGAAGAAAAAGTCAGAAAAGGTCTTTAGAGGGTTCTGTCTTTGTTTCCTCTCTGTATTTCTCCTGTGTGTAAACATGTTTATTGATATTAATTCTCGATATCCTCTTTCTCCCAGGATGAAGGATCGCTGCGGCAGCCAACCAGCAAGTCTCAACCAGGTCCAAGAGAGGCGACGCCCGCTCAAGGCGCACCAGTCAGAAAGCTACCTGCCTCTCGGTGAGTGAAAGCGAGATTCTTAAGGTGTTCAGACGAAGTCCTCGTAGCAGCTCCTGAAACCTCTTCCTGCTGACTGAAACGCCATTTCAGAAATCTCCCCCCGTGTTGCGCAGTGATTGGTCAGGTGTGCAGAGGTGTAGGAGTAAGACACCGTGTGAACTTTTGACTATTCAAAGGTGTGTGTTGCTTTGTGACTCATGGTGTGTGGCTCCTGGCAGGCAGTCAGCAGCTCCACCTTTAATGTAATTATTTGGAACTTGTAGAAACATTTTTTCCGTTATGCAAAGCTTGTTTGAAGCACATTAAAGCCTTTATTCACTCTTTACTCGGATGATGATTTTACTGAATAAATCAACTTTAGATGAGGAAATCTGAAAGTTGAAACACGGTGTGTGTCAAGCCTTATTTCTTTCACTCACTTCTTTCATTTCCTGTCATGCCCGCCTCTCATCTTCTCCTTTTTTGTGTTGTTTAATATATTGTTCTTGATTTTCATACCTTTTCTCCTTTCTTCTCTTCTCTCTGTAACATTTACTTATCTCCTCTTCTCCCCAGGATCCAAACCTCAGCCCCAGCAACTTTCTGATCCTCTCCTCCCGAGCCCTAACCCCAAGTCTCCAGTCTTTCGGACGGGCAGTGAGCCGGCGCTGAGCCCCTCTGTTCCACGGAGATCTGCAGAGCTTCTGGCAGGTCAGTATACCTGGAAGATAATATCCATTACAAATCAGTTCAATACCCGAGCCACTCAACCTTAAGATGACCTTTCAAACTAACAGTTATGTGCTACTTGGTAACCATATTATCCACTTGTTCAGGATCTAGCTCAGTATATTGTGTCACTAAAGAACGTTCACCTGACCATATTTGAATGGCTTTATTGCGTTCAGTTAAATATGACATCTTGTTCTAGTCACACATATTTCTAATTTTCTTCAACTACAAAAATAATGCATGATGCATAGTAATACACGTTCTTTGATTTTCTGATTTAAACGTATCCACAGAAGGAAACAGCACACAGACTGGGGCCTGACAGGCATCACTGTCACAGAGATGAGATAAGAAATGTCTTGCGTTGCTCATGTGTTTCCAGGCCAGGCCATCCGGGGCTCTGACAGCCAGCTGTGTCCTAAACCGCCTCCCAAACCCAGCAAGGTGCCGCTGGCTCGACTGCCTCGCTCCCCCTGCCTTCAGCCCCTGGTTCCCCCCTCCAGCTCCTCCGGCCTCACAGACTCCTCCCCCAGCTCCCCCAGGCTGACTGTGCCTCCCCTGGACTCAACATGTGTGGAGACTCCTGGTTCTACATGGAGGAGTGGAGGTAACTTTATATTTCATGAAATGCATCCACAGGAAATATGAATGTGTGTTACACGTTTGAAGCTGTGTGTGAAACCAGATGCAAACAGTGAATATGTGCAGATCAGTTTTAATTAGCCCAATCAGCTGAATTAGAGTGAATATTGGACTGTCTTCCTCAGCCACTACAGGCCCTCCTGTGCCTCCTGCCAAACCCCTGAAGTTCCAGCATCAGCTCCTGCCTGCAGACTCTGTCAGCTCCTCCAGCTCTGTGGTTTCACCTGCTGAACTGGTTCAGTATCCTGATTCAGAGGCCATAACAGGCCGGAGTGAACGCCTGCAGCCGAGCCCTGCAGACCTGAGGTCCTGCAGCCCGCTCGAGTGGGAGGAATCAAATGCACTGAAGCCCCTCACTGACGAAACCCTGTGCAGCTACGTGGAGAGACTGAGGAGAGAGGGGCAGGGAGGGACAGAGGAGGAGGAGGAGGGGGAGGAGAGGGAGGCTGGGGGAAAGAGAGGGCTCGACAGAAGCTCCTACCATCACGCCATTGCCGCCTTAGAGAACACCAGCGAGGAAGATGAAGAGGATGAGGAAGACAAGAGGAGGGAAAAGAACGGTTTCCAGCGGCCGGTCATAGAGATGGAGTCGACGTTCCGGCCGGTGGAGTTCGGATCTCGACTTCTGCCGCCAGAAAACAAACCGCTGGAGATGGTGGTTCTGAAGAGAGCGAAGGAGCTGCTGCTCAGCCACAATCACCACAGCATAGCCAGACACCTGCTGATGGCCGACTGCCAGGTACACACACACACACACACACACACACACACACACACACACACACACACACACACACACACACATTCACTCAATCTCACTTCCCAATAAACCAGTAATGTAGAGGCTTATCAGTCTCTGCAGCCCTTTTCCAGAAGCTAAGAGGTCAAACGGTTCTTCCTGATGAACTAAAGAGCTGACAAGACAAAGTGAGTGTGGTGCTAGAGGAGGATAAACAGCAGCCAGAGAGATAATCACAAAAAGCAATCTCAAAGCTCATCTGATTATGTTAATTGCTTCAAACTGATCATAAAACATTAGGAAATGATTTATTCATCCTTACTAAAGCCTTTAGTTACAGCATTAAAAACGGCCTCTTCTGACCTGTCCACCAGAGTTTTATTTTACACTGACTCTGAGAAGATTTCACCAGACAGACGTTCACACACGTTTGGAGGTAAACATGTTTACTGGTGCTGGTACACATAAATCCTTTGTGTGTGTGTGTGTCACAGAATTAGATTTCTCTCCTGCAGCTGATGTTAGTGCTGGAATAAAATGATCCTCCTGACGCAGGAGAATCACTCTGAGAGAAAACAACCCTGAACCAAACTCAACACACTTACAAATGCATGCACGCACACACGCACATAATCTTGTTTTTATCACTTTTAGAGACATTACATAGACTTACATTCATTTCCTGCAGACTTACCCTAACCATAACCATAAGCACTACTTGGCTAACCCTAACCTTAACCTTCACCTTAACCTGTGGGACCTGTGATTTGTCCCCATAAGGAAGGAGAGTTCCCACAATGTGACTGTAAACAGATTTATGTCCCCACAACATGAGTAGTACATGTGCACGCCCACACACAGTAGATAGACAGAATCTAGAGGACGATCAAACAAATAGAACTGACGGCGTCTTGTAAACGCTTTTCCCCTCCAGGTTGCGAGGATACTCGGAGTGACTCCAGAGCTTAAAGGTCAGATGGGCGTGTCCTCCGGTCTGGAGCTGGTGACGCTGCCGCACGGTCGACAGCTGAGGCTGGATCTGATGGAAAGGTACACAGCATGCGCACACAATAGCACAAACGTTACATCACGAACACAGAGAGGTTGTCAGGAAGTTCAGATCATTTCATTTTGGCTTTTTTCTTGTGAAAAACGGGGAAGTTGACTCTTCAGACCTCTAACATGTCTCCATTTAACCAAAGCTGGTGCACCAGCCTGCATGAAAAACTGAAATTAGAGCTGGCGTCAGTCGTGATTCATTCCTGCTGATTCTCTGTACTGTCCTGTTTGAGGCTGCCCTGTAATGAGAATAAATCCTCCTTCAGACAGTCACTCCTGCTCTGGGACCAGACAGCCACTGAAAGATCAGATTAGAAACTGAGGGAGCCACGCAAAAACAGACACAGACATTACCCTGCTGTTGGCTGGTGCTAATAATCCACCTCTCCTCCATCTCCCAGGCACCACACCATGGCTATAGGCGTTGCCGTGGATATTCTGGGATGTACGGGCAGCGTGGAGGAGCGGGCGTCCACCTTAAATCGTATCATCCTTGTGGCCCTGGAGCTGAAGGACACGGTGGGCGACATGTTCGCTTTCACAGCCCTGATGAAAGCTCTGGACCTGCAGCAGGTAACACACACACATACACATACAAATATATACTTAAAATAGTGAGATAATCAGTGTTGGAGCCACATTTATCAAATAAAATCCCCATTCATGCATCATAACAAAGTGCCATTTGTTGGTGCTGCTGAGTTTCTGCTTACATGAAAGCATCAAACTTGAAAAACCTGCACACTCCTGAGACATTTTCTGACATTCAGGAAGCATGTGTGACCACTCCAGCCAGTTTAATGTCTTGTAACAGGTTTGAAAAATGCTTTAGTGGTAGTTTGAGACACTCGATGTGCGCTGTGCTGTCTGCAGATCAGTCGTTTGGAGGAAACATGGACGACTCTGCGAAGGAACTACACACAGACCGCCATCAGCTACGAGAAAACACTCAAACCTTTCTACAAGAATCTGTACGAGGGCTCAGGTACTGAACACACACACACACACACACACACGCACTGCAGTCATTGATTAAATCAGATGGCTGCAACATGTCGATCTAAGGAGCATTACTAATTGTCAGGGAGTCTGAAACAGCTCCAATATGAAATTAAACTGAAATTGAAAAGGAGTAAACAAAAACACCAAATATCTTTAAAAACAGTCCCTGAAGTTGCATCCATGTGCAAATCAGCCTTTTCCAAGTTGTGAAGTTTAACACTGGAGATTTCTGTGTACTTTGGTCAGAAATGAAAACACAGAGGTTTTGAAGCATCCTGCCATTAAATTACATGAGACCTTAAAAAGGCTGAACAATACCTTAGTTGTGTCAGCATGTAAACACCTCTGAATATTCACTTAGGATTGCTTAAATCTCTGGATTTGATGTCTCTGTCCTCTGCTTTGCAAGCTCATATAGCAGGAGCTTAAATGTACGTTAAATGAAGTGGTTCAACCACTTTAGTAACACAAGAGCAGACAGAAGCAACAGGCTTCACTTTGGTCTTTTTCCTTCACTTGAACAGGTAAAAGTGTTGAGATCAGCATGAAGATAACTTTACAACAATGTGTTCAAACAGCACAAACAGGCTGAAGATAACTGTCACATGCTATGAAATATGGTATAAGGAAGTCCTAGTTCCAATATTTCAGAGATCATGGAAGGATTTTATGTGTGTCAGTCAAAGGTGACGAAAAACAAACCTTTCTGCTTTGTTTGAAATTCACTCACCTCCCTGCTCCTCTTCCTCCTCCTCTTGCTGCAGCTTCCTCTCCTCCGGTGGTCTGCGTCCCCCTCCTGCTGCCCCTCCTCACTTTGATGGAGCGCCCGTCAATCACACCGGAGGGGGCAGAGCTCTGGGAGACCAGCGACCAAGGCTGTGACATCATGCTGCGCCACCTGGAGGCTGCACGTGATGTCGCGCACAACTCACAGAGCTACACGGCCAACGCGCAGAAGATCTTACAAGGTAAAACCAAACAAAAATCCTTTCCATCGTCTTCTTTTGGTCAGTAAATGTTTCTCAGTCTCATAAAGTCGGTTTGTGTGTCTGTCTTTAGACTTTCAATGCGACGAAGAGCTGTTGGAGGTGTTTAAAACAGACTTTCAGCTGCGGCTGCTGTGGGGGAGCCGCGGCGCTTCAGTCAACCAATCAGATCGCTACAACAAATTCAACCTCATCCTCACAGCGTTGTCACGGAAACTGGAGCCGCCGCCCAAAACACAAACCTTAATCTGAGCGGCAGCTCACATGGTGACACGCGCTGGACTTCAGGAGAACATCAGGTGGATCAGCTGTGACGAAGAAGAGATCAGAGAACAAGCTGCTGTCACTGTCAGTGTGAGGAAGAGGATGTCACACTCCGCTCACACTCGCCTCTTTGTAATCGCTGAATACTTCACAACACCAGTGAAAGGAGAAGTCTGTGTTTTTGTTTAACGTGTGTCCAGGGCTCGTAACATGTAGAGGCAGGATCTGGTGACAGGTTGGTGCATTTGGAGTATAATCCAGCAGGTTTTCAGGGGCTATTATGAGCAGAAGATCTGGGTAAAACTCATAAGGAGGATGATAAACTGTCCAGTAATTTAAGAATCACAGACCTGCAGAGACTGTACACTGTTGTGTCCCTTCACTGTGACAGCAGGTCCTGCATGTCCGTCATTTCCATCAGTTAATATTATGTTTAACTCACAGAGATCAAGAGATGAAGGAGCCGTAGGTCACAAAGATCCTTGATGTTTTGGTGACAAAAATCCACCCAAAATGGTGAAATTGCTGCTTGGTCACAACTAAAGAAGCATGACGTTTGTGAGGCAGAGACTGGTGTTTGTGTGAGACCAGAGCAGAGAGGCTTTAAGGGACACGATGGTTTAGAAATATTAGAAAGCTTCCAGTTAATCCAGAACATGTTTCAACAACACTAACGGAGAAAAACAGAGAAGAGCTCTAAATTCAGTGCAGTAAGAACAAAGACCTTTTCTAAAGAGACGTACCTGAGTCAGTGTCTGTGTAAGGTAGAAGTACATGTATTTAACAGTGACAGTGAGAGACTGAGGCGTCAGCCTGTTACTCTGATACAAAACCACCTGGTCAGTTTGTTGCTTGTTTAAAGGTCAAGAAACAGTTAAGACACGGTAACATTTTATCTCAAATCATCAAATGACACATCTTTTTTTACTTTCACAGTTGTACTTCCTGTACAAGCGTAAATGTAGCTACAAGTGTCTTTTTTCCTGACAGATGAACATATTTTTGTTTCTGCATAAACGTGAATGAACTGATTGAAAACAAGTATGTTAACATGTGAGAAACTTAAGCTGTACATATTTAAAATATGAACACGTTAACAATTGATTGTACATATTTTATGTAGAAGACTGACTGTAAAAAAAGATGATTTTAATGTTTATATTATTATGAACTGCTGTAAGATTTAATAAATAAGGTGCGAGATCTGCAGAGTAATATACTGAATATCTGCATGTGTAGCGAAGTTTAAAATGCCATTATGAGTCATTTGAAAACTTAAAGGCATGTCTGAAGGCTTTGTGTTTCATTATTGACTGTGTTTGTCACGTGATCCATTCAGTGGATATAGACTCAGTTACTTTGGTCATCATGTCATCGCTTCCTGCAGCTATAAAAGGTCACAGAAAACAAATCCACGCTTCATCGCTGCTTATTTTATTAGAACAGTATCTTGCAAGAAGAAAACAAAAAAAAAAGCATTTTGTTCACAAAGTGTCTGACAACATTCAAAGTAAAAAGATGTGCACATCAATATGGAAAGAGAAGTACTGCCATTGGTTATTACAACATGGTAAAAACACACACATTTACATGGATGTTAATATCCTGCAGAATCACTTTGTACCTGCTGTTTTTATTTACTGTGACTGAATGTTGATGCTGATAAAAAAAAAAAAAAAAAAAGTTTCATCTTGAGTCAAACAGCTGGAGAGAATCTGTACATGGTTGTCAGAGGTTTCCACAGGACAAACATGATGATTAGTTTGTGAAGAGGAGGAATGTGGAAGAAGACGTCTGGTTTTCGCCGGATGGTAAACAGCACCGCGCTCACCGTAGGTTGGCAGGTTTCAGTACAGAGCTGCTTGTACAAGAACTTACTGCAAACTTTAGCATATTTAGCATCTCAAAGCTCATTTGTTGTTATGTATTTTTGCATAATATTCAGAATTGCAGCACAGTGGCTCTTATAATACACAGCTCACAGTTTTTATATGGATATTAATTAAAAAAAACTGGTAAGTATTAAAGCTGCTGTGGTACCACTGACATCACGGGTTCTCTGATTAAAGGGACAGTACACTCCAAACCTCAGTCAACCTAAAGGAGGAGAGAAGATGAAAATCTGGCGTGTACCGTCTGTTGAAGAGTTAGTAAAAGATGCCTGCTAGCATCCTCGCAGCAACGCTAATTTACCAGGACACAGATGTGACTGTTGCGCATCACTGCATCCCTTCATGTCACATCAGAGGATCGTTACCTCCATCACAGATCAGTCCTGTCTGAGTGCATTCACGATTACAAGCAGCATTTAGTGCTGAAGCTTTTTTTTTTTTTTTTAAATGAATTTTGGACAAAAACACTTTCTGGTTCCAGCTTCTCTAATGTGAGGAGTTCCATTTTCTCTCATTGTGAATTGAATATCTTTGGGTTTGGACTGGAAGACTTCGCCTTGGGCCTCTTAAAACTTTCCATGGGCATTATTCACTTTTTTTTTTTTCTTTCAACATTTTACAGACTTAGTCAAAAATAGTAAATCAATAATGAAAAAGAATGAGTTTCAGCCCTAACTGCTTAGTGGGACCAAAAAAGTCTAATCTGTAACACTTAACTGCAAACATCCATCATCAACACGTTTCTGCTCAACTCTGGCTTAACTAGGTTACATTTAGATTCATTTGTCCCCCTGCAAGGAAAATTGTTTCCACCTTCCGCACAGCCTCAGAGTACACAAATACATCAAACTGGACAGAATACATCAAATTTGACAAATACATGAATCCCACACAACCTCAGAGTACAACCTCACAGCACACAAACACACACACACACGCATCAGATGCAGCCATGACGTCTGACACGTGTGAGCACAAAACATAAAGCATTGATGGATTTGTGTACAGGTTTAAAAGGCATCATCAAAAAAAAACAAAAAAAACAAACAGACTGCAGAAAGTGTTCACTTTCAATTGCACCATTTTGCATCCCCAAGCAAATTAAACCCGATCGGCCAGGAGGGAGTCTGAAAAGAAGAGCTGCTCATTTTGGGAATAACGCTATCTCACTGAGACTTGGATGAGAGGACTGATGCCTCTCTCACGTCTGTATGGTAAAAGCCAGCAGCAAATTAGCTTAGCCTAGCTTAGCATTAAGACCAGAAACAAGGAAACAGCTAGCAGGCTCCGTCCAAAGGTAACAAAATCAATCTTGTTTCTTTAATCTGTACAAAGTGTAAAAAGTTGTGGAGAGTGAATCTCGAACTATGTTTCTGATGCAAAATGAATGACAGGAGAGGAAATGTGGAGTAGTGTGACCCAAAGTTCAAGTAACAACACCTACAGCATCATTCTGTACATTTCACAGCTTCATGGAGGAAACACAGATTACAACAAAGGCGCTGCCACCTGCTGTTTAGACTGACGAGAGCGGAATCATTAGTGGCATTTCTGTCTTAAATAGCATCAAAGCGAAGTCATACTTTACTTCAGATGTGTACTTTTGGTAGTCTATTGAGGAGAAACAGTGAATGGTGGGGAAAAAAAGCACCAGAAAGATGAAGGAATTCAAAGAATCGAGAAAATCATGCAAAGAAAGTTTGTCAATGCTCATCAAGAGTTACAAAAAGAGTATAAAAATCATCAGAAGAGAGAACCACTGGAGCTGCTTTTGTTTTCGTTCACGCCTCCTCCAGCAGACAACGCAGACCTCCACTCATCCGTCCATTCGCTCACTCACTCGTTCATTTAATCAGATTCAAATGCTGTAGTACTTCAGGGCAAAGTGCATCAGTTCAATTCAAACCTTCTCGTCTCTCATGAAGAGTGTCTTAAACAAACCGAAAAACAACCACCATGGAAACACATTCAGCATGACATGAAAGAAGTTAATATGTACAAATCATTCAATGGTTAAAAACTAACGTCATGCATGTAACGGTGGCACATAAACACACATTTACATGTCAACATGTATGGAAAGCCAAACATGCAAACCTGACACCTTTTTTTTTTTTTTTTTTTTTTGTGGTCTGTTTGGCTTTCCGTAATGTGGAAACGTGTCGTCCATACATGCACGCGTGTGTCGTCACATTCGCAAAATACAACTGATTAAATGAGAAAAAACATTTCGTGGAGATGCAGTTGAGAGTCTCCAAGAAGGCAGGGCTGGGCCCAGGTGGCTGATGGGAGATGTAGTCAGGCAGAAGAGCAGACACATCCAGATATGTGTGTATGCGTGGAATAATCCCTCCACAGTAAATCCACATGAGGTTTTAAGGCAGAGTCTGTCTCCAGAGCTCCTCTTGATGTTTGGTGTTTCTAACAGTGGCCCAGTCCTGCTGGAGCTGAGCTGTGGTTTGGTGAGGGAAGGCTCCCATCTGCTGGTCGACTGGTGGAATTACAACCCAGGAGGAAAAGGAGAGGAGAGGTGGGAAGAGAAAGGTGGTAGAGAGGTCCTCTATTCACCTGCTGTCTGCCTAAAGCGGAGCTCAAGTTATACTCAGCTGCTGTTTGGAAGACATTCGACGCACAAACGTAAACCATCCTCATGCTGGACTTCCATTAAAACATCACGACGGCATTCAACACTCAGCCAAGGTTGCGCACACGCACACTTTCGCACAGTTTCAGGCTTTAGTCACTGATGGAACACTGGAGGACACGTTAGGGACATGCGACTGTATGAGGGTGAAGGCAGGCATGAGGAGCAGAGTGGCTCAGGCAGGCAGGCAGGCAGACATCACCAACAGAGCACAGATGATGACAATGATGACAGGGATGAGGTGGAGCGGTGCAACACTGACTTTGTTAGTGGCAGCAAATACTGAGCACGACTGACTGACCCTTAAAAGATGACAAATCCTGATGTTCCAAGTTATGAAGTCAACTGATTTACTCTCATGAGGAGCTGGACCAAAGGTTTGGGGGGTAAAGTCTGATTTAGAGAATACTGAGGTGATGGTAAGGAAATGCTGAATCCTCCTCACAAAGCAAGCTGAAACAGCTCAAAAACAAGAGCTAACATGCCATTTGATTTTGAACTTGGCCATTGTTGACCTTAAAACAGCAGTTTGGCCAAGAAAAAGCTCATCACTTACTTGGTTTCCTGAAGCGTTCAGCCACATCTCATAGCCCTCCTCAGCAGATGATGCTGCTCAGTTGCCATGTCGTCTTTTGTGATGAGAAATGTCTTGTCAAAATGCTATTTTAAGGTTTGTGAAGCTCATTCATTAGAGTGAAAAAGGCTTTAAAAATGCTGACAAAAGAAGCTTCAATGGCAGGCACTACAAAAGGCTTCGAGAAGCTTTTCCTCCAACACTTTGACCAGCACCTACAGAGACTGACTGAACTCATGAAAGGCAAACTATCCTGTTAAAGCACAGAGCAGACAGTGAATCAAAGAGGTGGAGAGATGCTCCTGATAAATCATTAAAGGATAAATCTGCACCAAATCAGAGAGAACCTGCTGTTGCTCTGCTCTCTATGAGCACACACGTTTTACCCTTAGCCACACCCCAGTTAGTGAGGTCATTGCAGGTGCTTTCCATTTGCTGTCGAAGGTAAAAACACCATGTTGTAGTATAGTAAGTGCTACACACTCGAATGTTTCCACCCACAGAGAGCAGAACATCAGCAGGTGTTTTTCTCCTGTTACAAGGCTGTTAAACCTGTGCAGCCACCACAGAAGTCCCATATTTTAAGACCCTTACAGAGCAGTAAGAGGCAAGCTGCAGCCTGCTGAACAGCAGGGGAGAGGGATTGTGGCGGCAAACCTTGCCGCTGCTGCTTAAGTTTTAGCTTTTCAAACCTTTGCAGCTGGATGCAGAGAAGACACCACCGGTGTGACGGTGGTGAGGCCTGCTGTATGCAGGATTAACTGAAGCTGCAGCATCTGTCTCTGTCTGCTCTCAAAAGGTCTTAAAAACAGGCTGTTTCACCAGCAGGAGAGAACGTCTGGAGGCTCCTGCAGGTCAGGGCGGGACTTCTTCCAGTGGCTGCCACTTATTTTACTGATATTAGTGCCTGTTTCTGATTTTAAGGTCATCTTCTCTTCTACTCGACCCTCCCTTCTTCCTCTGGTATCCCAGAATGCTTTGCTGATTATGGATATGTGAGCATGCAGACATGCAAACCTGCCACCTGTGTCTCTCTTTCCCTCTCTACCTCTCTCTTTCCCCTCATTGCTCTGTTTCTTCGTCACCCCCACCACCAATAATCAGCAATCAGCGTGAGCCCTCCACCAGCCAATCAAATCGCCCGGCCACCCTGCAGCCCTCAGGAACCTGCAGTCACATAGAGGAGAGAGTCGGTTACTAAAAGACAGGTGAGTCTCACACACACACACACACACACACACACACACACACACACACACACACACACACACAATAGTGACTAAGGTTGAGAGGGAGCTTCTTGTTTTAGCAGGATGGAAGCGCTCATGGGGAGAGACTGTGCCAGTGTGCTGGGCTTCAAAGGAGCAGACTGCAGGTTTTCCATCAGTATCCTGCTGCTTGTGTCGGTTTATGTCATCAGCAGTCAGAGCTGCTGGGACAGCCGTCCTCTCTGTCTTTATTGTGACTATAGGTCTAACTTCAGCAGAGCCGTGAAACTACAGCTCAGTTTGCTGTGAGTGGCCTGAAGCGGAGGTGTCCTCAAAGCTGGTGATCAGATTGGACTCTACTGTTAAAACAATACAGCAGCAGGTTCATGAGCTTTCGTCACATTTGGCAGCCTCCCCTTTAACACACTTTACCGTACCTGAGCTGAGACATGAGCTGATAACAATGGCAGCAACACTCTGGAGTCGCTCAGTGTGTCTGTGTGCCTTGATTCTGCACCCTTGTTTGTACTACAAGGTGTTGGCTGCTATAATAATCCTGGAGCGATACTGAGCTGTACGATATCCGTACAGTACAGGACCGAACTATCATGGATGGAAACTCCAATCTTCAGTGCCGTTTTTAATCAGTGTCTCAAACAAGGACCAAACAGTCAGTTTATCAGTGAAAGATAACAACAAATACACGATTCTTCAGTGAGAACCAAACAGCCTCTGTTAGCTGGAGTGAAACTATTTTCATACTGCACTCTGTTACCTTTGTTTTAGCTCCTGACTGCCTTTGGTGAGCGGGTACATTGAGATTTTAGGATCAAGGAACACGGCTGGTGATATTCTGTATTTTCTTATTGTTAACAAATACCATAAAAAAGTCCTACTAACGAGTATTATCTGTGCAAACAAAGCCTGAATCTCTTCTGCTACCAGAAAACACCAGAAAACAGGTTCTGAACCTGGGAGTCTGGTCCCCTCAAAGGCTCCAAAGACCAACCTCTATGTATTCTTTCTGACTTGTATCGTATCGTATTGTATCTTGTCGTGTTTGTCTGTTAATATACTAAATAAAATTATACATCTGTAACCTGTTTTTAACAATGTACATGATCATTAGACAGCTGAGGGAAATCTGAAACTATTTGGAACATTATTGTTGGTTTTGGTTATTTCAAGGGATTTGTTGACAATAAAGAAAAATGAAGGATAACGCCAGCTTTGTCCTTTAAAAAGGACACGATGTGAAAAAGACTAAACTGTTAAAACGTCCAATATGAAAACAGTCTCTCTATGAGGCTGGAGCCAGACAAATCTCTGTAGAAGTAAGGATGGCACAGGTAACACAGAAAAACACATGAGCAGACATGCGCACACACGCACGCACACACACGCGCACACACACACACACGCACACTGCACGCACACACTGCAATCAGACTATCAGAATTACATTGAAACATGAATCCAAAGAATTTAAAAATCAGAGAGTTTGAAACATCTCCAGGTCAAAAAAGACACATCAAAATAATTGAAGGAACAAGTAAAAACAAAAATAAAATGTTTCTAATATATTACCTAAAACAACCTTAAACACTTTGATCGATAAAGAAGTGGTTTAGCCTTGACATTGGGCTCAAAACAGCAGAGACATCTTCCTCACGCACGCACATGCGCGCACACGCACACACACCTTATATACAATATACAAGTCACTCAACACCATCAAATAGGTTTTTCCTATTTGTTTTTGTGCTCAGACACTCACCTCTGAAACACCAGTCCCACAGGTATGAGAAGACGAATGATTACAGAGTTAGAGGAATAAACAGGAGGAGGACAGACACGCGATGGAAATCAGGAAAGACAAACAGACGAGTGTCCATGCAGGTGTTCAGAGGTGGTCTTTTTTTTTTCCTTCTGTAGTGTTATTTTGAGGGACAGAAAGCAGGGATGGAGACGATGACGGATGAGGACAGACGGATGAGAGGACAGAGGACAGTGTAGCTTCAGATGTAGGTGACAGCACCTTTGCTGTTTTTCTCCAGGGTGATTTCTACGTAGGAGGTGGGGACGTAGCCCTCCTCTCCGCTCTGCTTCCTCGCCCTCGTCCAGCCGTCGCCTTTGTCCTCCTCGATGATGTACAACACCTGCAATGAACGAACGCAATGAGCTTCTTTTGCTTGTTAGCAAACAAGACTTAAACAGGGGGAGATGGTGCATTTGTTGGGGACTACTTTTAGCGGTGGATTAATACACATTTGGTGCTCTAGTGTGTACTTACAGCAGCAGGTTTTAGTCTGCACATCATTAGAAAACACAAATTTAAGAAAATAAGAATAAGAAGTGAGCAGTACCTCGTCTTCTGCCATCACCAGCGTCCCCTCGTTCTGACCTGAGAGCCAAGCAAACACAGGTCTTAAACTTCTTCCTCAGACTGCTTTTGTTTTCCTGTTGGTACACTGTGATCATGGGTAACCTCTAATATGATTATTTCCAGCTTTGATCAGTGACTGTGTTTCTATCATGTTGTCTTGTTAGCTCACCCACAGCGACTGTACAGGAAACCATCACTGCATTCACGTCAGACATGTCTGAAGCTTTCCAGAAAGCAGCAACATGCTAACTTTTATATTGGTTTTACTGCCAAGCTAGCCAACTGGCTAGTTAAGAAACTCAGAAAACCAAAAAGCAGCAGTTTGTTTAATGTTCTTATTCTTTTTTGAGAAGACGACAGTTTACTACATCACATCCTAATAACACAACTTTCATAGCTTGGTTGGATTTGTGTAATCGTTGTCTCACGTTTCCTCTATCAGCTGTCACAAATGTCCCCTCAAATAGTTAATTCTCTACTGAATCCCTTCATGATTGATACTGTTTATCCATTTATTCGTCCTCACCATCAAAGGAGTATAGCGCTTTGCAGTGTCCGATGACAGGCAGCGGGTCATCGTCATCGAATTCGTCGTCGAACTCGTGTGGGTCGGGGTTCGGGTTCCCGGGCTGTGGAGGACCGGAGCGGTGGTGAGGTGTGTGATGCTCCTGGCTGGTGTCATCTGTATAACTGCCCTCAGGACTGAAGGGATGCAGGCAACAGGAAAGTATGTCAGCAGGAAGAAGTTTGAAGTCTGCCTCCAAACAGCTCATGTTTAAATGTTTGCCCTGAACATCTTTCTCTCTGTCTGCGTATTTATTTTACATATCTGTGTTTACCTCTCTCTGCCTTGAGGAGTGTGATGGTGGTTGTCAGCGCTGTGTCTTCGGTCTCCTCTGGAGCTCTGCTTTCCCTCCACCTCAGATAACCAAGTCTGTCAACACAGAGAGCACACTTGTGTGAAGGCAGGACCACCAGCATCATCCACATCCAGCAGCTCTTTGCAGAGTTGACCAGGAGATGGGGCCAGAAGCTGTATAAAGTTGAGCTAAATGTTTCACTTCTTCTTCTTCTCATCCCTCACTGTCCACCTCATGCTTGGGTTTGACAGTCAGGTGTTTTCTGGCTCTATTTCAATCCTTTCATACCTCATTTTTGTGGATTTCTGAGCGCAGCTTCTCCATGTTACATATGGTCTCTGATATTTTCGGCTGCAGGCTGCTGGGGTCACCCATCTGTGGGTTCTTCTCATACACATCCTTCATCTTGTTCAGGGCGTCTCTGAAAGGAAGAAACAAACATGGGCTGGAGTTGATGAAATGGACTAATGCTAATAACCAGTTCATAGGTCAAAGGTCATAAAAGTGAGAAGCAACACTGCCACAGCTTCTCTGGGGTCATTTTTCTGCCACAGTTTTGACCAAAAACAGCTTTTGCATGATTCTTTTGTTTCTTGCAACTCACTGCCCTGCAGGGAGTATCATGCAGCTGCGTCAGATGACTTATTTTCTAGCTGGACGACTGAAAAAAGTGGCTGAAAAGCTTTCTGAGTCGACACTCTCTGTTCTAGTTATTTTCCTTGATTTTCAATATGTAATAATAAATGATGACAATGTGGATTCTGCATGGTTCTACCTCTGATCCATCTCTTTCTGGAGCTCTCTGCTGAGTTCGTCGATCCTCTGCTGCAGCCTCTTCCTCCTCTGCTCGGGGGGTAAGTGGCTGAAATCCTCCACAGATGGGGCCTGGCAGTAAAAAAAAACAAACAAAGACATTTCTTAAACTACACATCAACTCAGAACTCACAAGTTAGTGATGTGGAAGAGTGATCCCAGGAAAACACACCAGGCAGACTGAACACTCCTCTATACGTCTGTTAAACTGACGTGTTTCCAGTTGAGCCCAGCTGCCTCTGCCTGCTCACACTCTCTCTATAGATCGAGACTTGAATGGGACTTGTTATCAATGCTATATTAGAAAACAGAAACCTCAAAATGTAAGCCATTACAACTGACTGTTTTAGCTGTGGTGGGATTGTTTTGTCAAGTCAGAGATAAGAAGGAAAAAGTCTAATTTACAATCAATAACTGGGGCTAAATAAAATTCAGCATTTAGATATTCAGATGCTTGTTTGCCAGGTTGGAATTCAAACATAATTTACAGCAGTCAGCTTTTCTAGAAATAATCATTTTCCTCTGAAGTGACACAACTTCCTCTCGGGGACAGTGTCAGCACTGATGAGCTTTACTGTTCAGCAGCTGACACTAAAAACTGGGGAACTCTTTGTATTCAAAGCTTTAGTTGGTGAAAAGAATAAAATGTCAGACAGCAGTAAGTCTATTTTAATTGGGAGCTATCTTTACTATCACTACGGGATTGTAAAATTGGACACTACAGGAAGTCCTACATGGTGAGGATATGTGCACAAGCACCTACGCTGCTGGGTCTAGTCTATATACACACACACACACACTTACCATCTTGACTGACCACTGATGCATTAGCCATTACAGTAAAAAGAGACAAACATGAGATGCTGGTTAGTTGTCAGTATGTCAAGCAGCCACCAACATGCCAGCTGGTCAGCATTAAAAACCAGTCAGATCGATGTGTGCTCCCAGTGTGGCCAGAAGGTAAAACTCCACGCCAAAATAAGAGTGAAGGCCGGTGTATGCATTCTCACATAGTTCATGTTTAGCAAATAAGTGCAGCCCTTCATGTCCATTAAATAAGAGCTGCATGTGTTACTTCATGGACATGAACTATTAAACTCGCCTGCTGCTGTGCAAAGACTCACTTCTGATTTTATTTCCTGCTTTCATCAGCAGCTCACACAAACATTCTTCTGAAGGGAGTCAGCGTTTATGTTTGTCTTTTGCATAAAGTGACAAAATCTTCAACGAGGAAGAGTCTTTTCATCAAACTGAAATTTTTGCTGATTAAATAAAGAATTAATTCCTTCAGGAAAAAAACACTTGGATTGAATGAGTGGTAGAAGCTGACAATGCATGGAAGGTAAACAACCCAGGACTTAAAATTAGGGCTGTCACTAACGATTACTGTCATTATCAATTAATGTGCAGATTACCTCCTTGATTAATGGATTGACTGCTTTGTCTTTACAGAGTCAATCAACCGTCCAAACCCTAAAGACGCTCAGTCTACGATCAAATACCACAAAGAATCTTCCCAGGACCTTTGGAGATCGACAATCAAAGTAGCTGCCAATTAATTTTCTGTCAATCAACTTACTGATTCATCCACGCAGCTCTATTTAAAGTACGGGAATATTAAATTTTTTAAATTCAACATGATTATTAGGCCTCAGAGGTAGACTCAATGCAAACTTGTGTCTGTTTATAGAAAGCTCCACCAGACACTTTTAATAGACTTCCTCCACAGTTTATCACATCCCTGACTTTCCCTCTGAATGGGATCATATCCCAAAAACACTGGGCGTCATAGCAGCAGTCAAACAAACGCTCATCCACCTGTTCTTCTGAGAGCCTCATTAAACAGCAGCCAATCACAGACGTCCTGGCAGAGCTGACGGGAACGAAAACCAATCAAAGACGTGGCCTGGCACTGAGGCGGGTGTTATTCACAAGTCTGTGTTAAACTGTCTGAAAGCACACACACACACACACACATACACGCGCACACACGCACACACACAGATCACAGCAAACTGGAGCCAGACCAACATCAGAGCAACACACATGATGTTGGTAACACAATTTTCAGCCGCCTTCTGCCCCACACAACACTGACACCAAAACGCCAAACACCCTCCAAATCCCTCACACACACCATCAATCAGCAAGGATCGTCCATCGTGTGATTGGAGCAAAGATCTGTCTCATTAACAAAAGGAGAGAAGAAAAAAAAAAAAATCACACAAGAGAAAGAGAGGAAGGAAGAAACACAAACCAAGAAGGTAGTACAGAGAACACAGAAAACAGAAAGGAACAGTGCAACAGGGTGTCTGTCTTAAAATGAAATCACATTTTGAAATTTTAATCAAATCAAACCTAAAAACTGGATTCAAGTCTCTTCGTTAACGGCAGACACCCTGTGAGAAGAAACTCCAAACCCAAATCACATCAACCTGTCTGAAACACACCACTACATTACTTCCTGTCTCACCCCTCTCCTCAGGCCCTTCAAATTCTGGGGGATTCTGGGCACTGTAGTCTTTATCTCAGACAGATAGTGGCTCACTCGGTCAGAGCTGAACCGGGGAGCAGGAAACATGTGGGAGGGGGGCCGGGGACGGGAGGAGGAGGAGGGAGGTGGTGAAGGAGGAGAGGTGGAGGGGGACTGGTGGGGAGGCAGGGAGAGAGGACAAAGCCAGAGGTCAGGACAACTCACTGAAGAACATTTCTTGTTTGGTGGTGGTTTCTATCTCTGGGGGAGAGTTTTTAACAGTCACGTTAAACAAGTTTTAGAAATTAAATAGTTAAATAAATAATACTGACAGATGTTTTTGGAATGATGTTACTAATGTAGTCATGAATATGAACCAAGCTTTCAGGCTTTTTGAAGTCCAACTTCTACAGGACACACCTGTGAACATTCAGTGCACCATGTGTTAAACAATTAAACTAACCCACATACACAAACACACACCCTTATCCATCACACGCCGAGGAGCTGATGACGCTAACATAAACCAACAGCGGAGGGTTAATGTTTAACCAGCATGGTCTTTATGGAGCGGGCCAAGGTCCGAGGAGTGTGTCGGAGAAGAGAGATCTGAGAGTGCTGTTCCAAACGCTGGTGACAAAAACCTACAGCTGAGGACAGGTGAAGAGGAAGGGGCATGAAAACGACATAACGTCGATGTCCACCTGTGTTTAGGTGGGGGGGGGTGGGGGGGGGGGGGCTGTTTTAGTCACACAAAAACCTACAGCTGAGGGCAGGAGGAGAGGAAGGGGCATGAAAACGTCATAACGTCGATGTCCACCTGTGTTTAGGTGGGGGGGGGGACTCTGTTAGTCACTCAGGATGTGACTAAGAGCTGCAGGGAGGGATGTTCTACAGCACTAACTAGAACATGTATGTCTGGGAGAAAGTGAATCTGTAATTGTTTTATTGACTACCAGCAACATGAATAGACATAAAGTCCTTGTTGTTTAGATAAATTAAATAGTACTTTCTATAACTACTACTTCTATACTGCATTAAGAGCCCTCATGAGCATTACCACTCAGTCGTAATGTATTATTGTGTAGACTTACGACAACATAAGAAGTACAGTGATGCGTAACAACTGCACTCCTGAAACCAGCATCCTATCAATGTTCATGAACAGCTTTCCAGCACAGCTGTAAGAAGACAATTTGTGTCATATCGTACAAGGTTTGTTAAAACTTAAAGAAATGATGCCACCAGATACAATTCCCACTTGTTTCCTGGCACTTCTTCAGTAATTAAGTATGCAACAACTGCTGAGCACCTGGTTCAACCTACAACAAGCACCCCTCACTTCTTGTACCTTTGGTTTCTTCCCAAACAGCCACAGCTTGTTCTTGGTTCTGCCTGTGTTGTGTTTAGGGTCGGGCCGTGGCCCCGGGGCCCCGTCTCTCTCTCTGTCTCCTTTAGGTGTGTTGCTGATGGTTGCATCTGAGCCTGTTCTGCTCAGATTCTGACTGAAGTCCTCGAAGGGGAAGTCGCCCGGAGGTTCAAAGCCAGATTTAAATGACTCGATGACGATGGATGAATCCTGGGAAGAAGAAAGGATAGAAACAGACTGACGTCCAGACTTCCTCTCGTCCCTCTGCCATCCCTCCCCTAGCTAAAGTAATAGCTTATTTCTTGGGGGACAGCTTTCTTACAGTGCACCCGTCCTCCAGTCTACTACATACCCTTCTCTCGTCGACAGCTTTGGCAGCAGAAACCATTCCTTCTAGACATTTAGAGACGATGGGAATGACTCTCCGCTCTGCCTCGGCAAAGCTCCGGTACGTCTCCCCCAGCTTCACTGTCCGACGTTCGTCCATGTCCTGCAGGTTCTGTGACACAGAGGAAATGGACTAAACACTAGGGACCAGTCAGACGCTGGAGTGTACATACAGACACAGATCCCTGAGCAGTAAACAACCTGTCAGAGCGAGCAGATCCTTTCCCTCGGCTGATACGCACTTTATAAGAAGACAACAGCTTTAGTGAGGAACAACGCATGAAACCACCAGTTTGTTACTGGCTGATTCCAAACATTCAAACTTCCCCTAACCTACAAGTTAGAAATTTATAGTGTAGGTACACATTGAGCTCTTAGGTTAATCATCTATGGTCAAATATGCTGCAGTGCACTCACAGTATGAACAGTATATACAAGTATGTAGACATTGTATGTTGTTGGTCATTGTTGCTTTTTATATATTTATATGAACACCTATTTATTCACCTGCTGTACCTGCATGTACTATGTTTATTTTTTAACTCTCATCATTGCTGTTGTCCTTGTTTTTATCTGTTTTTCTTTTTCTACCTCAGAGCAACATTCCATATATGTGCACACATACTCGAGTGTGAAAATATCTGAAGCTCAAGGTAAAAGGTGTCAGATGGCAGTACAGCTTTAATGGAAATGAAGTCAAACTCGGATGTGAAGCTGCAGTCCAACGTGTCTGCGTTACCTTGAAGATGTGTGGTATGGCGTTGTTGAAATGTTTCCACTGCTCTGCGTTGAAGTTCTGTAGCTGAGCAGCATACTCGTTCTTACTCTCATCAGCCATGTGAGTCCGCAGGTAGAATTGGGCTTTGGCCTGAACCAATCAGGACAAACATTACAATCACATGAGCTCCCGTCTGTCCAACAGGACCACACAAGACAACTGCATGCACAGTGGTACTTAGACTGAGTCTGAAACGAACAAATGAAGTCGCAGCTGCACTAAGAAAGAATACAACATTTTGTATTTTTCCTATAAAGGATGGAAAGTCACATTTTAATAGTAGTCATATAGGTTCGACAGCACAAACCACACATACACATAAACACATACACATCTTCTAAAAACAAGGCTTACTGGGCTCTAAACTCTATATGGAAAGGTTTATTTTCCGTCAAGGTTTGACTTAATCCACAGCCTAATTATACAGTAAGTGTGGGGGGAAAAAGCAGCTACTGTATAATTTCATAGGCATCAATTACACACTGCTAACTTTAAGCAAAACAAAATACTACGTATGATGAAGTTGGTTATTCTGTTATTGAATTGTGGAACTTTAAAAATGGATTTCAATGGCAAAAGACTAAAGATGTGTGTGTTTATTGTCTGTCTGCCATCCAATCATTTAAAGCCTTGAGTCATCTGACCACCGCAGACTGGAAGTAAACAAGCTGCTGCTCACTGATAATTAAAAGGGGAAGCAGAGGACAGTGCATCACGCTGGTTTACAGAAGAACAAATGACTGACAGCAGGTGTGGTGCAGGTGGGAGCGCCCTACCTTCTCCACCTCCGATTTGGTGGCGTTGATGTCGTTATCTAATCGGTCGTAGCTAATCTGGGACTTCTCTGCTTCTTTACAATCTCTCTCAAATTTCCTTTTACTCTGGAAAAAAAGAAGCGAAGAAAAAAGAAAGACGGCACAATGTGAAATTCATCAATGAAAACAAAGAACGGAGTGTGTAACCTCTTCATTAAAATGCACTGTCTCTATTTCCTGTCGTTTTCAAAGAGTTCAAAAGGGGGAGATGAATCAGACAGAGACAGATACTTTACTTCCTGCCAGCCCATCTGGGTTACATTAGCAGCGAGGGAAACACAGTGAATAGCTGAGACATTACAGTCCAGTCATTAAGTAGTCACTATTAAAGTCACGCAGACCACACACTGAAACACTCTGCATCAGATGTGCCGCAGTCGAGTAGCTCCATTAATCTGCCATGGGACAAAAAAATGTGACTGGATGTGTATTATTTATACGTTTAACAAGCCGCAATTAGCTTTTCAGCTCTTATGGAATTGTGGTGGTTAATTAGAAGTCTTCTAATGAACAGATTGTTCTAAAATAACTCAGCAAATGAAATGACCTCAGACGTGAACACATGGAATCTCTCTCTGGAGCTTTTAAGGAGCCAAGAGGAAGGGTGTCAAGGGCCAAATGTGGCACATGGGCCTTTGCTTTGGATTGATTTGGGAGGAGCTGGTCTGCACTCAGGCCTGTGCATGTGTGTGTGTGTGTTTCCTGATCCTGGCCCCCATCCATGGTCCCCATGGACTGGGAAGTTTGCCAGGAAGAAGAAAAGGACACTGCTGTATTTTCTCAGTCAGAAACAAACATTTGAATATTATACTTTCCATGAATTCTGACAGAAGTGACACAGAGGAGCCTGTGACACTAGTTTTGATATAACACATATAGAAGCAGCAGAAATGCCATATTTGTCTCTTTGCTAAACAATGGCATGTGTGGAATTAGGGGAAAACTGGACCATTTGCCCTACAGTTACCTTTGTTAGCATTTCTTGCATTCCTCGTGCAAACATGTATAACATGAGTACAGCTGGCTGTCCCTAACAGACACTATTTACACTAAACACTCCATGTTTTCCTCTCCATCTCTCCTCCTTCCCCTCTCTCCACACTTACGTTGTCCATCTGTTTCCAGCAATGATCCAAATACTGCTGGGCCTTTCTGCCCTCCTGTAGATGCTGCTCATACACACACAAACATATGCACACACACACACACAAACAGGAGACATTTACACAGGAAGACAGGAAAATACACATAAATACTGTATATAAGGACACATTCATATGCACATATACAAAATGACTGGACTTCAGGTTTGTGTCACAGTTATAAACACAGCAACACTCCAGCGGAGAGGAAGGTGGTGAGGCTGCACATTGACTACAGTCCTGTGACTAAAGTAGTAAAATGTGAAATTGCACTGAAAACCTGTTACTTATTATGAAAGCCAGTGGCTCAGTTTTGCATTCCTGGTGAGAGTTGCATTTTTGATTTTTAAATGCACGTATAATTTGACAAAACAACCCCTGCACAAGCTCTATTTATGAGCCTTTTCCCACTGCTGGCAGCTGTATCAGCACACAGAGTTTGCTCAGTTGTCATAGAGACACGTGCTGATCATGACCACATGATTTGGTCAAAAGTCCAGAAGAAGCCAGTAGTGGACCTTGAGTTGAGACCGTTTGGTCAAACTGCTATTCTGATGCTTAACTTTTAGAAAAAACACTGAGGAGACAAGTGCTCTGGATAACAGCCGCAGAGCACGCAGGTCAACACATCTACCACGTCCGTGACAACTGAGCAGACTCTGTCTGCACATAAAGACCATGTGATGTGGTTAAAAGCTCCAGGAAAATGAGTAAGTAAAGCTCGAGCTGGGGCTGATCTGATTTTTTTTGTGTAATTGTTTCTATTAAATGTAGGGGCCTTTATTTTCAGGATCAGCGCGCAGCGTGTTGCCGGTGGGACTGATCTTTATGATGAGGAGGGATATTTCACACTTTACAGCACTGCACAAGAAGAGGGCGCTGTTCTTCCAAAGCACACACTAGCACCAGCACATGGTGGCAGATGTAGAACATCACATCCAGCATATTTATCCTCTTAAGAAAAGCCGAGCAGAAAACAAATGCGCACGCATCTGTATGAGGCGACACTGAGGATACTGAGGGCAGAGAGCGACATCCGTCTTCTGAGAAATGTGGTCCTAATCATCAATAGATGTACTGAAAATAAACCTTGTGTGTCACTTTTATGCAGTAACACCGTATGCAGAGAGCGGTGAAGCATTAACTTGCTGTGTACTCACGTGCTTCCTCTCAGCTTTGAGGTCCTGGCTGTACCTCATCAGCTCTCCGTACACCTTATGAGCCATCTCCTCTGCCACCACCTCCCTCTGACCAGCATAGTCATTGAGCTCATTCAGTATGGAGTAGAAGGACAGACATGATGTGAACCTGCACAACAGACAAACATTAAACGTGACTGAGAGTGCACGCAGCACGCTTCCTCTCCAGTCTGGTCCCAGTTGTGTCTGTAGTCGTACAATGTTGATACAGATTTTAAACAGGAGCCTGAATGACAGTCAAACTGTGACATTCATGGATCAACTTTGTGTTACTCATTTGGATTACGGTTACGATAAGCTTAGGCTTAGGTTAAGGTTAAGGTTAGGCTTAGGCAAGTAGTGGTTATGGTTATGGTTAGGCTTAGTCTCCAGAAAATGAATGTAAGTCCATAAAATGTCCCCAGAATTGATGGAAACACAGCTCTGAGTGTGTGCATGCCTGTGCCTCATGTATCGATAACAGTAGTCTGAAAACACAGCGAGAACGCTTGAGGTCAAAGTGTGAAAACGTGTGTGTCAACAGATCATCTGCTTCAGTGACGACAGCGGCAGGTGAGTGGATCTACCAAGTTATCCTTGTCTTTGAAGTGTGCTTTATAAATAAAGTGTTCCTCGAGTGGCCTGAAGCACTTCTCTCGGTGCACTGTTCTCATAAGACCAATTAAAGTGTTTTTGCAGACAGACAGAACCACATCAAAACCAGAGCCTGGATCCTCCAGCCCAAGAGGAAAATATTATGTCCAACACAGGAAGGATGAAAATATATTGTCTAGCAGGCCTTTTACACTCTAACAGCACGGAGACGTTCAAGAAGGAAATCAAAGCACAAAGACAAACACGCGCATCATCACGTACTCACCTTGGCTCCTCGTCTTTGGAGCGTTTCGGACAGTATTTCTTCACCAGGTTCCTGATAGGACGGACAGACAGGACACGCAGAGGTTAAAACACTGTCTGATATTTTAGACTGGTGGAGAGACAGCTTGACACAGAGGCAGGCAGGCAGACAGGCAGACAGGCAGGCAGACACACACACACACACACACACACACACACACACAGATGCACGTGCACACACACAGAAAGAGAGAGGATTTTAGAATTTTATTAAAGATGAATCAAGATTTAAACATCAAAGTCTCTGCCTGTCCGTTGCTTCAGGCTCTGACCGTACAGACTCCATTAAAGCAGCGAGTTAATGATTTAACTAGAGAGCAGAGGAGTGTTTGTGTGTGTGTGTGTGTGTGTGTGTTTCTGCCTGCCTTATTGTCTGAACTACATGTAAAAATGCGTACACGTTAACACACACACAGAGCTCAATCTTTGATCATTCTTCACACCTACAGCAGTAGTGCGTGTGCGTGTGTGTGTGTGTGTGTGTATTAGAAATTCTGAGGGGATTTTCCCCCTTTGAAATCACAAACCATCAACCTCTGGGACTGTGCTGCTTTTTAATGAGGATTACTGGGTTCGGGCCTGTTGAGTTGTCTCAACAGGCGCTGCAACACTGGATTAAAAATAAATCAATGAATAAATGCATCCCCCGTCACTTTGCCTTTATATAGAACACTTTCATTGTTTTGCACTACTATATTGTCCGATCTGTGCTTGAGCTGTAGTGTTATGTGTGTGCTAGAGATGAAGACAGATCGCCCAAATCATGCTGAGATCAGACTACAGGCTACCAGGCCAACACGACAGGTGTGTGGAGACGGAGTCATGGCAAGCAACCGAATCTGGATTTGGGATGCTTCAGGACGTTCTGACACAAAGACTACCTCCATGACACGTTTGTGACATCGGCCCTTTGCCATGTCCAAGACAGCAAGACTGACTCTATAAATGCCTAATCTGACACAGCAAGCAAAAGAAAAACATACGATCTTCAGCAATTTTTATTGCAATTGTTTTACTACAATAACTGAAAAATATGAGATTAGGACTCAGCGCTGGGAGAAACTCTGTGTTCAATGACTCAGAAACATGAAAATAAGTGACATTACATCTCCCATAGCTGTACTGTGAAAGCCTTGGTGTGTCTGAGTATATCTGCCCAGTGTTTACTTGTTGTTTGTATGTGTGTGTGTGTGTGTGTGTGTGTGTGTGTGTGTGTGCGTACCGTAGCTGCTTGGCGTAGTTTTGCTCCACGTCCAGCCTCTCCTTGACAAACTTTGCGTAGCGCTCGAGAAAGTCGATCCCCCACTGAGTGTGTTTGTCCAGATTATCAAACTGGTCCTGAAGACGAGAGAGAAAATGAAGGCAGATTAATGAAAAACACATTCAAATGACATTTTTGCATATAAAAAAGCCCATTTGAGAGGATTTGAAAATGAATGGGTGCAGAGCAAAATGGAGGTGCGTTGACTGCTGGATGGAAAACTAGCTTTCCAACATGTGGGGTTAAAATTCAGGGGTTACATGACTCAGCAGTCTGTCTGCCTGAATATAAGCCTGTTCTTATTCACACAAATAAAACACACATGTCCTCCTGCCAGTGACTCAGCGCTAAGAGTTTCTTTGTCTATGTGTATACAGCACACACACACACCAATACACACACACGTCTCAAGCTTCATACCAGAGTTAAACCCACACATGTAGCAAAGGCTGAGATCCAGATGCAATTACAATACACGCAGCTGCAGATTCATTTCATGCATAGCAAACATTACAAGGAGCCAAAATGATGATCAATATGTGGATAAGTGTTGCCAAGATGGAAAATTAGCCCCTCCAATATAAAGTCCATGGTCCAAGAAAGCAGCACACGAAGGCCAAAAGATAAAGAGAAGCCCTGGAAAAACTGGAAATAAAGAGAAGTTCCTCCCTCTGCAGACACTGTTTTCCTCTCGTCACTCCTTCATTCCACTTCACGATCAGGCTGTTCTCATTTCACCTATCAACATGATCATTCTACTAATGACATCAAAACATACGACCCCATCGCAAGTTAGTGAACCAGTCAACCAGTCTACCTTGTTTTTGTCAGAGTGTGTGTGTGTGTGTGTGTGTGTGTGTGTGTGTGTGTGTGTCTTAAGGACAGATAGACTGGCAACAAAGGCTCTCAACTGGAAAAACACAATGATTTACAGTCTCTGAACACACACGCACACGCACGCAGACACACAAGCACACACAGGAGTTATAGCGACTGGTTTGTTGTCAGATGTCTATTTGTACTGACAATAAACATCTCCACCCTCTTCCCACCATGCCCTGTGAGTGTGTGTGTGTGTGTGTGTGTGTGTGTGTGTGTGTGTGTGTGTGTGTGTGTATTCTGGACAGAGTTTGAAGTATTAGATTTACAGTTAACAGATCTAGATGTAGTTTAGGGTAAATTGTCAAGTTTTATGTAAAAATTAGTCTCTTTTTTAGTTTCTTGTCATCTTACAGGATATTTACAGTGAAATTGACCAAATATTTACAAGTTTTGTCACTGTACAGCGACCTGTTTAATACAAGAAATGACCAGTTTGAAACGAATCCTGAGTATTTTGTTGGTGTTCTCCTACAGCATACCTCAGCAGTGCCTCTCATGCAGCCAAGTATCGGTGGTCACATGTTCAAGTGCATTTGAACACAACCATGAAGAGTTATGAAAGTGATACTCACATAAAACAGTGTTAGCACAGGGTGATCATTTAACAACACTTTGCAGCACGTTTCAAGTCTCTGGACAGTGTTCATAGTATCCTGATACTGTGAATGTGGGGAAACTTCAGAAACTTGTGATCCCAAAGGCCAGAGTGAATGTCACTGCAATGTCCTCACAAGCACAGAAGTATGAGTTTCATCAGGCCTACGAATGTTTTTTAAACCTTTATTAATCCAGGGTACGTTCACAGCACTGTGCTCCACACTCTGACACACTCACACGTGGAACCTGCTCAGTACAAACGCCATCTGCGGTGTGTCTGCTCTCCTTCCAAGTACAAGCACACACACTGATCTTTACGCCACTGCTGCCCACCAACAGACAAAACGTTCAGAAATGAATTATTATTTTGATGCTGAAATCATGATGTCCATTAACTGTGCTGCTAGTTACCACTCTGTGCCTCTCTGTGCGTCTGTGTCAGCACAAACTACGACCTGGACTGGAGCAAATAAAGGTCACCAGGAGAAATGTGAGACGGTTGACCTCCTTGTTTGTTCAGTTATCGTTTTCTTCAAATACAAAGACAGCAGAGAGGCTTTCATTGTGTCTGCGCGTAGAGAAAAACAGCCTGTGTATATGGTGACTGGATGATTTTGTCAAAAAACGTGTTTTACCAGGACCAGATCTTTCATACTTAAGCCAGGGCCAAGGGCTGGATCTCGATCCCGGCTGATACTGGAACAGGAACAAACTCAGAAACAGGCCAACATGTCGGGCTGAATGAATGAAGTGAAAGTTTGACGACCACGCTAACATTTTCCTGTGTTTGTGCAACCGCTGTACACTGAGCTCCACCATGACTGCTTCACTGAAGCCTGTGACTCGGGCTCATATTTCCACTGTGATCTGGAGGAGAAAATTTTATTTGATTCACAAACAGAAAAGAAGAGAATGTCGGCGGTCAGAAAGCAGCCATCGGTTGAATAAATGGCCCCACTGAGACAAACAAAAGGACCCAGCGTGTTGAATCAGAGCAGTGACGGGGAGAAACGTGGACGAGCACAGAGAGCGGCGTCCACTGGGCTTTCTGAGGCCTAATGCCAGTTTTCATCAGCGGGAAAGAAGAGGAAGAAAAAAAGTGCCACGTGTCTGGCTGCCAATTTCAAACATACTATGTCAGTCAAACGAAAACATTGAGCCCAAAAAGATGCAGCCAAGATTTGATAAACAACAGGCAGCAAACAAAAGATAAGCAGCTGCTCTGCAGGATGTCACACAGAAACATATCAGGACGGATGTTTTTTCATTTTCTCATTATCATCTACATCCTGCTGGTCCGATGCCACCGGGTAAACGCCTACCAGCCCATCTGTTGCAGACCTGGCCAGCACACACGCCCGTCCACCTCCTTTTAGCCAGTGTGTGTGTCTGTGGTTGCGTCAGCCTGTGTGACGGTGCCTATGAATAAGTAATAGAGTATGAGCTCATCCTGTAGTTTGTGGCAAGCTGAGCACAGACTGGCTCGCTGGGGAAATGACAACATCTTTGGGCTCCGGGTCTCACAGCCCGCAGGAAAAGTAGTAGGAGGATGAAAATAACGAGGATGATTTCAGCGTGACCGACTGGAGCTGGTCGCCCGCCCTGCTGCAGCACCTGCACCGTCACATCCAGACAGTCCCCGATCTTACTGTCTCTGGCATTTGGGCTTCCCACTCGGGTATAAGACGTATCAGTAGCTGCTAACCTGCTAATGAAACAAAAGCTGTATTAAATAATAAAGGAAACGCTTGCTATTAACAACCTGAATGACAGTTAAATGGTGAATGGAGTGTATTTATAGAGCTCTTTGCATTCACACAGATTCATACAATGGTAGCTAGACACCCGCTCATTATCAGCTTTAACCATTCACACACCCTGTGAATGACACAGCATCGGGAGCAATTTGGGGTTCAGTATCTTACACAAGGATACTTCGACATAGGGCTGGGCGGTATACCGGTTCCCACCGAATACCGGTGTATATATTTGTTATGATATGAATTTTTAATATGCTGCCACACCGGTGTGTGTGCTTACACAATGATCGGAACGCTGTTTCAGACGGGACCGTTTTCAGTGTTGCACTTCTAAACACGCATGGTGCAGGGCGTGGTGAGGGTAAACTGTAGCTAACTGCCAAAAAGAGAAGATGTGTCTGTTGTTTGGGGGGTTTTTTTTGGTTTAAAAAAAAAAAGCAAGTGTTGTCAGGAAGTTGTCGGTGGAGGCGGCAACACGAGCAACTTGCTCCACCACCTTAGCCCCAAGCATGTCTTGGAATATCAAGAATGTATGAAGTTAAGATCAGCGACGTCCACATCAGCAGGAAACACTGGAAAAGCAAAAGAGAAATCGAGCCGAATGTCACTTCAAGACGCGTTTGTTAGAGGGATTAGAGATTACAAACTCTATCACTATCCACCTGGCCAAAGACATGGGCCCACTTAACACTGCAGAAAGGCTTCAGGCAAATGATCAACAAAGTGGATCCCAGGTATGAAATACCGAGCAGAAAACACTTCAGCCAAGTTGCAATCCCCAACTTGTACCAATTAACCTGTTCAATACGAGCGCCGCCTGTACAGGGGGCAGCGTGAGACGCCCGCGGTTCAGATGATCAATGGTTACGCTATGAAGCACCAATCCTAACTTGTAGCACATCAGAATGACGGGGAGAGACTCAGCTAAAAGCCTCTACCAAGCATTGCCACCCAAACGAAACATAGTTCACAGCGCAATAAATTATATGGGCATATAACAAGAAGACGAAAATAGTGAGTGTCTACTTTAGTGGGTCTGCTGATTTCACCACTTCACCACACACCCAAACCACACAAGCCTGCTATCATATGAAAGCAGAGAATCTGCTGATCACGAAGATGTCTGCCTCCTCACTGTGCGCCAAAAACTCGGCCAAGCTAGCAACCAAAGAGTAGCAGAAAAAAACTTCGTTAAATCATAAAGTATGTCTTACTTTTGCTGTTTTGTGGTCAAAAGTTATATTCCAGCTCGAAAAAACGCTGCTAATGTCTCCTCCTGTGATTCTGTGTTAGTTTGAGATCGACTGCGAAGGTCCTGGTTGTTTACATAAAGAGGAGGGGGTTTCTAGAGTGGAGGGAGCGCTCTTCATGCCATAACCTATCTCTGGGGTTACTTCCTTCTGGATCGTCATTGGTGTTACTATGGCGAATTTGGGCGCTGCGCCTTGAATCTCTTGACTCTGGCTGGTTGATAGAGGTGTCCATCATCAAAACTGACCAATGGGTTGCTGAGCTACTGACCGGTGTAACTACACAGTCAGTTTCACCGCTCCGTCTCATTTACACATGAATAGACAGAGTGCTCACAGAGGACTCTGTCGACCAGCCTGAGGTGTTATTTTACTGTTTTATTTGCATTTCGTCCTTTTATGAGAGATAAGAACAATAGCAAGCAGAAAAAAGGCTGAAAAAGTATTTTCAATAGAGGAGTTTCTCCGTATACTCAGACGAGATAACGCTACTCTGCCTGGATGCGCCCAAATGAGCGCGTGGACATACTTGTGTTAAAACATCTGTCTTCCAGATGAAAGAAAAAAAAAATACCGTCATATACTGTGAAACCGTTATAATTTTGAAAAATACCGTGATATACATTTTTGGTCATTTTGCCCAGCACTACTTCGACATGCAGACAGCCGAGGCCAGGGATCGAACCACCAACCGTGACGTCTACCTCGAGAGCCACAGCTACCCCAAAAAATGCTGAAAATAGCCTCACTTAATGTTTGGGTTCACCAGATGGTCCAGCAACTTTCCTCACCATTTTCACAATGAGGAATAATAACAGACTTAATATCAGCTGATCTCTGACAGCAGCAGAAAGGTGAACAAATAGTCTCGTTATCAGCAGCGGCAGCACAACATCCTGTCACATCATCATCACATAATCACAGGAAGTGATGCTTTCACAAACAAAACAATAACAGCAGACCCTCCTTCACGGCACATTGGGGTCGTTCTACAATGTGTACACATTTAGAAAAGAAATAAAACAAAAAGACAGAAATGAATTTCATTACTGAAATGTTGACATGACATGTTACAGTTCTACAGTTTACAGGCCTTATTGAGGCTTCCTCAGAAAAATTAGACAGCATGCAAATTACTAGCTAACATAAAAATAAAACTGATCCGAGGGCTCCCTATCATAAATGATAAAGATACACCTGGAATTAAAATGGGATCTGTTCCCCCAATTTTAACACCAGGTGTAAATGTGGTCTTAATGTTGACACATGCCTAACAGGACACATGCCACTGTGACAATTAGACAATAATGTTTGTTTGCTTTCCAGATTCAAACCTAAAAATGGGTCACAGGTCTTCTTCTGCTGTGTTTCTCGCTGACAAAGCCGCTGCCCTGCTTTAGTGAGCCTCCATCTCAGGGTGAGAGAATAAATTAGTCATTTAGCTTGCAGACGAGGAGAGCTGAGGACGCCCAGTGGAAATGCTTCTTTACACCCTGATAACCAATCAGATGGCTAAACAGCCCCTTCCCCAGCCAATCAGACAGCCAGACCAGCCTGTGTGCATTCCATGGGAGAATGGTTTATTAGCATCGAAAATGCTGCTAGGACAAAAGACTAATTACTGAGGCATTCCAGAGCAGAGTGCACGACTCAGCCATACATGGCAGAGACTGGGTGGGAAATGTCAACTTGTCTGAAACACTGGCATCACTCTGAAGACCCCCAGGCTCTGTCTGCACTGTGTGTGTGTGTGTGTATGTGTGTGTGTGTGTGTGTGCGCGCACGTTGTATCTATCTGTGTTCATTTTCCTCAAAAACAACCAGTAAAAGAAGGTCTCCTCCAAGAATGCGATGGGGGAGAGGAGACAGGATTTGTGTGTGTGTGTGTGTGTGTGTGTGTGTGTGTGTGTGTGTGTGTGTGTGTGTTGAAGATTGAAGGGAGAGTGTGAGGGAGGAGTAGAGTGGCATTTGGAGAGGGATTTTGAGAGGGGAGGTAAGAAAAACAAGAGGAAAACAGGAAGACTATTGGACAGGAGAGCAGGCCGGCATCTGTATGTGATAAACATTTGGGCCTCAGTCTGAATATCAGCCCCCTGATTCCTTTATTGAATAACGAGCTTAAAGAATTACAATGTTTGAGTAAACTGATTTCAGTAGACCATAAACTATAAATGAACGCTCTTCAAGTAATCTTAGATCTAGATCACGCTAATGTGTGTATTGGTCTAACATTACCGTGTTACATCAATGCAATAACAGGCATTTCTGGAAAATCATTCACCAAATTGCTCATGGGTAATATTTGCTTTTGGCTCGTCCAGCTATGTAAATACATGATGAATTAAAGTAGTGCTCGCTGATTTGCAACATTGCCCACAATGGCCCAATAGATCCAGAGAAGGATAGAAAGGACAGTTACCGCAGCATCAACATGAAGTCAAAAATCGCTTTTAATCCCAACGCTAGCCATGATGTTTTATAGTTTAACACAGATTATAATGGATTCATACTTCTGTACAATTCAACAAGAGTATTATTTAGGGGTTTTGGACTTTTGGTTGGACAAAAAAGCAATTTTATTTGCAGCTGAAAGAGTTGATCCGCAGCTATCTGAACTGAGACCAAAGCACCAGGAAGCCAGCACACATAGTTTAGAAATGCGTATATTACAGACACACATACACACACACTTTGCTTATTCCTTGCAAGAGCATCTGGACTTGAATAGATTTGGATTTGTTGCTAAAAGGTTGCTGTGTTGAAAAGTCTCCCATTGCCATCTATGGGCAAAACAGACAGGAGCACTGGCACGCTGTTGACTGGACTGGTCGGCGCTGCAGGCAGGAGGAACAGCCAGCAGCTTCTTGAACCGCTTTACACACACTCTGCTGAAGGTTTCAGCATGGACATTATTGTGTTAAAGAGATTTCAATAGGGAGTCCTCCTATCCCATTAGCCTCACCCTGTGTGTTGGAGGTTTGATAAATACTCAAACTGTAGAAGAAGCACTGACATGGAAATGTACAAATCTAACTTTAGACTTCTAACCTGAACAGAAACCTCGGACCCTGCGCTCAGCTCCCATCAGCAACTATTGCTCTAGATGTCATGTGACTGCTTTGGAGTAAAACTCATGAACAGGTTTATTTGCTATCCATCTGTAAAGCCACAAATACACCACAATTTCAAAAAACTGAGACCACTGTCCCTAGTTTTCTGTGTTCAGAACAGCTTCCTTTAACATTTTCAATTGTTTTGCTTTTATTTTGCTGTGTTGTACCTGCAGCCTCGACACAGATCATTTCACCTCTTTGTAGCTCTGTTAAATGTTGCCTTGAAAAGACTCATAAGTGCTGATAGCCTATTTTACAGCTGCTAAATGATGCTAATTGGCACTCAACCTAACACAAGTCACTTATGTAGCACTGTTGGTAATTGAATCACTTCAGTGTTAAGATCAGTTTTAAACGAGCTGTTTACACTGTTTAATCTAAAGCATGTAAACACACACACACACACACACACACACACACACACCTTAATCACTATCGCTTGTGCCTTGCGAAATCAGCTGTCATGATTTTTCTCTCCCCTGTGGAAACAGAAACTACTGCATGTCTGCAGCTCTGCACTGACACTGACCACAGTGGCTGTACACACAAGCCTGAGAGGAAATACGTGATTCATAGCTGTTCAAATTATAGATAATTCTGGCGGATTAAAATGAATCAGAGAGGGAGTCTCAGGGATCACAGTTAGCTCTGAGTCAGTGAGCTGCTTCACTCCCGCAGTCACTCTATGACTGAATGTTTGGCTGCGCTCACATTGGTCATTAAAACCTCGTCGTGCTTCCTTTGGTTGTGTGTGTATCTCGGAGTACACCAATGCAGTCAAATGGGTTCCTGTGGGGTGTTTCAGCGATTGTCAAATCAGGCAATATGTTCATTACATCAGTTCAGATGGTTCAGTTGAGGAGAATAAATGGGTGTTTCTTCCCGTTATGTAATAACTGGAGCTTTTGTTTCCCCGTCTGTGCATCGTTTACTGTTGAGTTGCATGATTACCTCAAATAGAGGGATCTGACTTACACCTCGCTAACAGCTGTGCAGATGTTACAGACCATCCATCTGCTTCAGATCACAGTCACAGAAACTTTGTATCGGCACGAGGTCAAAGCCAAGACACGGCTTCACAACTCAAAGTCTTGTATTATGATAACGTCTCCTGAAAGACTCTCTGCTGGAATGTGAGCTTTCAGTTTCTTAAATGGGCGGATCCATCAAACTGTTTGTCCGTTCATCCAGGAGGTGATTCAACAGGAACCTGCGTCTGATGCGTGCCAACAAACAGCTCAGGGGAAAACATCAAGACGGACCAACTCTTTCCTAAAACCCCAAAGGAGCACAGAAGGAAAAACACTGTAACTGCTCAAAAATACTTTAAACGCAGACGTTTCAACGCTGAGAGTGACTGAAAGCTGGAAAGTTGCAACAGATGTTTGGTTGAAAATGTCAACTACGGTTAACTTCGTGTTTTCTCTTTGTAACCAGAGTAGAACAGAGACGGCAAACGTGCTGGTATCACAACACAACATATTCAGCTTCAGTTAGTCAAATTTGAGGGTTTGCTGTTTCTTTTCTGACTATCATATCACTGAAAGGAGAATATCGTTGGGTTTTTAGTCTGCTGGTCAAACAGAAGATGCAATGTGAAGACAAAAACTTGAGCTTAAGGAAACTGTGCATTTTCATTGCAATGGTGTCATTACCACGATATATGATTTAGTATACTATAAACAGTATGCTTTACTGCGGCTGCGTCAACACGCAGGTAGAGAGCTACACACATACTCATAGAACTGGAGTTACATCCATGAACTTATGATGGACTGATACCTGTAAGTTTTGCCGTTGTTATGTTGCTTTCCTGTTTATTTTGCTGGTTAGCCTGTTGAATTTGGTGTTCCATGGCTCATGTGGCCAGTAGCACCTGTTGCAGACCCACACGCTGGAGAAATGTTGAGTCCTCAATACTGAGAGACAGGCAAGAGAAAAAGTGTGAACGTTAAGCCTCATTTGAAGCCAATTTAAAACCAGAGTAGCAGGTTGGATGTGGGAAAGTGTTCTTTCACAGAGCTTTCTGTGTTGTTTCACATAACCACAGCTAATGTTATCTCCACACTTGACGCTGAACACAGAATCAGCTGGGTTTGTTGTTACAGGAAGGCCCCCTCTGCTGCGCGGAAAATATATGTAAATGCACTTGATAGACATGCCCTGTGGCACACTGTGTGTTGTATAACATACTGCGTGTTGTCTGCCAAATAAATGGTGTTGAGAAGACTAATCCTGCCCTTTGTGTAAGTGAATCACATTACACCTAATACTGAACCTACATTATGGGGCCGGTTATTCCTTCCAAAGCACATGTAGGCCTTTATCTCATTTTCATTCCGATTCGGAGCCAATCAACAAATCCATTTTTTTTTTTTTCCTAAGATGTGTTGCGTTACATTGTTAATAGAGTGAAACGAGGTGGAAACATGTTTTGAATGGAGGATCCCTTTGATTTTTGTAATAGCTAAAATAAATAAAAATACTGTGCTATAGATTTTATGTCGTATCATCCACCCAGAGCTGGAGACCTACTCTGGTCAACAATGTGTCACCAGGATGTGGGTTTCACTGTCAAACTACGATTCATACAACGGAACCCTAAAAGACATTTCCTACAATCCCAGCGTTTACTAATTTCTGGGCTGCATCACCGTTTTCTCTAATTGTCATACATATATCTGTTTTAGGCAAGATTCAACCAAATTTTTCTGGCTGTGGGGCAGTTTTCCCAAGATAGTGGACCTCTTTGAATGAACACAGACAATCATCAGGAGGTGCCCGAGTCAGAGATGGGTCAGTCAAAGATTAACCCAACGCCGCCACAGTGGACTCCGTTCCACTAAATAACCACAACAGTGAAGCTATTACCTCTGCAAGAGCCATGCAGCCAGTGCTGCCTTAAAGCCCCGCTGTACTCATATGGTGATATTCAGTAAATAATAGCAAACGTATAATGCTGTGGTGTCGGTTCACAACTCAAGTGATGTATGCAGGCGTAGGAGGAGAACAAAAAAACTAAATCACTTAAACACGTGGCTGCCCTCAGTGAGGCCATAAACTGTATCAGTGACAGTCACACTTTAACCAGTCGGAAGTCAGTCGGTGCATTACAAGGTCTTGTCTCTGTCTTTCTTTCACACAAACAGAACATGTAGGCCAATAAGCTCCCTAATGCTGAAAGACAACAATTCCTGCTAGTGACCATTACGTTACTTCAACTACAACCCACCTGTTCTTTGCCCGCAGCCTTCACCATAGTTCTACACTATCCCCTCTCTCTCCCCTGACTCTCTCCAGCTGTCACTATCATAACAAAACAAAACTGCCAAAAAAAATTTCAAAAGGAAAAACCAAGGAAGATTACCCACTGCAAAATTAGAGCACTGCAAAGACAATATCTGAATTCTCTAAATGACAGGGACACAGCAGACCACAGGCACAAGGCTTGACAAATCACAGTGTCCACTGTGCCAAGTACAACACCATGCAGGCAACTGAGGAAGCTCTGAAGTAGACTGTGTGTGTCTTGTAGCAGCTGGAGGACAATTGTTGCCCTGGAAACATGAAATTCTTGGCTTGGATGCGAGAAATATGAAGAAGATTTTACTCATAAAACTCTTGGTTAGAATTTGTAAATACAGCCAAAAAAAGTGTGACACAAATCTTCACGGCTGTGCATTTTTGACATCTTTGCAATTGTTAAACAAATATAAACAACATGTTTGTTGACTTGTAAACATTGTTTTTCTATATAAAAAGCAGATGAATATACTGAAAGCTGCCAGTAAATTTGCATTTTACACTGACAGTTGCTCAGCAGTGACCAGCCTCCTCATTGGTCCACCAATGTAAACTCCGTCTATCAACCTATTCTGTTACTTTCGCATCATAAGCCAAGAAATTCACGTAAACGTGCAACAGCGTGACATTTCACGAGATCAAGCATCACGTGTAGCTTTGCATGGACGGACTCATAAAAATCGCCTTCTCACATTTCATCCAATGAAGATAAATTGAGAAGAGCGGCCATCGCCTGCAGAGCGTCAGGCCCATGAGGCAACGCTTTACCACACTAAAGACATAATGGCCTTTAGTCGTGGTAATTATGCATTAAAATCATGTTAAGTCTTTCAAGGATTGGCAGACAGCATGAATAACTGGTGAGGCAATGCTATTCCACTGGCATGCATCCCAAAACCACCCACACACACACATACGCATGCATGCACGCACGCACGCACGCACGCACGCACGCACGCACGCACACCTGGGCACTCGTGTTCTTAGCTCGTCAGGTTTCATTGCAACCTGATCCCCTCCATTGTCTTGCTTTCCCACTGCTTCACACACACACACACACACACACACACACACATACACACACACACACACACACACCCTGACAGACTGGTTAGACGAGAGTGAGACAGATAGAGGGAAGGAGAGACAGCTGATTGGATGTCTGTTCAGATGGAGATACAAATCATGCCAGAGAAAGCACAGGATATAAACCCATTTTCAACACTTAACCAACCAACACACGCTCGCTCCGTGAGTGTTTGAAGATAACACATCCTCTCATGTCAGCTGAGGGGACAGGAAGTGACATCAATGTCTCTACCCAGCAAGTCAGCACACTGTGTCCACCAACCAAAAACTCCAAGTCAAATGTCCATCTCTGTCCAAGGAGAATCAAAGGTGAAAAAAATTACCCAGACAGTCAACCTTGTCCTCCAACCTCCATTTGCAAGGAAATCTGAGAGCTGTAAGGCCTCTCAGCTTTTATTCAGTTTTTAGCTGCAACATATCTTCATACTGTGTTGTTGATGGTAGACACGTGAGCCCCAGCTTTGACTGCACAGGGCAAACAGGAGACACACAGCGCCAAGACTGAGCCAGCAAAAACGTACTGCTGACAACTACCTGGAACATAAACCAAATACAAAGCAGATTATGAGAGATGATGCAGTGAGTTAGCTGTGTTTACGTAGCAGCTTCAGTTTAAACAGTGTCGAACCTCATATGACTGTGTTCTTAAACAACAACCCACACACTTTTCTCTGCTTTATTTCTAAAGGTCAGACAGAGACTTTGATCAGGATCCATTAGCTTGTCTCAGTCTGACCCTCCTCGTCTCAAACCTGATCTTGACCAGGATAGTCTGGTGGGGTCAACCCTCTGACACTGAAGGTTGACGAGCGGATTTCCTGCGTCGCTATCTGATCTAAAAGGGTGAAACAGAGGAAGCGCTGTTCTTTTCAACAGAGGAGTGAGAGCTTGTTTTGTAAGATAACCTTAAATCAAAAAAATGGGTTTCAGGGTGACATCAGTTCACGAAATTGTCAGGTTTGAAAGGCTACGTACACACAGGGAAACCTGCTGTTTTGCATGTGCTGGGCTGGCTTTAGTGTGTTGAGCTGCCATTTTGCAAAACTGATCCCACAGTGTTACATACACATGTACAAGAGAAAGGTGTGACGGTGTATACCAACTCTGTCACAATAACACAGTTCTTAACTGAGGTATCAATATTCCACAGTATCTTCTCTTATGCTGTATCGTGGGGGGCTAGTGTATGCTGTAAAAGCCACTCTGAGACCTGAAAACATTATCTGTCAGACAGAGAGGGTCTGGGTGAGGACGACACTGGACTACATCTCCCAGTCAACACTGATCAACTGACAGGTAGTTTTGATGGAGCTTTTGTTTGTGAGTGCTGTCTCGCTGGTCAGAGCTCGTCTGCTCTGGCTTGCTTTACTTTGAGCTCATCCCTCTCTGCAAAGCATGTTTAATCACAGCAACGTTCACTGTTGATGGCATTACGCACAATGCTCAAGGTACCGAACTAGATCTTTGAATCAGCATCCCTAATAAATTGATAAGTGGGACAGATAGATGTGATTTCCATCCACTTTTATGGAATATTGTTCTGAAATCGATGTGACAAAAAGCAGAAGTCGAGCTTTGTTTTCTCTTTTGACTACAGAATTACACAGTCTACTCTCAGTTGTAGGTTTGTATTATCAAGTGGTGTTTTCCTTCCCTTCACAAACAACCTCAGGCCAAGTATGGACACCGCATATCAACCAGACAACATCTCAAAGTTTCACTTTATGGAATTAATGTTCAATTAATGACAGAACATATAATCTTATGTCAGTAATTTTTACCAACAAAATGACTGACATCTTAACAAATGCACATATTTTGGAACTGGCTATCAGAACCCAACCCTGCTTTCATGTGCGTCTGGAACGGAGCAGCGAGCCGCTCCACAAAGACACACTCACACACAGATGGCTAATTCGAGCACAGTCTGTTTCAGTGGTTGTCCACACTATTAAGCACAGAACTTCCTGTGTGTGTGTCCAATATGAAAAAAAACAGGATGTGATGATTACAGTATCTGTTGAACAATCCATTCAACTGTGTCATCTGACCATGTGTGCATGCCTGTGTACACACACACACACACACACACACACACACACACACACACACACACACACACACACACACACAAACAGCTCATTCATCTCAGAAGCCACAGGACCCTTGATTTATCTTACCGCTGACTCAAGTGCCCTAATCACAGTCAGGGTTTGGCATAAGGCTTCCAGCTGTGTGAGTGCGAGTGTGAGTGTGTGTGTGTGTGTGTGTGTGTGTGTGTGTGTGTGTGTATGTGTGAGTGTGTGAGTGTGTGAGTGTGGACCCTGACACCTTCTCCTCACAATGCTCATGTTGGTTAGTGTGGCTGACTGCAGGCCATGACACTTCTGGTTTGGGTGCTGACAGCTGACATTATTTTTAGGCAATGAACACATCACATCAGCTTTAGTCCGTTCAGTGCTGACAATCAAGACTTAGAAAAATCTATTTACTTGCCTTTATTCTGACAGTTTAACCATAACCAGCACAGCAACAGTGAGTGTTAAGTAAAGCTCATGCGTAAATGAGTGCTTTTTCATTTCCATATGGAAAGTGACTCGGTACGCTCCAGACAAATCGTCTGGGTGGAACTATTCCTTTAACAGGCTGTCAGATCCAGTAACCTTTCGACACATGGCAGTTTACAGATGACTATGTGCTCTATAGATATGCTGTTAAATCTCTGTGTTGATTGAGAAAATAGCTCGAGCGTCCGTTTATCCCCATGAAAAGTGTCTCAGTCGGCTTTAGGAAAAACGGAATATTTCCTACAATGTTTCCTTATATCCAGCAAAAATGCCCTTTACATAGCTTGTGTTAATTCAGAGACTGCCTGCATTCCGTGGAAACATCCCCTCAGATGTCTTCACCACGGTATAAATAAGCATGTCCATTCAGAGAAATGTCCCTGTCCTTCCTGCAGGGACTGAGCATGACTGCCTCCTCATGTGACGTGCTGACAGGAAGTCTCTGCACAGTCTATGAGCGTGTTTTCTTAGTCTGCTGTCGTCTGCATGTTTAAATGCAAACACACACTGGCCATATTTCCCTGAGAATGTGTATCATATGGATTAACCAGCAACTGCACATCATATGACAAATACATGACAGGAGGGCAGAATGTGGGTTCAGTACTGCTGCTGCTGCTGCTGCTGCTGCTGCTGCTGCTGCCGCCATCATCAGCTCAAATACTGTACTTTTTACAGTGCTTGAGCCAGAGCTGTCAGGGACGGGGTTAAAAGGGTCATTTAGTACATTTATAAGGGGCTACAGCTGATGGTTCATGGGAATGCCATTAGTTTTGCAAGTATTTGCTCATAATCCAAAGTATTTTCTTTAATTTTGACCTTTGCCAGAGGAAAGGGCTGCCAATCATCAAAGTCACTAGGATTCATCTTTTGGGGACCATGAATATATTCAGGAAATTTCATGGAAATTCACTCAAATACACAGCAATGGCACAAACCCTGTTTACATCAACTACCTGCCTCTAATGCTAGCACGGCTGCTAGTATTACGTCTGACTAGTGCTACTGCTTTGACGAGCATTGATATCAGTTTCTCCTGCTTCGACATCTTGGCAGGACGTCGTCAGACACAAGCACGGACCCATAATGTGTTTGAGTGTCTGTTCCATACTCGTGAGTAACAACTTGTAAACATTAAGAGGGTTTAAATGAACAATGGAAGTCTAGACTAGAAAAACACAAAGTAGTGTTTGTCAAAGGCTGCTGTGGGAGACAATAGTGGGTCACAAAGTGGGTTTAAATGAGTTCACAAACGACTGCAGCAAGCTGAATCCTGTTTGAGGCTATTGTTGTCATCTCACTGTGAAAGATTTCCACCTCAAGCCTCTGCAATTTATACACGGCTGATTCAAGCACCGGAGGCAAAACAAGTCTCAGGTTGTCAGGGAAAAAAGTGTTTTCACCTTTGCAAAGAAAAGGACAACAAATCATTGATGCTTCTATCCCTTTTATTTGTTCTTCACAAAAAGAACCTGTCTTGCTCATTCAAGACAAACATGATAAAGCGACTCAGACTCGGCCTGCTGCTCCGTGTGCGATCGCCCTTTATCCTGCACGCTGACTACCTGACATATTACAGTCTGGGGTACCCGTGGCAACCAGGGGGTACACTGTGTACTTCATGGACAGGTTACCTAGGTAACCAGAAACCCTCCATGCTGAGTAGCTACCGTGTGTGTGTGTGTGTGTGTGTGTGTGTGTGTGTGTGCAAATGAGCAGCACACAGAGCAGTTTTATTGGGTTTTGAAACTCCACCGGCCAAATAAACAGCCTGGGAAAACTCCTCTGTTGCTAGAATTAACATTGTTTCCTCGTATGCAAACAGGCTCCGAGTCAGATGGGGGGGAGGCAGAGAAAGGAGAGGCGGGAGGCGAGGGTGGGGGCTGTCCTACTTACGCTTATCCCATTTCTATACACACTTTTGCACCTGATGTCTGTGTTTATGGGACGTGCATTGTGGCACATTCCTGCCAGAATGCCGTGTTTCCCATACACGCTCTGATCCACAGCTGAAAAAGGCACCACAAATAGATTCCACCACCTGATAAGGCGGCATCGTGAAACTGCTTTTGTATTGGTTGTACACAATGTCAACTGCTATATCAGCACAAGGAGGGCCTACAAAAACCCTTGAGATGGTTCCTGGCAGTCAAAAGACGAAAACCCGGCAGTAAGGTCGCAACCTTAGCTTGATATGCAGCTGGAGCCACAGGAAACCTCGCAGAGCTCTAGATTTCACTGCCAAAATTCAAGGCGTCATTTAGGACTCTGGGAAATCATGATAAGCATTTTTCATTGATTGTATTTTTTTTAATAGGTTATATGAATAACCAAATAAATGCAAAAATAATTAACAAACGATTTCATAATTAAAACAACAGCTTGATCTAAACTGCTGTGAAGACTAGAAGCTCCAGAAAAAACAGTAAGTGGATGTTGAGTTAGGATTATTTCGGAAAAGCTACTACTTCCAAGGTCAGCAATTTAGTTTCACCCTCAGATGATTTATAGGGGTTCATTTGGAGCACACTACATGCTTTTGAAAATAATAACACAAGTTTCCCTTACTCAAATTCACATGACAACTTCACCACTTTCTGACCTGCAGAGATTTAAAAAAAACCAGGAAGCAACGCTGGTCTAAATTAGCCATTTGGCCAAATAGTTAATCACAAAAAATCTCAAATAAAGGAATGGATGTGAAGGGTGGATTAAACCACAAGGGTTCACTAACATTCTTCAATTTTCCTCGTTATAAGGTTTCACTCTCACCACTATGACATCCAGTTTAAAATCATCCCATATGTGGCCCCTGGGAGAACACGTTTTCAAACAGCAGCTCTACAGTCTATTTAAGGGTTTGTGACATTAAACTATTCTAAAATACTGCACATTTTATCTCGGCCTGTGGGAAAGCCTTATATAAAAATGTCTGTGCTGGAGAATTCTGCCTGGTCCCGAGGGAAGAGAGGCAGCGTTTGCTGAGGGGATGAGGAGGAGGAGAGGAACAGTGTAGGCGTAAGGATGGAGAGGAAGGAAGAGGTGCAATTATCAACTCCACTATGGGATAAGAGGAGCTAATGCTCTATCGTCACCTGGCAAACACACACCCGCTGGCTGCTGTTCACATGAACACACACAAACAGAGAACAAAAAGGAGCTTGATTCATTCATGCTTGATTTATCCTGCATGCTCTAACATTAGTATTTAAGGGAAGTGATGCTACAGAGGAGAGAGAACCAAATCACTAAACAGGGAAGTGAACCGACAATCAGGGGACACTGTGCTGCACACTGAAAGCGTCATCTTTAGCATTATGTTATCCCTGTGCCTCAGTGCCGGTCTTTGAGCCTGTGTGTCACTAAGTACTTAGACATTGTGTCTGTCCACAGACCAGATAGCATCAGTGCAGCAGAGGTGAGCAGGTTTAGCAGGCGGCTTATGTGTTTGGTACACAGCGACCAAAGAACAGATCAGCTGGAGGACAACTCGCTTCTACGTCACCAACGTGAAAAGTTGCTGCAGGTTTACAACAGGGTTCACAGCCATGACAAAAGCATAACAGAAATTAGGCCAGTGAGCAAAATGATTATTAAAGGGCATGTTACAGGAGGGAGGGGCTGCAGAGCTATTCTGCGCAAAGTCATATAAGGCATATAAAGAAACACTGGCCAGATTCATTTTTATTTAATTCAAGCTAAGAGCGTAGTTTCTTATATATATTGTGATACTGATATACTGTACACCATGATGTAGTACATTGTCTGGGAAAAAACATCCAATATTTCCAAAAGGAGCTCTGCTCTTTGACTCGCAACATTACCCTCACGAGCCTGATATGACCAGAGACATTAAAGGGACACATACAGTGTACACCGTAATACTGCCCAAACCTATTCCTGAGCGTTGCAGTAATAAACAGGGCTATGAAAAGGGAATGCCATCAGTATAAAGTCCACATTACCGCCTGTGAGCGTGTTACACAAGCAGGCCTTAGACTGACAGCAAGCAGCCATCCAGCAGAGGCTTAGCGTAATGACTGGGTTGGAGATGTAGGGAAAATTCACCAGAAAAATTCCCGACATCTTCCAATTTTCCACGTGTCCTGAAGCCTGCATTTTCATCTCCGCTGGCTAATAAAGTAAGTGACTAATAAACAGCTGACAGACAGACTGACTCCTGGAAGACAGAGCAACAGTGAATGCAGCTGCAGCTTTGACCAAAGCCCTGCATGTAAGCAAGTCATGACTCTGACACGTCTGGAACAGTTTCTGTCTCTGGTGATTCAGTTTTCACTTCCTGGAAAGAAATTATGATACATACTCATGTTGCAGAATTTGAATAAAATTATAAATAATGAGAATAATTTATCTTCATGGCTGGTATGAGGAAACACAATACACCAAAAGCAGATATCTGCCACAGGTCAAATATTTTGGAATAGATTTTAATCACTTTCTTCTCCAGAAGAGAGAAAAATAACGGCGCTTCAATGAGATGCTTTGTGAAGTTTCATCACACACACTGACAAGAAACCCTGCTGGTACAAAACTGAGGCCATAAAGTAACCCTGGATTTCTAGATACCTCTGCTCACCCCTTTTCTACCAAGGAAAAACAGTATTGGGAGGAGGGTGTCAAAGTCAGGTCATGTGACTCATGCTGACCCGTTTAGACTGACGGAAAATGGGTTTATCCAGGGTCACTGCATCAGTACAGGTGTGATGCTGTCTGAATCCAAGAGGAGCTGGACCGCCAAACAGCTGGCTGGGTGGATACAGCTGTGACTGCATCCGGAGGGAGGACGAGGAGTGAGGCAAAGGGAGGATGAGAGGAAGGAAGAAAGGGAGGGAGAGGAGCTACGGGGACAGAGGAAGAAGCCAGCAGCTCTTGTGTATATCATTACTCGTCCCCTGTGATGAAATTAACTTCAGAAAAGTATGGATCAGTAATTCCACAATTCATCTGTTCCTTTTGGCCATGTCTCATTTGACACTGCTTATTTTGGTCGTCCGTGTGTCATCTGTGGCAGACCTCCCTTCATCAGATTCTGATTCAACCCTTTCAGAGAAGTGATGCATGTCACCACGTAGAAACATTTCAAACATTACACCTCAGCTGCTGCATGCTACAAAATTGCCAAAACAAAATAGCATATTGATCACTACTTGAGTAAAGATTGATTTCTGAGCTCTGCTACAGCTCTATTACCACATTTCAGTTATTCTGATAGACCTCTGTTTGTGCTGAAGGAATTACCTGAGGTTACCAAACGCCACGTACTAATAAGAACGATAAATGTGTAATTTGTCCCACCCAAACAGCTGCCCATATTGTCCCGAAAATCAAACATTTTATCTATCAAAGGTAGCTGAAATGTGGTGGTCACTTCCATCTGTGCACTGTGGTCAGATGACATCATGTTGCTGTCAAACAAAAACTGAGCCAGGTTCAACTTTTCTGAGGGACGACCCTGTTTCCTTTTGGCCTGAGCCCTCTGGAATCCAGCCCTGATCTGCTCCGTAGCCTAACACAATCATATAGCAGAGGCACTAAGGGATAGCTTCCATGGTGGAAACAGTACTGCCAACTCCACTGTTGCGTGGTGTATGCCATAATATCATCTAACCCTATGAAGAAGGTCAGTGGAGCCTCATGCAAACAAGTGAGAGGGCAGTTTGTCTGAATGTACCTAATCAACCAATCTGAATTAAATCAGCTGTGTGGGTAAAGCAAAGCAGTGCAGGCCTTTAGTCAACTGATAAATGAATCAGTGTCTCACTGAGTGACATTTGTTGAGGCATGCAAAATCATCATCATTAATCATGTCAATCAGACATTTAATCATTAACGTTGTTTGAAATGGATACAGACATACTTGCTTAAAAAAATGGGATTTTCAGTCGGGAGAAAGAGAAAGATGGCAAATAGATACGGAGGTAAAGTAGCTCATGCTGCCATTTTCCACCTGATGTTAAAGTCTAGATCTGTTAATACAGTGAAAACTCATTTTCCTCTGCTCTGACTGACAGCCCATTCGCTCTCGATGTATCCTGTTACTATTACTGCTGCAGCAGCCAATTTTCCCACTGGGATCATTAAAGTTTCATTGAAACCATTATGTCTGCAAACTCCTGTCATCGCTCAGTCCATCAGGCTTCACATCCCACCATATGAAAATACTGTATCTTTTCTCTCATTAACCCTCCTCCCTCTTCAGAAGTTTTCCTCTCCTTCAATCTTCTCTCACACCTCCTTCCTCCCCCTCCATCCCCGGCTCCTGCAGTTGTGTGTTAGCACAATTTTGTTAATTAAAACAGACATCCACCCTCACATGCAGGACATACATAAAGTAATGTGGGCCTCAAATATCATTGCCACACAGCCAGGACTGAAAACAACATGTTCTCTCACTCCCACCTACAAAAACACCTCCCTCCACATGCACACAATGTGTTGAAAACCTTGGCTAGCCTGGATAGAACAGCTTGTCGTGTCCAGACCAGTGCCCTCAGCTTCAACATGACTTGATTCACACCCGCTGTGACCTGCCAAGAACCAGACTACTGGCCTACCAAACAACAGGAGCCCTCTCATCAGAGGGTCTACTGCCACAGAGCCGTGTTCTGCATCCTGTCTAAAAACGCAGCCACCTCTAAGTCAGAGGTTTGACATTCAGGTGTTGTCTACTTTGCTGCCTTACAGTCAGTGAACTGGAATCACTCCAGACCTCGAGATACCGAAGGCTACAGCCTATAAATATCACAACCATGCGAGGGGATATCGAGCACGATTGTCTGAGCCTGACGGTCTCCTGGTGCCAAGAATACAAACAATCCTCTTGGTCCAAGTATCAAATGATTCACAAGAAGCTCCGGTACCCCATACTCCAACACCTCCCACAGGACACCTGAGGGAACACAGCACATGAAGCAAAGAAAAGCAAACTCTTGTGACCCCATGATCTGCCAGGGGGTAAGAACCTGCTCACTGCTCTGAATCTGGGTTTCCACAATTGCTGTGAAGCCTCCTATTCATTTAGCAGCTGACAGACTTCAAAGTAAAATCAAGGATCTATCCAGCCGTTTCGAGCCCGTCCTCTCCACCTTTGCATCCTTTATCCCCTCATCCTTGTCTTTGAGTTTGGCCAATCAGTGGAGACGACTGCCCATCAGCCTCTTGTCCTTCAGTCAGACTTGGCCGCTCCACTCCGCTGGCCTCCAGCTCACCTCAACCAAACAGACCAGAGCACAGCATGGCAGCATCCTGGCACTGAGCGCGCACACACAGCGCACACAGAGCTTTAATTCAGACAAACACTTCCTATTTTATGTGTGTGTCTCGGAGGGCAGGAAGCCAGCGTGGTAATAGGATGTTCCTCGCTCGCTTTGTAACATCTCAAAGACATGGGCTGAGTCCAAGACGCAGGGCAAAAGCAGCGGCGCCAAGCTGCACTGAAACGCCTGATGCTATCTTGAGTGCTGAATGCCATTTGTTTATGTAATGCAGCTGAAAAAATACCTACTGATAGCATTTAGAGATTAAGTGATTAGTTTATTATCTATGAACTGGCGGTTGGGATATCTACATGAAGAATCAGAGGGATCATTTCATTATTTCCACGGGCCTGAGATTTGATGGCCATCGAACACAAAACACAACAGCCAATCACCTGTTTTACATCCTACGCCGCGGACAATAATCCGTAATCCGACATCAGACAGCCAATCATGTGTAATCTGACATCAGACAGCCAACATATTAATCTCATCAGGGGATTATGTCGGTCCGTCAGGCAGCGCCTCCACTCAGCAGATCACTGTGTGCTTTGCTTTGCCACAGCACTGATGGCAGGACCACGCAGAGGTGAACGAAGCAGGTTTCATCAGCAAGTAGGAAAGGAAACTCCTGCATCATCTTCTAGTACTGATGTATTCATGGCACTGATTCTATTGGACAGCTGATGGTGAATCTACTACATTTACTACATTTTCAAAATCCTGCTGTTGAATGGTAATCCCACTGTTGTATTTTGTAACCATTAATTTTCTGTTATCTTGAATTTCCTCTCCCAACGTTTCTTTACTGACGTCCTAAAGCTTTGAGGAAACTGTGTCTGATATCATGCTTTCCAAATAAAGGACTTCCACAGAGAAGTGCTCCCACCGTGCGAACTGAAACCACATTCACACCTTTAGAAACAGGCTATATTCAATCACTGACATTACACTTCCTCCACCAGTTTAAAAGCCTCGTCTACGAGCCAGTGTCTCCATCTGTCCATCTGGGAACACAGACTGAGACAGCTGATTATATCCTCTCCATGCTTGGTCCTCGCCCAGGGTGGAAACAAGGAAGAAAACCTGAATGGATAACATGAATGGGAGATCCAAAAAAACACTGATATCCTGACAACTGGCATCTGCATTCATGTGCACACTGTTTCACAATCCTTTGGAAGAAAAACAAAGTTATCTCTTTGTCTGTAGTAGCACGGTCAGGTTACATTTGAGGGCTGAGCAAGCAAAAATTCAGCTTATATTAAACTGCAGATAATAACCACTGAGGTCAGCTGGAGGAGTATCATCTCTACACACACACACACACACACACACACACACACACACACACACAGGAGGGATGCTGCTGGTTGCCTCTCTGGTTACAACAGCTTGCAATGGCCAACACCCCAAAAACATCCATGCTGGCGCTCACCACACTGTCTGCTGTGGCTCTTATTCAAACAAATCCTCAATAAATTCACCACATGGTGCAAATAACAATGAAACCACATGATAATAGCCAGTTTGAGACACGGGGCTGGTGTAAGAGGGGGTATTGTACTTGCTGTACTTGACAAAGAGCAGCGCCGGCTCATATTTGAGTGACTCCTCTGATCAAATCTAATATGACTGACTTGTTTTCAGCGGCTCACTGAGTCATGAGGGCTACAAAGACTGGACAGACATCACGTCGGCTGGTCCGGCTCCTCTGAGCGTGTGTCCCCTTCTTTTCGCATGGAAGTTAAGACAAAAGACTGGACAACCGGCAACAAAGGAGCATGCTATGCCCATCAGCGCGTGAGGCACACGGCTGTGAAGTTGAGGTTTAAGCGATGGATGGTGGTCTCTACGCGGACCACACCGCCTCTCCACCCCGCTGCCAGCTTCTCTTTCAAACAGGGTGTGACACACAAAAAAACGTCAAAATACAACTTCGTAACTTGCCAGTCAAAGACAAACATCAGCTTCACGGCAGAGATAGCGTTTGAATTGACAAACAATGTGGCGGAGGGGGCAGCGGCAGTCGTGGCCGTGTGTCTGCGGACCTGCCTATTGTTCCGCCGCTGTCACAGCCGTTAAGGTGCGCCGCGGATTAGCTTTAGCTTTAGCCCCGCCGGCTAACAGCGCAGCCGGCCAGCTAGCGTCAGCGTTAGCCACTCGCCTTCCACACAAAGCTAAAAGGTAACACGGCACCTTTCTTCCACTCGGTTTCCCGGGAGTCGGTGTGTTGTCTGTGTGGAAACACCACGCAAACAAGCCGAACAGTTGTTCAGAAAAGGAGTTTTAAGAGTTTTGACATACCCAGAGCTCCGTTCCCCAACTCATTGCTGATCCCCCTTCTGACTTCTCCCGTGTTGGACGCAGTTCTCCCGGCTCAGAGTCTCCGAACTGCCGCTGGGACTCCAGTCCTTCTGACTGACTGTCGACAAACACACACTCCTCCTCCTCCTCCTCCTCCTCCTCCTCTTCTCTATCCGCCTGAATCTGCAGGGCCGCCCAAACCAGGAGCGCTGGACCGCAGCGGCCCGAAAAATGCTGTGGTCATCCAAGCGGTTTCACACCTTAGAATAACCAATAAAGAAAGAAATAGCTGAAATACAGTAAAAACTGTAATTATGTGACGTTACACTTAAAAACATAGCAGAGGCTACGACCTGGAAACAACAAGGCTTTCAATCAACTGAAGGGAATAACTACAAAGAGAGCAATTCAATCTATTCACACAATTAATTATGCTTTGTAATCTTATTTATTCTAAATGTAAGTACCATTCATTAATTCAGCGATAAAAATAGCTGTAAAAGATCCAAAATAAAAATAAAAATAAAAAAAAACTGCCACACAAAACAAGAATTTTCTGATTGTCTGAATTTATCATCAAGTTTCATCAAATTGTATTTTAATCAGTTTTATATTAGTTTGTCATTATGTCTACTGTCAGCCCACCTGCTCAATTTTCAGTGTGTGTCATAGTGTAAAAAAACATAAGGATAACACTATTGACTGTTGACCACAGACCCATATAACACTGAAATTTTATGTCCCTTGACAGGTTAGGAAACAAACCCAAAACCAACCAACCAAACAAACAAATAAATAAAAAGAAAAGAAGATGTGAGATTGAACAGTATAAATTCACCAAGGCCAAAGGAAGAAAAAAAATGTAATAACACCTTATGGGCAGAGTTTGTCTATGGTTTCTTCTATCTTATTACTCTGAGGAATTCATAGTGGGGGTTGGATTTGTGTAAGACAGTAATAATTCAGGAATCATCAGGGACCTGATGTTAGAGGCTTCTCTCAATTTAGGTCAGTAACATGTACAGAGTTTCCAAATATCTCCCTCTGATGTTAATGTGTTCCTTTAAAAACATTTATTCTTTATTTAAATCAAATGACCCACATGAGAAAAGCACAAAAACTAAAACTGACATTGATGATAATGGCTTTTGAGAAAATCAACTTTATTTCGGGTGGTCCTCATCAGTTAATGTCATCTCTTTGTGGGGCTAAAGAGACTCTATGGGTAGTACTACTGCTGTGGAATTTAACCTGTT